>NC_056761.1:39506944-39826444 GCF_018687715.1 Carya illinoinensis
ACATCATTTGTCTTGGCAACTAGCCCAATCAGAGTCACATAAAGCTTTGAGTTGAATGGTGGAAGAAGATGAGAAGAATATCCCTAGGCCAATGTATCAAAGGATCCTATGGGCAGCATCAAGATGTGGTTGCTAAGGGTGTCCATGAATTGACTAAGCATTTATACTGAGTATGACAAGTCTGAATGTGTGATTGTAAGATATAAGCGACATCATAAGAGTCGACGATAGCCAATAGGATCATCCAGTAAAAGACCATCAAAGCCATTAAGTTTTAAATTTTGTATCATGGGAAAAGTGGCAAATTTGCTCCCAAGAAAACCAGAATCATCTAGAATTTCCAAAGCATATTTACGTTGGCATAAAGAGATCCCTTTAAAGGAACGTGCAAATTTAAGACCCAAGAAGAATTTAAGGCTGCCCAGATCCTTGACCCTGAACCTATTGTGTAAGAAGTTTTTAAGGGCACTAATAAAGTCTATGTCATTACTAGCTATGATAATATCGTCCACATAGACGAGTAATGCAACGAATGAGGAGCCATGTGCTTGTGTGAAAAGGGAGTGATCACATTGAGATTGAGTGAAGCCATGCTCGATAAGAGAAGCATAAAACTTAGAAAACCATTGTTGGGAGGCTTATTTTAAACCAAAGTGAGACTTGTGTAGTTGGCATACTCAATTCTCCCCCTCATGATTGAAACTCGGTGGGATCAACATGTAGACTTCCTCATGGAGGTTGACATGTAAGAAGGCTTTAGTTACATTCAGCTGATGCAATTGCCAAATTTGATAGCAATCACAGCTAAAAGACATCATACAATAGTGAGTTTGGCCACCAAAGAAAATATTTTGTGATAGTTGAGACCCTCACATTGTACAATTTGGAAACTAGACGAGCCTTGTAATGCTCAATATGAGTATATCCTTTGGAAACTAGATGAGCCTTGTAATGCTCAATATGACCATCTGCTCGATACTTTATTTTGTATATCTATTTGCAACCAATGGGACGCTTGTCAGGAGGAAGAGTGGTAATGGTCCAAGTATTGTTTTCCTCAAGTGCTTGGATTTTTGCAACCGTTGCCTTACGCCAATGTGAATGTTTGGTAGCTATTTTTTTTGGGGGGGGGGGGGGGGGGGGGGGGGGGGTGGGGGGGGTGGACATTAGAAGAGATTGCTTGGACAAAAGTACAGTGAGAAACAAAGAGTTTATGATATGATAAGAAAGAAGATATATCATGAGGATTACCTCGCTTTAGCAAACTTGTCTTCATGGAGAAAGATGGAAGTGAGTGTGAAGAGGAGACCAGTTGATAATGGTAGTTCTGCAAATAGCTTAGTCGACATTGTGGTCGCAAAGACTTTCAAGAGTTGGGCTCAATACATAAAATATTTAATTAAATTGGGTAGAGTGTGGAGTCAGGATTTGAGTTTAGGATCTCTACTATAATACCATATAAAATCATCATTTGTCCTAAAAGTTTAAACTAATAGTTAGAGGTAGATTTTATTATTTGTATTATATCCTTAACACTCTCCCTCACATGTGGACCAGACTCTCCCTCACATATGAACCAGACTTTCCCTTAATGAGCGAGTCCAACATGTGGAATATTTAATTAAATAAGATAGTGTAGAATCTTGATTTGAACTTGAGACCTCTGTTTTGAATATCTAATGAAATTATCACTTATCCCCAAAACTTAAGCTAATGATAATATATAGATTTAATTATTTGTATTATATTCTTACCACTTCTCCTTCACGTGTGGGCCATACTCTCCTTCAATTAATAAGCTTAATACACAAAATATTTAATCAAATTCGATATAATATAGAGTTAAGGTTTGAACTTACAATCTGATACCATGTATCCACATGTTGAATATTTTATTTTTCATATATATATATATATATTGGAGAGTCGGAATCGGGAAGAGAAGCATATAGCCACCTTCACAAAGAAACTTTCCTTATTAAAAGAAACAAAGAAATTGAAGAAACTAATCTGACTGGGTTTTAAAAGAATGGTGTTTTCTGCCGGTCAAACCGTGGAGAGTAGTAACAGCCTTTAGTGGCAATTGTGTAGGGCTGGATCTTAACTATACTTTGTGACTGTCTGTCTACGACCATGTCGTGCCCACCTCACCTGCGTGCTTAAAAGAAAAAGTTCAACTACTAATGACCACTATTCTTTTCATAGGACATGAGCTGCTGTTACCGTTCATAGTTATTATCAAGGAATGGGTCTATCACAGACATGACCTCTTTCTGCTACATAGAAGGGATCAGGCAAAAATATACTTTTCATATCCGTCTCAAGGCTACCTGCACAAAACGCGATATGGATTTGCTTGCAACGGGAGCGAGGGAAGATTGAAACCAGTTGCTAGAAAAAAGAAGCTTAACCTGGGAACATTGCCATGCCAAATCGTGATCATTATTATGAATTGACTTCCCTATTACATTTCTCAGACATCAACAGCCACAACAACAAAAAGAGAAACGTGCCATCACCATCAGAAAATCTTATTCCTTGTCGATTTGGACAACTACATTCATCACATATAAAATCCCTTTGAACGACACGCCACAATGAATGATAAAACTATGGACCGCTATGTGAGCGATTACACAAAAATCCTATATCAATAACCACACTAAAAACCAACATCCTAAAAAGGGAAAGGAGACACCCCCAAAAAAGGGGTGATTTGGAAGAATTTCTGATTACAGGAATTGAACTTGAATATTAATGGCATTTGGATGACAGTGGAAGCTTGCACACATCGTGGGAGTCAGGGAGCATATTCACTCTCAAGGACTGGTTGTGTTCGAGTCACCATCGCAACAGGGGCTTTTGCATTCCCAACGATTGTCATGTGCAAGGCTTCTCCTACATCTGCAGCTCTCTCCATCTGCTGCATTTTCTTCCGGTGCTTGAACTTCTGCACCCACAGAACCAGGAATGTTAATAATACCAACAACGCTAATCCACCAAGCACAGATCCAACAATTATCCCAACTTCCGAATTACTCTTCTTCTTTCCTTCACCACCCAATCTTGGACCTGCATTTGGAGCTCCACCGCTTGGTGTAGGAGAGATTGGTTGTGTAGAAGGAGCAATAGACTCGACCACAATGGAGAAATGCCCCTGTTGAATTGTTGAACAAGTATTACCAGATGCCACATTGCTGAAATTGTGGTAACCGTGCAAATCAAACAAAACACATTTTGTAACAGCCCCATGAGGGGGTGATTTCACATCCGGAAACCTAATTAATATGGGATCACCAGTTGCTGTTACATTCAATTCTGGTAAACCTGTAGCTGACAAGTTTGAAGCACTATAAGCAAGAAGACCCAGCACTGGAGTTAAGTACGTATAACCAGGTAATGGGTAGTAAACCATAGACCAATTGCCCAAGTTTTGATAGACCAAAACAAGCCTCTTTACATATGGTTGCTCAATAACTCCAATGGGAATGCGGAACTCTTTGTACATCTTGAAACCTCTTCTATGTAAGCTACCACTCCTGAACCTCACTGCAGTAATCTTGATCCCAGTAAAATTTGAGGGAACGATCCCATCATAGGGAATGCCTGTCTTTGGATGAACAAAAGCCCTGTAAGCATAGTCTTGGAGCAGCACATCAAGAGCACGTGCAGCGCTTCTTGAAGACCCATAGGTCGATTGAGCCCTTAGGGATGGCGGGCAGAAGAACCACGTCAGGAGAATAGGCATCGAGAGACTCCAAAGAAGAAGCCCCATCGATGCTTTGGAATATTTGACAGTTTCAGCTCAATGCCACTGAAATTCTGAGCTTGTAAAATCCCAGAGAATACCAGATGGACAACAACAAGAAATATTTTTAATCCCTCAGATCCATAGAATAATTGCGGAAACATGCAAATCTGAGCAAATAAGCTTCAAATCTCATACTTGGAGGCAACGTCTATCTCTACCAAATGTAAATAAAAACGGTCTTGGGAGTGTCAAAAGGAACAGTTATATTCTCAGGGAGGGTAAAGGGTGGTATAAAGCAGCTCTGAAGGTTTCAACCGTTGCAACGCCTTATGGCCTCAGCTCAGAATACCTTTATTTTCCTTTTGGGATCCTTGTAAAAGAAGCTCTCAAAGGCTCGGGGAATCTTTTAAGCATGATTTCATTTCTCCAAGGAATTGAAAGCCTGATTCCTCGCCATTTCCCCATTGATAAAAATTAAAGCAAACAATAATTGAAATTAAAAGCAAAGAAAATTATACACTCGAGAGAGAAATCATCTTGTTAAGTTTAAATGATCAACCTTAAAAAAAAAAAAACCAAACCTAGCTCTTACTCTTATAGAGTTTCTATATTTGGACCTAGAATCATAGGAAATCGTATCAGATATTATCAGCAGGAGGCAACTAAATACCTGATCTCCCAACGGATTAAGATGATGGGGTTTGAGTAGAAATCCCAAATTCTTCTCCGAAGTTTGAGCTACCCAACAAACAAAGGGCGAAATGTCTTACTTTCACAGTTCGCTTGAAACAGATAAAACCATGCAAAACCTGAATTCCCAACTCACAGAAACCCACGACGGCACAGCTATTAAAGACGTCAACGAATAGCATATCACCCACCAGAAAACGCATAAAGCCCTAGAATCTTCAAGAGTATCATCGTTCAATTTCTGGGTAAGATCACAGGAAAAGCTTAGCACCACCACCGACCCATATCAGAGTCGCCAGACGGCCTGCATTTTGGCTAAATCTGGATTCTATCACAGAGACATACGTTAGTTAGTGAAGATTATCACGGAGTGTGGAAGGAATACCGAGATATTTGGATAAGGTGGTGAAAGGAATAGTAGTAGAGTTGGGATTCTTTCTCCTTTCTTCAATGGACATGGCTAAGATTTCTTGGAGAGGGTAAAGAGTGGTACAAGAGTGAGCAATGGATTTGGAAGTTAGAAAGACAAAATCTTGTTGAGAAAATCTGAAGAATAGCTAAAAAGATAAAAGCTTCTGGATGCGGATGGACTGCAAAAGAGATGGACCGGAGGAACTCGTGGAAGTGGAAGAAGAACCATTAAAAAAAAAAAAAAAAAGGGGGGGGGAGAACATAAAAGAAAGGACAGAGTGAAAGTACGTAGAGCACTAACATGTATTTGAACGTAGGATATGTAATGCATTATGATGAGTTTGGTTTGGGTATAATGCAAATGCAGCGTAGTGTCGGAATAAAACAACAGCTGATTTACAGAGGTGAGTAAATGCAAAGACAACATTTGATTTGATAGATAAATCATAAAAGATAAAACCCCACATAATACTTTCGTCTTAACTCCTTTAACTTGAGCGTTGTATTGTGCCGAAATGAGCAATTGCCAGTTGCCACTGCTCATATCCTATTTTTATTATAATTATAATTTTATTGTTCTTAAGCTACCACTGGTCTTATTTGTTTTGTTATCAGTGTTATATCTCTTGTCTTTATTTGCCTGAAAACAGAACACCAACCAGGCCTACCTTGCCACTGCTCTTATACTGCAACTTCTCCACCAAACCAAGGTAATGCCCTTTTTCACTCAAACTTTTTTTTTATTATTTTTTATTAGTTAAAAAGTAATATTATATATAATCTTAAAATTCATAAATATCATATAGTTATTTTAAAAAATAATAAAATTTATTATTAAAAAAATTATTTTCTTTTTATATAAATCTCATATTTATTTTTTTAAAAAAATAATTACGCCTACAAGTATCATTCCTCTATTTCGTAAGACCGTGGAAAACTAAGTTCGTCGAAGACAACGTAATTAGGATCCTAATTACATCTTTGGATTCCAAAAATAAAAACTAAAATTCAGACTAAATAATTGTATAATAATTTCGTTATAAGAAAGGAACGCACTATAATCCAAGCCCTGTCTCTCCATCAGTTGTATTAGCTACGACTCTTGCTCTCTCAATCTCTCTTCTCTCCGCCCCACACTCTGTCAAGCAGAGACCAACTTGAGCTTCCCCGCCCCATCACTACCAACTTTGTAAAGCCCCTTTTTCGCCATCTCTCTATCTCTTCTTCTCAGGGCTGAACTTTTGTGGGTCTCTGCCCCATCACGCCTCTCTCTCCCTTTCCATTTTCTCTTCTCATTTTAGCATTTAAATAGGTTATATATATATATATATATATATATATATATATATATATAAGACAACTGCAAGATGTGCAGAAGTCTAAAAGGTAGGAAGCCAAAACAATTATTTCCAAGCCAGTTAATACAACGTGAGAAAAAAAATGAAAAGCGGGATATGAAGCCAATGGCTTATATCCATTTCCTACAAGGGGATGCCACTAAAAGAAATTTTTTTAAAGTCCGATAAACGGGTTGTGATATTAACACGACTAGAAATCGCAATAGATTGTGTTGTGCTGCACTTTGCTAGTCAAGTTTGGTCGAAAGAAACGCTCACTTCCTTTTTCGTACAATCTTTGGTTAGAATAAATGGTAACATAAAAAAAATAGCATCTGGTAGATGGTTCGATACATTGATGAACAGTCGTTAGTGGTTGTGAAGGTGCGTGAGAATCATGCGCCACTACTAGGGGTGTATAGAATTTGGTCTAGATTGGATCGAATCCTCCCCTGGTCGGTCTCGGTCCCATACATTATGGATTGAATAAATTCAGTCCGATTCCGAGGTCCATAAATTTTAGACCGAACCAGGCTGTACATAACTATATATATTTAAAATATTTTTAATAATTTAATATATTATTTTTATGTAGTAATTATATAATTTAATGTAATTTTCATCTAATCTATTATTATTGACTATATAAAATATTAAATAATATATGCAATCAATTAATAATATATCATAGATAATGTGATAAAGTTTAATGAAAAATTGCCAAGTATTTATTAATAATATACAAAGTGTAAAAAGTTTAATATAGCCCATTATGCATTAACTATCATAATACATTTACATATTCTAAATTAGTAACAAATTAGCAATTAACATTATGAATATAAATATAATTAATTATTTTTTAATGAGTTAAATAGTTAATTGCATAATCCATATTAAATAGTTTACTTAATTTTAATTTTACTAATTTAAATAATTTTTTTTATTAATTTATGTGCAAAAAAGAAAAAAGAACGGACTGACTGGACTGATAGGGACCGATCTGGTTTATTTCCTTTGGGGGTTCGGTCCGGTCCAGAGTGGAAAAATCTTGGACCAAAGGGATTCAGTCCGGTCAAAAAAAAACTCTCTGGACCAACTGAATCGGACTGAATCCACCTATAGCCATTGTTGGTGAGAAGATATTTGTTGGATCTACAAGATCTAAGGCCACTGATCCTATTTCTACCATGCATGACATTAGAACACGCATCGTAATACCACCATGAGTGGATCTCATGCACTACTCGAATGGATGCGATTCTCTCGGAAGATAATAGATCGGTAGTTGAGGAGTCTTGCAGAGTTGAGCGTGATAGTCGAAGGTGGCCGGAAAGTAATAGATCGACCCATCTCCATGCTATTTCTTTGAAAAAAAAGGCAAGACAAAAGCCGATGGACAACGTTGAAATGTACTAAAGAGAAAGAGGGGAGAAGGAGCTGAAGCTCCCACCTGCCTCTAAACAGCAGAGGGAGGATTTAGGAAAATGGATTTTGGAAAAACTTTTCAGAAGGGGAGAGAAGAAAAAAAAGGGGAGACCTTGATGATTATTTGATTGGAGCCTTGCTTTTTATCTGTGATAACAAATCTCATCTTCGAGTGTCCTTGGTTTTTCCCTATAAGAGCATTGGCAATGGCCATGTCTAAATTTTGGCTAAAATGAGAGCTTTTAACTAAAGTCTAAATCAATAGAGATAGTGACCCACATTGGACTAACCATCAAAATAATAATATAATATTATATATTTAAATAATAATTTTTAGTTTTTTTTAATATTTTGCAAATACTAGCCTTTTTTTCTTTTCAAAGAGTCGATAACCACACACATAGCAACCACATCCCGAATTTATTAAAATACCCTCACTTGTGGTGGAGAAATATTATGGAAAACATTATGACACTTGGGGACAAAGTATAACTAGTCCAAAACCAAGTGTCCAAACAAGCCAAAAAAAAAAAAAAAAAAACCAAGAAACCTGAACCAAAAAACCAAAAATACACTATGTATGTAAGATCCACTCCAACATGCCTAACAAGGTCCAAGAAACGATTACTTCCTAATGGATGGGAGTCCCAAAGCATCTAATCTAATAATACCCCTCAATAGCCTCAGAATGCAATCACTAAAAACAAAACTCTAGTTTAAACCCTCTTCTCCTTTCCGTGCCAAATAATCCACAGCTTGGTTATCTTCTTTAAATTGATGGACCACTTGGAATTGAAATCCATCAAGTTCCTGAATAAGGAAATCCCAATAATCCCAAAGATACCATAAATTATAGCCTCTCTTCTTCACCCAATCCACCACTACCTTGGAGTCACATTCCAAAATAATATTCTGACAAGCCATTTCTTTACATACCGTTACCCCTTAGAGTAAAGCTCTTAATTCAATCTCGTTATTGGTACCGAAGCCATAGTAAGCGAAGAAACCTGCTACTATCCGGCCCCCATGGTCCCGCAATACTCCACCCTCACCACAATTCCTTGGATTCCCATGGCAACTACCATTCACATTTAACTTCCACCAGCCAAGAGGAGGCTTTGGCCATGCAACTTGAATTGGTTTACATGCGACCCGAACTAATACGTTAATATCTAATGCATGCAGAATCTGTGCATCAACCGTGGTTAGCTTCTTATCCTTCATATCATTGACCAAGATCCCTAACCAAATCCGAGTTGATCTCCAAACATCCACTACATTGACCTGAACTCCCTCCATCTGAGATTGATATCATCTTTGCCATAAGCACCACGTAAGGATGCTCGATGGTAGGCCAACTAATATTCCCCTTTTTGTTCCTTTTTTTCGCACACACCAAGCAGGCCTCCACACGATGCCAACATGTTCTGGTACACAAACATGAAATGCCCAAAGCCAACAAAGTCAAATGTCATACCTATTCTGCAACCTGCCCAGTAGCAAGAACATGGTCCAACGATTCCGTCTATGGGGATTGACGACAATTGCACTTTGAAGCCATGACCACTCCACGTGACTGCACCTTAGTATCTGTAGCTAGGCAATTAAACCGAGCCCTCCACATACAAACTAAGATTTTCTTCTGCAAATATTTACTCCATATCTAGTCCATCCAAATGTGATGATCATCCTCCACTCGAATTAAATCCCAAGCACTAGCTGTAGTAAAATTTCCACTCGAAGTTGGTTTCCAAATTAAAACATCTTGCCCAAAACGTCTTGCACCAATTTTCCTGATCACATTGTCTGCCAACTCCACACCAACTAATTGTTGAAGCATATCAAAATCCCAAGAATCTCCAACCCAAGCCTCCTTAATTTGTAGAGAATGTCTACTAACCACATCCACCATATTGCATAATGGACCATTCGAAAACCATCTATCATACCAAAAAGACACCCTCCCCTCCCTCACTCTGATTTTGGTAGCCTCATAGACGTTTGGAATGACGGAGATTATTGATTTCCAAAGTCTCGAGTTGTTACTTCGAGCTACTAGCAGAGAAGCATGATGGCCCCTTCCCTACTTCTACACCATGAACCGAGACCACTACGAGTCCATCGATAAAATACGCCAAGCTAATTTCATGTGCATTGCTCGTTGAATTTCCAAAAAATTCATCAAACCCAGACCACCCTCCTCTATTGGCTTACTTATCTGAGACCACGCACACCACTTCATTTTTGCTTTCCCACTCTTCTCGCCCCAAATGAACGTGGCTAGAATTGAATTAATTTTTTTAATAACAACATGGGGGACGTTCGTCACAGCCAAACAATGAGAAGCCATGCTGGATAACACGTGCTTAAGCAGTATCAAGCGCCCCCTTGAGACAGCAATCGCGCCTTCCACCATGCAACCTTAGCTCGAAATTTCACTACCAGTTGGTCCAGATGGACATCTTTCAATCGACCACTTACCAATGGAACCCCCAGGTACATGAATGGGAAATTACCTGGTGCAAACCCCGTTAATCTCACTAAGCCACGCTGCCTGAGCTGCACTAATAACTGGGGAGGTAAAAATTGCCGATTTCTCTCTACTAACCCGCTGGCCAGACTAATTTTCATAGTAAGATAGGATGCTCCCCAGCCGTCTCAGAGATCTTTTCTCACCATTCAAGAAAATTAAAATATCATCTGCATATAATAAGTGTGACACCAAAGGGGGCCCCATAGGATGATAATACTTACCTATGCGGCCCTCTTCAAATTCTTTCCGAAGAAGTCTCGAAAGAACTTGCATCAATATAAATAAATATGGCAATAACGGATCCCCTTGCTGCAGGCCTCTAGTCGGTTTGAAAAAACTTTTATACGACCCATTCATCATCACCAAATACCAAGGGGACACTACACATTCCTTTACCAGGCTACAGAATTTATCCAAGAAACCAAAGCTAGCTAGGACATTAAATAGAAAATCCCAGTGCACCATGTCATATGCCTTCGCCATATCAAGCTTCACCATTACATTTCCTCTAATTATCTTCCTCTTCAAAGCATGAACCATCTCTTGAGCAAGAGAGATGTTTTCAAAAATACTACGACCCGGAATGAAGGTCCCCTATTCCGCTGAAATTAATCTTTTCAATCGATTCACAAGGATCTTTGAGAAAATCTTATAGGCCACAGAACATAGGCTAATTGGTTGGAATTTTTCAAAACTCTTGGGGTCTGGCACTTTCAGAATTAACACAATATATGACGAAATATAGAACCTTGGTAGCGTTGCACCCATAAAAAAATCCCTTGCTGCCTCTACCACCTCTTCCTTCACAATGTGCCAACAAGAAATATAGAAAGAGGAGCCATACCCGCCGGGCTAGGGCTGCTGTGATATGGGATCGAAAAAACCGCATACTTCACTTCCTCTTCCGATGGCAAACGACATAAATCTGAGTTATCATCTGCAAACATTTCCAAACCTAGCAACAGGGACAAATCCGCGGGCTCAATGTGCGGCATCTCAGAAAGGAAATATGTAAAATAATCCACCACCCCCGAGTGAACCTGCTTTGGTGAATCTAGCAATGTGCCATCCACCAAACGCATCTGGGAAATGACCGCTCCATGCCGCCGCTGCGATACAACTGCATGAAAAAACTTAGAGTTCTGATCTCCCTCTTTAAGCCACTTCTTCTTTGCTACTTGGGTGATATGTGTCTCTTCTCTTTTCTCCCAAACATCAATCTCTAATTTGGTGACGAGATAATCCGCTTCCATTTCTTTTGAGTACTCAGATTGCAATTGGGCCTCCAATGCGGCTAGTCTCTCTTCAAGTTCTGGCATGTTTTTTTCCACTTGTCCAAACACATTTTTATTCCAGGTGTGCAACTCCATCTTAAGCTGCTTCAATTTTGCTACCAATTTTACCAGTCCCGATCCCGACGTGGGTTTACCCTATCTCCTTTACCAAACTATGAAAAGAATTGTGAGAGCACCACATTTCTTGAAAGCGAAAAGGAGAGGGACCGTACCTCGTATTGACTCAGGATAATCACACCACCATGGGGCTATGATCCAAAGTCTTCCGTTTAATATACTCAACCTCTGCCATGGTGAAACGTTCCGAAAAACCCATATTCATAAGGACACGATCAAGTCTCGCCCACTTTCGAGCAGTCCCCTCCTGCCCATTACACCAAGATAGAGGATTACCATGATAGTTGAGCTCCACTAGGCAACAAGCATCAATACACTCATTAAAATCATCCATAGCTTGAGCAGCTCAGGGGCATCCACCCACTCGTTCCTGATCCTCTCGTATGATATTGAAGTTGCCCATAACAACCCACAGATGAGCATTAGACCTAAAATCCACCAAACTCTCCCACAATCCTCTTTAATCCATTTGAGTGCACTTAGCGTAAATGAAAGATACGAGCATCTGTGTACCCTCTAGCAGAAACCATCTTGTAATCATCTAATTTGATACACTAACCACCTCAAACTCATAAGGGGCTTTCCACAATATCCAGATTTTCCCCCCTACTGCCTCGTTACAATGTAACCATCAAAACCCAAGGAACTGACTAGACGCTGAAGCTTGTCTTCTCTTGCAAGAGCTCAATGATAGAATTGGTATACGAATGAATAAAAATTATTATTCTCTTGTTGTTGATGCGGGGGGTTTTGAGAATCTTTAATTTCAAGAAAAAGATTGTCGGAATTACATTGACAAGGCTAGACATTTACGATTGGGTAAAGAAGGTGGCGATGCACTTAATGAGTATTTCAAAAGCATGCGAGATCAGAATGATGGCTTCGTTTCTAGCATGGACGTGGATGATGAGGGAAGGTTATGGAATGTGTTTTGGGCTGATGCTCGTAGTCGAGCCGCCTATGAGTATTTTAGAGACGTTGTAACCTTCGATACAACGTACCTAACCAATAGGTACAGGGATGCCTTTTGCTCCATTCGTTGGTGTTAATCATCATGGGCAGTCCATATTATTAGGGGGGATTGCTTTCAAGCGAGGACACACATACTTTTATATGGTTGTTCCGAATGTGGTTAGATTGCATTAATGGTCAGACGCCAAAAGCTATAATAACCGACCAAGATCGGGCAATGAAGAGTGTTATTGCCATTGTATTCCCTGAAACTCGTCGTAGGTATTGTTTATGGCATATAATGTGCAAACTTTCAGAGAAGTGAGGATCTCAAGCCAAATTCAATGCTAGGTTGAAGACTGACATTCAGACTGCATTATATGACTCACAGACCATCAGAGAATTTGAGGAGAGTTGGGGTCAACTACTTGCGAAGTATGATTTGGTCGACAATAAATGGCTAGAAACCTTGTACGAGGAAAGGTCTTTTTGGGTTCCAGCTTACTTGAAGACTGTATTTTGGGCTGGTATGAGCATGACCCAAAGATCTGAAAATATGAATGCATTTTTCGATGGGTATGTCCATGCTAGAACGACGTTGAAGGAATTTGTCGACCAATTTAATAATGCTCTTAGAAAAAAGGTCGAGGTAGAGACAATTACGAATTTCAATTCTAACAACCAAACTATTTCATGCGTGTTTCATTTAAACATTGAGAAGCAATTTCAAAACTTATATACAAATGCGAAGTTCAAAGAGGTCCAAGTAGAGTTGTTGGGCCTAATGTATTGTAATTGTTGTTTGGTAAAAACACAATGGTGCATTTTAAAATACAATGTCTTGGATGAAATATCTATTGATGACCACATTAAAACAGTCCAATACTCAGTTTACTATAATGAGGAGGAGGCGGAGGTAAAATGCACGTGTGCACTGTTTGAAACGAGGGGGATTCTATGTAGGCATGCACTCAGAGTTTGTCAGTTGAAAAAGATTAATGTGTTGCCAGATCATTACGTCTTGGATCACTGGAGAAAGGACGTAAAGAGAAGATACACATTATTCAAAAGTAGTTACGATGACCAGCGGGACAGATCTGATGCAAGGAATTATGAGCTTGTGGTTAAAAGATGTTTGCAATTAGCAACAAAAATATCCTCAGATAATGAAAAAGTCAGTGCATTCCTGCATGTTGTTAATAAGTTTGATGCAAAATGTGAAGTTCAACTCCACCAAAGTCGAGTTCCGAACAAACGAAGGGAAAATCAAATGTGGTCTCGGAGAAGGGTAAGAAGATCTTAAGTCCCAACGTGGTCCGAGAGAAAGGGAGACCCCCAAGTAAGAGGAAGGTTCCACCCGTGGAAAAGATGGCAACAAAGAGGAAGAAATCGGTAATAATTGTCGAAATTTGCACTCTTAATACTTAGTATTACGATTCTAATACTTGCCTATTTTTATTACTGGTTTTAGACTTACAGGAAAATCTTGGTAGATGAGCCACAATTGGGTGACATCCCGGGATCTCAACAGGGTTAGATTGATGATGGAGTTGGTTTTGGTACGCAAAGCAACATTCTTATACAATTAACTTCATCAAGAAATGAGGTTAACTGTGTATTTTCAATAAATGATGACCAACGAGGACTGTTTTTTAACAAATTATAAACAGTTTGTTGAACACTTGATTTATTTTTGATTTTACAATCTTCTGAGGGTGTGTGCAGGATATTAGAACCTGACTTTTGACTGGGATGGCTTCCACTGTCGAGTTTGTTACTGCAGCAGCAAATATAAAGGTATTGCTTTTAAAGCTGAGGGAAAAGCACGGTATTTCACAACCATGGGGTACTTTTTAATCTGCTGCGTGTTGTTTTGACATGTTGCAGGCAAGACAAGCTTTGAGGGCATTGAAAGCAGTGGTGAGGCTTCAAGCTAGGATTTATTTTTGGTTGGCTTACATTGAGTTGCATGCAATGGTTGTTTGAGTTCAAGCTCTTGTAAGGGCACAGTGTATGAGGGTGTCCCCAGCTCTACTATTTGAGTTCAATCTTGCTGATCCTGTGAAGGAAGCTAAGGTATTAATGTCAAAACATCTTCACATCTCAACATTTTATGTATTCCCAAGGCCCAGAAAGTGAGGGCCTTGCCAAGGTGAGATTCCATGTCATCAAATAAATAAATATACCTCATTTAATGTATAGGCAATGCTAACTCTATCATCAATGTCATTTTTTCTAATAATTATTAGCAAGTATGGATCCATAGTCCAGGAACCATTGATGAAGTTAATTGAAAGTTGCAAATGATGATTGAAGGTGCTATGAAGAGGGGGAGAGCAATTGCATACACGCTCTGAAGAGATGCTGTACCGGTAATATTTGTTTCAGTATGTTGAACAAATTATAAGTAGTTATGTTGAATTTCTACACCTTCATTTGTTTCAGTATGTTGAACAAATTATAAGTAAAAATGTTGAATTTCTTGTTTTCAGCAATCAAGATTGAGCTGGTACACTCAATAAGTAGCAAACCAGTGACTGGGAGGTTTGGGGGTAGAGATGAGAATTTTGAGTTTGAGATGAGAGTTTAAAATATTATTTTTAGTATTATTATTGTTTTAGAATTTGAAAAAGTTGTATTGGGATTTGAAACAATTGAATTGTTTATATATTTTGTGTGAGAATTTGAGAAAGTTATAATGATGAGATGAGAATTTTGAGTTTGAGATGAGAGTTCTTTGCCCCCAAACCTGCCCTAAACTCAAGCATCATAGATTTGATAAGCAGATTGATGGAAGAATTTCATCCCGTGGGGTTTTGAAGCAAACCAGTGAATTTTCTCAAGCATCTACGTGGGGCTTTGAATAATTCAATGCGGCGTCTTTCCTGTTGTTTTTTGGGTAATTCAATGTATTTGAGGAATTGTAAATATTAAATGGTACAAGAATTCCCTACTGATCATTCTATGTGAACCAGATAAATATATAGAATATAACAACTATTATCTGTTTTTAAATTTTTTCCAAGGGTATATTTTAAATTTGTTACATTCCGATTACCTGTTTAATAATATTTTACATTCCAGAGAAGTACACTATAAAGAAATTGTTTGCTTGTTTCAAGTTCAAACTTGAATAGAAGATAACTATGTACAATGTATTTTAATTTTCAGTACACGAGTTAGGTCCAAGCAGTTTCTACATCCATAGGTATTGCCTTGACCATAAATAGCAAAAAGTCAGTTTGCTATTTACTTACAATTTATCCAAACCAAGCAAAAATAATTACAAAAATGACAACCCAATACAAATACAATAATTTATATTTTTCCTTACAAAGAGTTGTCTCTCACTCTTGCACTTTATTTTCCTTTTGACGAAGATCATCTTGCATTTTACGAACAACTTCTTGCATTTTATAAACTTCATTCTCGCGCACCAATACGTCATTCCACATCTTCCAAACTTTACTCTCTTATACGAATGTTCTTTTCTAATAAGTGAAATATATCTGCACAAACAAAGAAGTCACATTTCCTCACTTCTCCCTGCACACAATAACAAAATTTAATTAAAGTGATAAAACATGAATGCTTAATGAAACTGAAAAATGCTAATTAACTTTTACCGTTTTATAGTTTGGGTAGGCAAAGAATTTCCTTCAAGGATTTTTCGTGGTGCGCGATGTCTTTAGTGGTGCTTTCAAACCATACCAATAATTTGGTATTTCCAACATAAAATCATCAATTACAGACGACGATGATGATGGTGTAGATGCCATTAGTGATTCAAAAGACACTATACACAAGTTCAGATTAGTAAGGACAAATGGAATCTGAAACTGCAAATCTACTAGTAAACGATAAAAACTTGTCAAACACTCAATGTAAGCTCATATTTGCATCTTACCAGGGGTAAAGGATAACATTTGCATTTCTACGTTTTATGAGGTTGTAGAATTTCAACTAACTCAGTTCCTTTTACCAAGACTAATCCATTAGACTTGCAGAAAAGTAGATTCAGAAATATAATTTTTTGACTAGTTATTTCTAAATGAGTTTTTACTGTGTTGATGGGTTGGAGGCATGTTGGTTTGAAATACTTGCTGATGAATTCTCTGCTCATATAGGTATACATGCAGCCAAGGCAAACTCACACACATATGGTCATGATATACCATACTCTTATTTAAATCATATTGGGATTGCTGGGAGTTCATATAATTTGGATTATCCATGTATGTGAGGGTCTCACTTTCAAGAGTCAAAATAATTGGTTATATATATCTATATATATATATATATATATATATAAGGCAATTACATAGAAAATGAAGATAGATATGAAAACAGAGCCAAGGAAAAATATATATAAAGCAGAATGCAACTTTAAAGAAATTGGTTAAATCAGCAAAATTATAACATAGATACATATAAGGAAATTACATAAAAAATGAAGATAGATAGGAAAACAGAGCCAAGAAAATATATATAAAGTAGAATGCAACTTTAAAGAAATTGGTTAAATCAGCAAAAGTATAACAAAGATATATATAAGTCAATTGCATAGAAAATGAAGATAGATAGGAAAACAGAGCCAAGAAAATATATATAAAGCAGAATGCAACTTTAAAGAAATTGGTTAAATCAGAAAGTATAACAAAGATATATATATATATATATATATATATATATATAAGGCAATTACATAGAAAATTAGGATAGATAGGAAAACAGAGACAAGAAAATATATTAGAATGCAAGCAGAATGCAACTTTAAAGAAATTGGAACCCTAGAACCCCATCTATGATGTGTTGGGAAAACTATAAAGAAATTGAAACCCAAAACACCACAATCTATAAAGAAATTGAAACACCAAACACGACAATCCACCACACAACCCACCACCAAGCTAAGCACAACAACCCTAAGCCAAGCACGACACCCTTCGCCAATAACATTAAGATTGAAGACCAGAAACGATCTGCAAACCTTGACATTCAAAATTGAGTAAAATATTTTTTTTTATGAGAAGAAACTTAAGCCCCAAAATTTAAGCATTAAAGCAACGAAGTTAAACTAAAGAGGGGGTAGAAACTTAATCAAACGAAGCCAAATAAATTAATCTATTGGATATTCGAAAAAACCCTAATCTAAGTGAAAGTAAAACACAAATACAATAAGATGAAGTAAAAATCAAAATCAATTAACAAATAGCAAAACAAAGGAGATAAGCCAATACCAAAACTTCCAGATAGCGTGGAGAGGCCTCGGGTCGGGGAGCATGTATATTGTGGGGAAAGGCGCAGAGGGATGGGTTTCGGGACGGAGAGAACAGGGATGGCTTATTCGAGATTGAAATATGGTACAGAGAATAGGAGGCTCCGTCGTGGTGGGTAGGGATGGATATCGCTATGGGGAGGGGAACTGTCGGTGTGCTTGGCTTGGTGGTGGGTTGTGCAGAGAATATGAGGGCTGGTTGCACGGGGGAAGATCTTGATCGACAAAACCGGAAATGGCTGAATGAGCTAAACCGGTTCAGGCATTTAGTGAACTAGACACTTCATGCGTGCATGCAAATTCAAATCCTCCCTTATATCTGGTTAATGCATTAAGGTGACATGTCTTTTCCCAGTCAAAATTTAACAAAATAGTTAAAATTGGAGAGACAAGTTATAAGCTTGTGATGGGCTCTTTAATGGGTTATTCTTCTTCTTCTTCTTCTTTTTGTTTTTTTTTGGTCTTCCTTTGACTCAAAATTCATTTTTAAGGGTTGTAGATAGGGCTTCCAGTGGGTTGATGCTGCCCATATATTTTTTTCATTCTCTCCATCTCGTGATCTGATTGTGCCACTAGAATCATCCACTGGTCTTCCTAAAAATCATTATAGTCTCATAAGTTTCTCTTTTTTTAATAGAATTAATGATATAATTGACTAGGTAAGTGGTCTTAAGTTCAAACTTAATCACAAGTTGATGAGATTATTGTTCTTTATTTGCAGACATGGCACCAGCCATGAGCACGAGGAAAAGGGACAAGAAATACATATTAGAGATTATAGTATCTCTAATATGAGTTTTGTTGCAACAAATTAGATGGCATAATTTGTCTTCACCCTCAACTCTCTTAAACAATAAAACAAACAAGTTCCAAACAAGAATCCGAAACCCAGGTTATATTAACAAAAAAAAGCGAGTACTTTAGATGCTAATTAATTAACTTGTGATATTAGGTTTTAAGATTATACCTTTCTAAGTCTATCTGTCACCAAAGAACAATGTTTTTCTCCAAGCCCTAAGCTGCAATACCCATCTTACAAAATCTATGCATCAACTCTCTTAGTACACAAAAAGAAGATAATAAATAGTATGGAAGGTAAAATGGTACAACATTTACTTGCGAATGTAAAACAGAGCTCCATCGAGGCAGTGTTGTTGGTTTGGTCAGTTAAATGAGCTCACAAGGAGGGGCAACGTTGGGCAGACAGATGAGCTTCGACGGGTGGCTCTGAACAAAGGGATGGCATCTTGAGGTGGCATTGGGCAAAGCGATGCGGGTTGCTTAGCTTAGCTACGCGGGATTCAAAACTTAGCTGCTCCGTTTAGTGAGCATGCAGGGAGTGGTGGAGCTGGACAGACGGAGGAGCGTCGCTCGATAGCGTTAAACATAGAGATGACATCGCGTGGATGGTGCTGGGCAAAGGAACGTGACACGGGCAAGGGAGGAGGGATTTTGGGGGAATTTCGAATGAAAAAATGCAAAATTCAAACCGAGCTCGTTTAGTTAAAACAAAGAGCAGTTACTGTAGCAATAGAGCAACCACAGTGCATACTGCTACAGTGGCTGCTCTATGAGCTTCCTTTTTGTCTTTTAGCTCCCCTCCCTTGTTGCTCAATTCGTTATTGAATGAGAAAGCCCTTGTTGCTCAATTCGTTATTGAATGAGAAAGAGGAAAGAAACAACCCTCAATTCCATCAAAGCCAGAAAGCAGAGTCAGAGGCTCCCCTACAGGCCCTAGCCTTCCTTCTCACTTCCACATTAACCGGTTTTCGACCGATCGAAGCCCTAAATTTGTCTTTTCGAATTCCCATTTCTACACGCTCATCGGTCGGGAAGGTTGATTTCTTATCGAGTATAGTAACCGATTCTGAAGAAGCGGAAATGCCAATAATTCCGTCTACTCAAACCTCTTTCTACTTGGACCTAAGGGTTAGGGTTCGATGACGATGATTTGAATTTGGAGGTCCTCCACGGAGTTACGTCTTCGAAGGTAAAAGCTTGACTTTTTCAACCTCTCCTCTAATTTTCTGCGTGTTAACATCGCCTCAAAAAAAAAAAAAAACAAAAAGGGGAATTGTTTCAACCTTTTCTTGCTCCACACGGATATGATATACTATCCCATCATGTCATGAATAGACACATCCCTCTGTGTGTGTGATGGAGGAGATTCTTGGATTGATTAAGATGATTATCTTTCTCATTGCCTTTATGGTAACGATTTACTGATAGGTCTAGGGTTAGGGAATTGGGGCGAATGGATGCTTCCGGAAGCAATCTCGACACTCCGTACAGGAGAAGATACGGGTTTCTGTCTGCTTCCAGTATCATTCAGGCACCACTCTCGGCGTTGTTGGAGTACTTGGGGCTTCTTCGTGGCAGCAGTACCAGGTCTAATTACCAAGAGACCGAGGGTTTGATTCATGGACGTGTCTCTTCCCTTCATGCCCAGCTGGACCAACCTACGTCGACGAGTGCCACAAACCACGGGGAGGTCTCCATTAGGATAATCGGCGCAGGGGAGCACGAGCATGATGATAGGGAAGCCGCTGCTGCTGCCACTGCCCCTGGATTGGTTGTTGGGCAGCAGCACGGTGGAGAGGTTGCTGCTCCTAACGAGATGGCGATGGCCGGCCTGGCGTCAGAGACTCGGGAAGCAGATTCTAGGATTGACCGTGATGGCATGGCAGAGGGAATTTCCCAATCCGTAAATGTAACTGCTGACGGAGAAGCTGTGGATGCAAGCGCGGCTAATGGGAGGGATTCCTCTTATCAGAGATATGATATTCAGCAGGCCGCTAGGTGGATTGAGCAAGTCCTCCCCTTCTCCTTGCTTCTGTTGGTGGTCTTTGTTCGGCAGCATTTGCAAGGTAATTCTCTTTTTCCAATTTACATTATTATTACAGGTTATGATTTGATGTTGCCATAGATTCTGCTTATTATTAGGCATCACTTTATTTAACCTACAAGAAACGGTGTGATGGTTATTAGCTTGATCGGTCTAGGAATTTTTTGTGTATGTTTTGCCCTTTTTTCTCTACATGCCTGAGTTGTGTCAATGTGAATTTTCATATGAATGCTAAACGTTGGGAGCATTCCTTGCAACTTGATATTAAAATGGTTGTGGTGGGGAACATGCCTTCTTAGTAGAAAGGGGCAGACGATTTCGAAATTCTATGGTGAGCTCTGTTGGATGATATATTATTGTTCTGAGATCTCTAAGGTAGTTGATGATTATTAGTTAGCTTGAAGGAAGGCCTTGGAGACCAAATAATGTTCACGGGAGAAATATTCTTAGATTGATATTGCTGTGCTTATTAGCTAATGAGCCTTTTGGCATCATAGATATGCTTTGTTGATGTATTTCTAAATGCTTTAGATTTGCTGTCTCTTTTTTTTCTAAGGATAAAAGGCTTCACTATCTTATGTCATCTCTCTTAACTGATAAGAGGGTTTTTACAGAGTTATGGTCATTTCTATTGTGCTGTCATTATTTCAAATTTCACGGGAGTTAGTTTAAGTTGATAAGATAAACCCTTTTATGTGGTTCTTTGTTTTCCTTTAACACCCCCAACCCTTGGAAGAAAACCATTGAAAAAAGGTAATATACATGTATAAAATATTTCTATGCCTTGAGTGTACCAGATCCTTCAGATTTTAAAAGGTCCTGATTCTACTTGCTTCCCAATGACTCCTGTCCATTCTTAACTGCTTCCTAATGACTCCTGTCCATTCTTAACTAATTGGTTGTGTTCCTTCGTATGTTAAGTTGATGATTTCACTTTTTTTTGTGCCTGGATTAAATGTAAGTGCTCCTGTTCTGCACATGGTCTTTTCTGACCTTTCAGGTTCTATCTTGTATGTCCAAGAATCAAAGAAGAATTAGGGATGCATTGTATTTTTTGCTTTACACATAAAGAATTAGCCCTATATAGTGAATTGAATTTCTTGAACTGTACACATGGGTCTTTCTCATTGTGAGCATGTTTTAGCCTTTTTCTTTCTTTAATTTTAGTGACCTTGTCCTTCTGCCATGACTTGTAGGTTTCTTTGTTACTATTTGGATTGCTGCTGTCATGTTCAAGTCAAATGATATTCTGCGGAAACAGACAGCTCTCAAGGTACTGTAATTTGTAGATATGAATTTTAATGTTTTTGGTAAGGACTTTCTTTTTGGCATGAGAAAGCTTCCTGAATTAAGCAAGGGAATTGTTGGTGGTTGCAGGGGGAGCGGAAAACATCTGTTCTGGTTGGTATTTCTCTTGCATTCGCAGTTCATGTGGTTGGCCTTTATTGGTGGTATCAAAATGATGATCTTTTGTATCCATTAGTGATGCTTCCTCCAAAAGCTATACCACCTTTTTGGCATGCTATTTTCATCATCATGGTGAATGGTATGCTTTTCTCTGGCTGTTATTGTGAATTAATGAAATCAATAATATTTTTTTATGATGAGGAATCTTAGAAACCGTGCAAACGCAACATGTCTTTTATCCTCTTAAACCTTGGACCTGTGTAAGTTGCCCCTATCACACAGATCAAGTAAATCATTGGCTTTTCGCCAATGGGACATGGCCCCTATAAATTGTTTGTACCTAAGGGTTTGAACCTTATACTTGAAGGGAGCATACCACTAAGAGCAAGGCCCTTACCACTTGAGCAAACCCCTAGGGTTTGAATGAAATCAATATTATTGTAGCTACAATACATGTTTTAGTGAGCTCATCTCATTTTATTCAACATGCAATTCAATGGATCCTTCGGATATTGGCATGAAGGTGCTAAGAACATAGTTATTAGTAGAAAAGTAGTTAACTTTCTTCTAAATTTTTATTTTTATTTATTTTTTATTTTTTATTTTTTATTGCCGAGCATGTCAAACTCTACTAGTGAGTGGTCTTTTGAACTTGTCATATTCTGTGCTGCCATGAAGTTGTTGAAACATGCGTTTTTATATACGGAAATGGCTAGAATTCTGCAGGCACAATTCACTTTTGGCGATTAGCATAATTGTAGCACTCCAGAACCACATTAGGAATATTTTTTTTTATTGGTGCCGGGTGTCCAAGAACAGCATCCCAACTAATCCCGGGGGTGCAAAGGCCATCGGCAAGGAGTTTTCCGCAAGTGCACCTCGGGTAATTCAAGGGAAAAATCTGCCAGTCCAATGGCCTCTAAAGATTGTTTGCACCCAATGAGATTTGAATATTAGACCTGAGAGGAGCATACCCTCAAGCCCAAGGACTTTACCACTTGAGCACATTAGGAATATGAATAACCAATGTAGAGTGGGTAGGTTATAAAGATGGTGATGGGTGCTGTGTCCTACATTGAGTACTTACTAGGTGAAACTGAGTTTTAGAACTGACATTAGGGAAGCTTGAAATTGATTAGCCTTTTTGGGGTAATAGCACATATATGGTTAGTGCTTTTCCCAAGTTCTTACATATAGTGTTAAAGCCACCTACTTATAAAAAAAATAGTGTTAGTGTTAAAGCCACCTAATGAGGTCTGCCATGTGAAACTGGAGCACTTGATGATAAGTTCCTGAGAAGAATTTAAGGAGGATTTTGTAACACTCTAGTGCTGCATTTAGAATACGAATAACCCACAGAGTGGGTAGGTTATACAGGTGGTCATGGGTGCTAACTCTCACATTGGTTACTAGGTAAAACTGTGTTCATAAGTGATTCTAGGGAAGCTTCAAACTGTTACCAGTTGTGACTACACTTTCCCCCAATCCTTACAATAACTCCTGTTTTTGGCCTTTTATATTTATCTTTTGCAACTATGGGAAGGAGGTATTTTGTCATAAGCATCAGTTCAAATTTCTTTTTCTTCATTGAATGTCAGATTGAATTCTCGAGCACTTAATATTATGGAGTGCAGATGCTTTGTGTGTTTTTTTTTTTCTCATTTTACAAATTTTTATGGATCTGTCTTTTTTTGTACATAGTGATTATATTTTAGTTTGTTTTGGAGCGTTTCAATAGTTTCTTAGGTTGGAGTTTGTTTCGGAGCGTTTCTATAGTTTCTTAGGTTGGTGTTTCTTTCAGATGCTTTGGTTCGGCAAGCAGCAATGGCCTTTAAGTGTTTTCTGTTGATGCATTACAAGAACAGCCAAGGCCGAAATTATCGTAAGCAGGTGAGGTAATAGAATTGGCATTTAGAAAGTTTATCTGGGCTGTGTCATGCTTGAAAGTGAATGATTCAAGCAGGGTGAAGCTGCTGAAATTGATTCCTTTTCTTGAGCATTTTTCATCATTATTATCTTTTCTATTATTACTATGAACTAAACAGTATAATTAGACCCGATTCTCATGATAAATAAAATCTTGTTTACTGATTAAAAAAAAAAAAAGTATAAGTAAACTAGCTGGCTATCTGATAATTTGTACGTAACTAAACAGTGTTATATTGACATATTAACATGATTCATATGCATACGCCTTTCATTTGCAATTAATTACTGATTGTAGATGTGCATACTTTTCAGGGTCAAATGCTTACTTTGGTTGAGTATTTGCTGCTGCTGTACCGTGCCTTACTGCCAACGCCTGTGTGGTATCGCTTCTTCTTGAACAAAGAATATGGAAGCCTCTTTTCATCACTGATGACAGGATTGTATCTTACTTTCAAGCTCACATCCATTGTTGAGAAGGTATATTTTTTGTTAGTACATTTTTTTAGATTCTTGTCTGCTTAAATGTCTTTGATCTTTTCATAAGGATTGACTTTCTCCTCCAACCCTATATTTTTGTTTTCCCCTTCTCTTGGGGGGTGATGTTCAGGTTCAGTCTTTCTTTGCTGCATTAAAGGCATTATCACGTAAAGAGGTGCATTATGGGGCCCATGCAACATCGGAGCAGGTAATGTGGATTCCTTCTCCCACAGACAAGCACACAAAGAGAATGCTAGCACATATATGCACGGTCTTCAGCTTTTTTTTTTTTTTTTTTGTTTAAATCTATTTTGGGTATGAAAACAGTCATAGCAGTGTTATGAGAAAATTGAGCAGAATGGGTTTACAGAATTGAAAATGGTTAGGCTGTAGACATGGGGAGCTGGTTTGTGGGTCCCATTAGCCGTTATTTTACATTTTTGTAAGAGTTTGTTATGCATATAGCCAAATCACCTTAAATATTATAAATAGTTGTACTCCCTTAACAGCATATCACTATGTGTGTATGTATGTGCATGGGTGGGGGTACATGTGTGAACACATGTATGCCACACTTTAAATCATTCTTTTAAGGCCTGACTATGAGGAGTTTTCATTGATATGGTTCATTTCATGCATTCTTTTAGACTAGGGATTGAGTTTTTCGTTCTTTTAGATCTTTTTTAAAAAGCTGTAAATTGTAATTTAGTCTTTAGGATACTAACAGATGGAGTCTGTTATCTTTATATTGAACCAGTACTTTTTTAAACAGCAACAAACCTGCTGCATGTATGGTGCTTATGTGAAGACCTTGTCAAGTTATCATTGATAGAATTTAATCCAATTGCATGAAACAAAATGTTGGCTTAATCCTTGGTTGGCAGTGTATCCTTGCTCAATTTTACCTCTACTTATCACTCATATTTTCATATTATTTATTTTTGTGTTAAACATGGGTAGAGAGTTAAATGCCTTGCGAGAAGAGCTGAAGTTTTGACTTCACTCTTCTATATCAACAGTCTTCCATAGGTCCCGGCTTAATAAAAAATTTTGCAGTTTTCTGGGGTCTCCTATAGTGGTTGTGAAACTTCAGTTCTTGCCTGGGATTTTAAGTTTGTAGGTATCTGATGCAGGTTAATGCAGCAGGCGACATGTGTGCTATTTGCCAGGAGAAGATGGATGCTCCTATCCTTCTTCGTTGTAAACACATATTTTGTGAAGACTGTGTATCAGAATGGTTAGTTTATTTCTGTAATTTATACTGTTAATTTTTTAATTTATCATTTACTCTGTATGGGCTTGGCTGGTCCCTATTTTAGACATGTCATGTGCCCCCTAGCATGGTCAATTTGCCTGTGTTGTGCACGCTAATAAATAGTTGGCCAGATTTATGGTAATCTCCATGCTGTGTATAGTGTCTTTTCTGCTCATGGGTTTGTATACGTTGTCTTCCATTTCGGTTTATCAGTTTTTTTTTTCTCTTTATATTTTCATTTTTTTCTGGTTTTTTCTTTTGAAAAGTTGTGGCCTTATTTATTTAACCTGAATTGTTAGAAGGTTTTGTGTTATAATTTCTATGCGGTCATTCTGCTTATTCTTGTTCTTGTTAGATAACTTAGATCCTTTGAATGACTGATGGTCCTGTTTCCTCAGGTTTGAGAGGGAACGGACATGCCCGTTGTGCAGGGCTTTGGTCAAACCTGCTGATCTCAGATCCTTTGGTGATGGATCAACTAGTCTTTTCTTCCAGTTGTTCTAAATTCTTTTGATGTAAAACGGGGAGTTTTTCTGCTTTGAAGCCCGGAATCCTTATTCAAAGCAACCTTTTCCCAATCTCTTCATCTTCGTGGGTAATTGGACTATATTTTTGCTCTGGGTTGCACTGGAAAGTTGATTGACGTGTCTGGCTAGTATTGAATGGCAATATGTTCATATGTATTGAGAAAGGCTGATTAAATGTTGTAATGCCCTTCACCCCCCCCCCCCCCCCCCCCCCCCCCCCCCCCCCCCCCCCCGCCCCAAAAAAAAAAAAACAATACAGAAATTCTCCCTAGGACATACCATTTGTGTAACATTTACAATGAATGGAAGTTTTATACTTTTTTATATTTTACTTTTTTGTTTATCTTAATCTCCCCTCTCTACACTATTATCGTCAAGGAAATTATTGCCTGTTTGAATGCAGAATGGACCAAACTAGCTGCAATATAAATCCTCCTGGGTTTCAGAAGCCTTGAAGGTTGGGTTGTGGATTGATTAGATAGGCGTGCAATGCAATGTCAGAGACTGAGGCACACCGATGCGATTCACCCACTTACCTTCATGTTGAACCAATCCATTCGAATCCAGCAAAAATCTCTTTAAAAAATAATAATGAAATTCTCATCCCTTTTGTATTCGTTTGTATCTCCTTTTCAAATTGATGCCTTGGTAATATTCTTACAATTGATTTCATTTTGGTACCTATCTTCTTGCAATCTTTTGTGCTTTAGTTTAAGTTCTCTCTCTCTCTCTCTCTCTCTCTCTCTCTCTCTCTCTATATATATATATATAAATTTCGCATCCACTTACCTTCATGTTGAACCAATCCATTCGAA
This sequence comes from Carya illinoinensis, assembly GCF_018687715.1. Taxonomy (NCBI): domain Eukaryota; kingdom Viridiplantae; phylum Streptophyta; class Magnoliopsida; order Fagales; family Juglandaceae; genus Carya; species Carya illinoinensis. The sequence goes on from NC_056761.1 coordinate 39,533,991, forward strand.
TCCAGCAAAAATCTCTTTAAAAAATAACAGTGAAATTATCATCCCTTTTGTATTAGTTTGTATCTCCTTTTCAAATTGATGCCTTGGTAATATTCTTACAATTGATTTCATTTTGGTACCTATCTTCTTGCAATCTTTTGTGCTTTAGTTTAGTTCTCTCTCTCTCTCTCTCTCTCTCTCTCTCTCTCTCTCTCTCTCTCTCTCTCTCTATATATATATATATATATAAATAATATATGGCCTGGCCTGGCCTAGGCAACGATCAATTTAATAAGAGAGAAGTCTTAATTTGGTACAACTCAGTTTCAATCAATCATCTCCCATGGCGTTGACCATTTTCAGGTAAGAGACAATTATTTTAGGAAATTGAATCATATATTTATTATAAGTGACAATAAATTATAATTTGGGAGAGGATGTAACTCACCGGAAGAAACAAAATATAAAATGGAGAGAAGGGGGAGGGAGGGAGTTGAGCGTGTGGGTGAGTGAGCTGTGAGTGACAATTGGGTTTTACCTAACGCCGACTATTTATGTTATGTTATAATAATGTGGCGTCAGTACCTAACAACAAGCTTGACCTTCAAATAAATAAACAAAAAGCTTCTCATGGGCCCTTTTTGTCTATGTTATTCGCATTCTGAATTGTTCTTTTTCTTTATCTGATTCATGTTCTCTCAGCGTTTAATTTTTTATCTACCTAATCCATACCAAATTTTTGGTTTCTTCGCTAGTGATAATACCCATTGTAAATTTTTTATTTTTTGAAATGAAACTTGTTTTATTCATCGGAGCCTTTAATCAATGACTGTATACGTGAAGGGCAGTCCTTCATGTCCACAATTACAACATAAACAAGTAAAGCATTTTGTGCTAAAGCATGTGCTGCTCTATTAGTGGTTCTTCTCACATGATGGACATACCACTCTACATAGTTTTGAAGCTTCTTCTTGATGTCACAAACAATCATTCCTATGGTAGACTAGGATTCCTCTTCCTTTGTTGTATTTTGAACTATCTATTAAGAATCACACTTTATAATAATTTGACTAATGTCCAATTCCAGACCAAAAATGTTAGCTTCAAGTGCACCAATTGCTTCAACAAGCAGAGGGTCAGGGAATAGGGGTCGATTCATCCTCCTTGTGGCTATTACTTTTCCCTTCCAATCTCGAACTATGATTCAATACCAATTTTGTAGTAAGAGTCCTATCAACTGCAACCTCCCAATTGATCTTGAAGGTATTCATCTGAGGAAGGTCCCATCTTTGTTCCACAAAACTGGAGGTGCCTGACTGACTTGTTTTATTTGTATGTAAGGCCTTCATCTCATGCATAACTTCTTATGATTGCTTTACCATTACATTAGGATGTTTGAATTATGCTTGATTTCTTCTTTGCCACACTCTGGAAACCACAACTATTTCCTTCATAACTTCTTCTTAAAAAACAGTCAACTTATCTTCTATCAGATCCAAAAAGGTCTTCTTTGAGAGAGAACATTTTTGGATTTTTTTGGAACATTGGCCCTAGATATCTTGTGCTGTAGGACAGATCCATAGAGCATGAATTACAGATTCCTCCCCCTCTAAACAAATAGGGCAACTTGGACTATCCACAAACTTCTTTTTAAATAGGTTCAAATTAGTAGGAAGACCTTCTCGACAAGCTCTCCACAAGAAAATTTTATTTGCTGGGGATATATTTAGCTTCCACATGTCTAACCAAACTTGCCTACTGTTAATACTGCTTGAGGTCTGACCCTTTGACTGTTCTTGCAAATCTTTATGAAAGTGATAAGCACTCCTTATTATGAACTAACAATTTGTATATTTGTTCCAAATCAGTTTATCAAGACTATTTCTGTAGCTTATAGGTATTTTTTTAATGCTAGTAGCTTCCTCCCTCAAGAAAATTTCTTCAATAAGAGATGTTCTCCATTGCTTTGTATCAAGATCAAATACTTCTTGCACTTTAGCATTTCCATCCAATAACTTTAATGCATTATGGATTCTGAATGAAGATGGTTTTGGAATTCACTTGTCTTTCCATATGTGAAACTCTTTGCCATTCCCTATTCTCTAGATTGTACATGTATAAGTTATGATCTTGCTGCAATGATACTTCTACAAATAAAATAGGATTTGTTGCTAGTTTTAGCTTGGAAAGAGTTAACCTTTGGAAAATATTTCAACTTTAATACTCGAGATGCTAATGACTGAGGGTATTGGACCAAATGCTTGCCTTGCTTAGCTAGCATGGCCAGATTGAAACTTTCAAAATCTCTAAATTCCAGATTTCCAGCTAATTTAGCTTTTCTCATTTCCTGTCTTGTTCTTGTTGTCCCCACTAATAATTTTGCATAACTCTATTAATATTTCTGAGAAGGTTGCAACGGAGTTTAAAAACTCTCATGCTATAGGTAGGAAGAGCTTGCACTATTGATTTAAGGAGGATTTCTTTGCCTGCTTGAGAGAGGGACTTCACTTGCCTTACTTTGTCCAGAATAGTTTTGAATGATTTGGATTGAGACCTCCAACAAGAGTTGGCAATCCAAGATATTTCTCATAAGACAAAGTAGATCTGACTTTTGCAATGCTCAGAATAATATCTTGTGTTTCTCTAGATGTATTCCTACTTAACTGAATGGAAGTTTTCTCCTTATCGAGCCTTTGACTAGATGCCTTTTCATACATTCTTAGCATATGAATCAATCTGCTCAATTTTAGGGAATTAGCTTTGCAAAAAAGCAAGCTGTCATTTGCAAAGAAGATGTGATTGATGTGTTGCTTGCCTTGAGCAATTGGAACCATGTGATAGATCCTGACATTTATACATGTTTCAGCATAGAACTCAAAGCTTCAGCATATAAGATGAATGGTTAAGGGGATACAGGGTCTCCTTACCCAAATCCTCTTGATGGCTTGAACAATTGTTGAGGAATCTCATTAATTAGAATAGAATATGACATAGAATCAATGCATTTCATTACTAGATCAACCCATCTCTTAGCAAACCAAACTTCCTCATTACTGCTCTAAGAAACTCCCACTCTATTCGATTATATGCATTACTCATGTCGAGTTTCAAGGCCAAATGTCTAGATTTTCTTGATAGTCTGCTATTCATAGTATGCATAGCTTCAAAAGCTACAATATAGGTCTAAAATTGGACACTTTGGAGGGAGATTTTATCTTGGGAATCAAAGCAATATGAGTTTCATTTATCTCAGATACCAGACCATTTGAGTTAAGCACATACAGAACAGCTTCACTAACCTATTTACCAATTGAGCTCTAGTGGTTCTGATAAAAAGCAAGTGAAAATCTATTTGGTCTTGGGGAGCTTAATGAGTTAATCTAAAAAATTGTCTCCTTAACTTCCTTAGTAGTGAATTTCTTGATAAGGTTGTTTTTCATGTCAGCAGTCACTCTAACATTCAAGAAACTCAAGTAGTCTTCAATGCCTTCTGGTTGAGATGTGGAAAAGAGCTCCAAGAAATACTTTTGAAAGTGTGCACTAATATCCTTGTGAGTTATTGCCACATTTCCTCTTCCATCCGTTAGTTGGTGTATGGCTTTAGTTTTCCTTCCTTGGTTTGCACATTGATGAAAAAACTTTGTATTTCTATGACCTTCCTTTAACCACCTCTACTTTGCCCTTTGTTTTCATTTAATGTCCTCATCTTCAAGTAGCAAATCAACCTCCTTTTGTTAAACTTATATACTACTACCCAGATCACTTGTGTTAGACTTTTGGAGTTTTGATATCTGGGCGAGTTTAGAGTTTATAAGCCTTTTAGAATTCCCAAAACTCTCTTTAAATCATGCCTTTAGTTTTGCTTTGCATCTCAGTAGCCCTTCTATTGTCATCTTTAATTTATTAGATGCTTTCATAAGCTTGTTCCATACTTCCTCTACTAGCCAATGCTATTCTTCTCTTTGAGCCCAATTAGCTTGAATGGTCTTTCTCCTCCTCTTGCATCCTGCATACTAGAAGCCATCATAACAATAGGTCTATGAATGTTGCTCCAGACATTCATGTTATCTTTCCACAGAAAAGCAATTCCACCGCTTAGTCCTTTATTGTCCACCACAAAGCTATGTTCAAGGCCTAACACATTTCTCACATTCTCAACTTTATTCTACTGCATTTAGTTTAAATAAGAAAAATGAAACTTGGGCGCTTATCCTTCACCATATGATGAAACTCTCGAACTGTCTAAGAGTTTTCAAGTCCTCGGTAGTTCCAGTTGATACAATTCATGGCTGTTGGTGGGGTTGCTTAGTAGCCTCCACCAAATTTTCCTAGTTTGAGCTCCTTCTAGGTAAAAGTATTGTTTTTGATTTTTTAACTAGATCTCCCTCTATACTTTCCACCACATAATTACTGCAATTCCTTTTGTTTAAGCCAGTGACACTAGAAATCACATTGGTCTCATGGCCAGAAGATAGATTATTAAAGAACTTATTCCTAGCTCTTCTATACCATTTAGCTTGTTTTTTTTTTTTTTCGGAATCAGCAAGCAATTGGATTTGATGAGAAAGGAATTGATCCAAGGAGCTTGCTTGATTTGCAATAGATAAGCCTGATTGGAAGCTAAAACTTGTGATTGATTCTACCTTCTGTTCCTGATCCTCTATATCATCGAATCATATCATTGAATGCTTCCTCATTTAGAGTATCACTATCTCCCATAATGTGTTGACTTTCCTTATTCGTATCACTCCCATAAAGAATTGGATCCGTAGGAATAGGAAGAGGAAAAACCAACTCTTCTCCCTCTTTTTTTTTTTTGTTTGAATTCTTGCCACTATTGTCAACTTTCCTTAACTATTCTTGAATTTCCTGCATAATAGAGATTTCCTCCATTTTATCCAAAGATTAAGCCTGAATGACTCGATTGACATTTCCACTTTCCTTGTTGAGCTCCTAGCTAGTGCTCCCTTGCTTCCGACTATTCTATGGCTGCTGAGCAGTGTCTCCACCATACCTTCTGGTTGCGTTGCCATTAAACTTTAATGGACTAGCATGTAACTAAGGACCATATTGGGATTGCATCCCTTCTGCAGTGTTTCTGTCTTGATTAATCCTTGAACAATGCTTCTGTACATGCTTGATGACACTACATTGAAAAAATAAAGAAGGAAGAATGGAACCCATAACTACTTTTGATCGATAATTAGGAATCTTCCTCTTGTTAATAGCTTGGTGATGTCGATCTCCACTTAGATACGTAAAAATTTTCCGTAGCCAAACCCTTTTGAATTCCAACCTCTTATGTCATGCTTGCTAGAGGCATATTATGAATTTGAATCCAAAATATTTCGGTAGGGAATGGGATGTCCTTTGATGGAGTGTTTCCATCGAAGTCCCGGAGACAAACCAAGATTCTATCAAAATACTAAGGCCTTCCGTTCATTAATCTACTTTTGCATCGTTCATTTTGAAACTGAAGGACTTGGTTTTCCCCCACATTTTTGAATTGTATCCAACCTTCTAGTCTCCATATTTTAGACATAGTTGTCCTGAAATCCTCACTGTTGATCATTTTGTCAGCATTGATCAATGCTAGAAGAAAAGTCTTCACTTTAGTGAATGATATATTCAAAGTTGATGGATCCAAAACTACTTCCTGTGTTTCTTAGTCTGTAAGGCCGAACCCTTCCCTCATCTTTTCTAACTTTTCCTCTATATTTCCATCTTCAGATTGACGTCTAAGAGACAGTCCTTTGCCTAAGCAGAGACAAAAACCTCACCTTTCATAGAGGAGATGATCCATTGTAGATTTAAAACTACAAGAATTGCATCATGGAGACAGACACATATTATCGGATGCAATGAGCATAAAACATATTATTTCCAAGGAAAATAATCAACATATTATTCTATTAAAAAAAGAAGAAGAAGCGTGGTTTGGCAGTAGGGGTAGTAGGCTTTGTAGACGCTTGGGGACTACCACCAACCAAAAGTTTTTAAGAAATAATATGATGTATTGTAAAATTATAACTCTACACTCAAATATCTTTAAAATATTTACGATTGCCCTCCTAACACTCAAAACACCCTGAAAGTAGCATGTTAATTTTTAAAAGTCTAAGGGTGGGTTTGGGTGTTGAGAAGTGTTGAGGAGAGTTGTGAATAGTAATAAAAAGTAGGTGAAAAGTAATAATAAAGTAATGAATAGTAATAAAAAGTAGGTAAAAAGTAATGAATAGTAAAAAAAGTAGGTGAAAAGTAATAATAAAGTAATGAATAGTAATAAAAAGTAGGTAAAAAGTAATGAATAGTAAAAAAAGTAGGTGAAAAGTAATAATAAAGTAATGAATAATAGTGAGAAGTGTTGAGAAGTGTTGAAGAGACTTCAACACCCAAACACAGCCTAAATCTATTATATATCTTCACACACACTAACACATTATCTCTATTAGCTTATAATAGAAAATGACATAATGAAATTTAAGTATTTTTTCTCATTTGACCGATTGAATAACAAAACAACTCTCTTTTATCTGTCTTCTACATTTTTTTTTTTTTTTTTTTTTTATATTCTTCACGACAGTTATAGTGGAGGAAAATGAAATCTAGTGGAACTTAAGTGAGAGGTTCATATGAGCAATTTTAATAATCGATGGCTTTTTTCGAGAGATGTAGCAGTGCCCCTATCAATAACGCTAGAGACCAAATCCTAGTTCCGGCTGTTTGGCCGCAAACAAAAAGGAAATGGTGGTAAGGAAAGAATATACGGTTATATTCCTTCTTCTTTGAAATTTTGATACTTGGTATATTCGTTTTGGGCAGTCATATTAATTAAAGTAACTCTAGAAATGAGAAACCTCACGTGCGTGCAGCGTTACCTTGCGATTGATATAAAGCGTTCGGTAAGGAGTTGGTTTTATTGGCCGGATAGAATTGCCAATGGTAGGAGCGAGAGCACTGGATTGTTGCAGTTGCTTTAATTAATTAAATTTGTCGGCATGCCAAGTGTACCCTAACATCGTCATGGCGTGAGATGTGCTTTCTATGGGCGACTCTACTTTTTATTATGGGAAAAGCTTCAAACAGGTCGGGTGCCGTTCTCCTTTTTACACTATCCAGTAAAATTTTGACACATCATAGTTTTACGAGAATTACCGTGAGTGCGGGTCCAGCCTCCCCTTTCCCATTCACAGACCCTCGCTTGATTCCTCTCTCTCTCTCTCTTTCTTCCCCGAAAATCTCCTTCTTCTCTCCTCTATTCGAACCTACCGTCTCTGTCGAAAACCCATCCCATCCCTTCTCCATCGAAAACCTCCCTGGAGCTCTGTCGAACCCATGCCATCTCCGTCGAAAATCCAATATCCTCCTTCTCCCCCTCCTTAACACCCCCTCCGTCGTACCCATTCCATCCCCACTCGCTGGAGCACTACGAACCCACTGAATCCCACTAAACCTGAGCAACAAATGCACCCACAGAGCATTTTCATAGCAACAAATGTGCAAGGCACAATTTATTGAGGATTTTTAATGCATATATGCCATCCAAAATACTACTATTTCTTATCAAAATAGATCAGGTCCCATTTTAATATTAGATTTGCTACCTTTCATGTCTAAATAATTTTGTTCTGCCGCTGGGTTAGAGATCGAACATGATGATGATGAATGGTATCGATCATATAGGAAAGGTAAATCCTAGGTAGCTAGCTTTTTCAATTCATTCAAATTAAATAGAGACAAAATCTTTGACCTTGAATCCGTTCTTTGCATGGTAGGATCAGCTTCCAAATTCTAATTAATTAAAACAAGCGAAAGAAGCATTGCTTTAATGGCAGTTTTTTTGTACAAACTGCATGCAAAGAAAAGAAGTGGTGAGACTTTCTTTGTTTTACACCCATTACAGAGCAACAAAAACACATGAGAGGGACAACAAGCGACGAGGGAGGCGTGGGGGAAGATCCTTTTTTATTTTTTATTTTTTTAAAGGGCACAGCAAATCAGGGTTATTTTGGGGGGGGGGGGGGGGGGGGGGTGGGTTGGGTGGACAGAGAAGAAGGGCACAGAGAAGGATACACTACAAGGACTTTTATTGTTCTCCTTGGTGGACCTCCTACGTGTTATAGTGTTATTAGTGGGTGTAAAACTTCATTTTACACCCATCCGGCTGGTAGAGCCTCCCTTTTATTATTTATATTACAACAACATAAAGCGCAAGTGTAGAAGCTGTTCTGGAAAGTGAAGGCGGCTGCTGCTTCTCTCTTTCTGGATCTTTCTTTGTTTGAATTGTCGTAGTAGTAACAAGGTAAAGTGGGCGTTTCTGTGTTCGTATTTGACCGTATTTCTTGTATCCCAGTATTAGTGCGACTGTGATTCGTCGATGTTGTTTGATGGATACGTACATATTTGACCTTTTGATTTCTTTTCTTTAAATATCTTGTCAATCCGAGAACTGACCAGTTGTTGGTGGTTTTGGTTTGGGTATTACTATTAGTTTGTGCAGAGAAGGAAGAGACCACAAACATCAAAAATAGAAATCCAAATCAAACATGGGGAGCTCAGGATTCTCGTTTAAATTGGCCGATCACCCGAAGCTGCCAAAGGGTAAGACTGTGGCTGTGGTGGTTTTGGACGGCTGGGGTGAGGCCAAGCCCGATCAGTACAACTGCATCTCTGTCGCCGATACTCCCACCATGGATTCCCTCAAACAGGTACTACTTTATTTTCATTTGCCCACACAGATCGATTGACCTCTCCGATTATGCATTTTCTGTCTCTATTTTCATTTTTCTTCTTTTTTAAATTTATTCAATATCAGATCTCTGAGGTGGGGTTTTCTTCGCCACTCTATTTTATTTTCTATAGGGTGCTCCTGAGAGATGGAGGTTAGTTAAGGCTCACGGTACTGCCGTAGGCCTTCCTACAGAAGATGATATGGGCAACAGTGAGGTTGGTCACAATGCTCTTGGGGCCGGTCGCATCTATGCTCAAGGGTAAAGTTTGTCTTGCCTATCTTCCTATCCTTTTCTTATACCGTTTGCAATCATACAGAGGAGTCTGGAGTATTATAATTTAATAAAAAAAATTATTCTTTGAATGATGTATGGATCCTTGTATTAGGTCGACAACTAAAAAACTTCCTAATGTTATCTATCTTTCGAACCAGTGAAAGTGGTTTCCACTTTGTTCTAATATCCATGAATCCGTTGCGTGCTCATTACTTATTAGAGTAAATGCCGTGACTTTCTAATTATTGGGTGTTCGAGGTATTGACCTGGACTATGGTTTCGTCATAACGCACAAGGCAGTAAAAATATGTATTACGCTTTAGGCTGTAAAGCAGTAAAGTGGTGAGATCAACTCTCATTAGATGTTAGTCCTTGGTTTGGAAAACACATTTATGAGTTGTTTAAGCTGTTATGTGCTTGTTGATGGCATCGATAAATAAGCTTGGGACTCATGGTATGTCAGTTGACATGCTCTCGTTGATTCCTCTCTACACGTTCTCGTTAATCCATCAGCTTTCACTTTTACTTTTTCTGGAGATCATTTTTCGGTTTCTTTACATGTTTATATGATCTGTAATAGATTTTCAATTAAAGGTTCATTTGTGGTGTGAATGGCTACTTATTCATTTTTCTTTTGGCTGAATATATAGTGCAAAGCTTGTTGACCTTGCTCTTGCCTCTGGAAAGATTTATGAAGGAGAAGGTTTTAAGTACATAAAGGAATGTTTTGAAAATGGCACATTGCATCTCATTGGGCTTTTGAGTGATGGCGGAGTTCACTCCAGGCTTGATCAGTTGCTGGTAGGTCTTAATAGTTTAGGACTCACTTTATTGATTTGTGCTTTTGTTGACATTCCAAAATAATACGTATCCTTTTTTTTTCTTTTCATATGCAGTTATTGCTTAAAGGATGTAGTGAGCAAAATGCTAAGAGAATCCGTGTTCATATTCTTACTGATGGCCGTGATGTTTTGGATGGTTCAAGCGTAGGATTTGTAGAAACTCTTGAGAATGAACTTGCAAAATTACGGGAAAGGGGTGTTGATGCACAGATTGCATCTGGCGGCGGTCGCATGTATGTTACAATGGATCGTTATGAGGTATGAAATAGCATAGACTCGGGTTCTATTATAGTTATGATTGCTTCTTTATTGTTGTTTGTTTTGTGTGTTCTTGTTTCGTATGATTGTAGTGTAACATCAGCATATAATTCAGGCGTTCCATTCATCCTTGGATAGTTTGGCTAAATATGGAAAGTTTCTAGCCGGCCTAAACTTTTTTCTTTTATTACTGAATAGTCCTAAGTTGACCTCAAAAGGAAAGATGAAAGTGGTGGTTCCCCACCCCTAGATTTTAGAACCAAGGATGTAAGCTGCTACTTGATGGTATCATACTTGAGCCACTTTGCATCTATGTGAATGATTCCCATGATTGTTATTGATGATGCAAGCTTGTTTGTTTGTTTGTTTGTTTGTTTCATTTTAACTCTCAGGTTCAATCATATTAATTAATGATTATGATAATTTAGCTGTAAAGAATATTAACTGGGTCTTTTGCAGAATGACTGGGATGTAGTCAAACGTGGATGGTACGCCCAGGTTCTTGGTGAAGCCCCTTACAAATTTAGAAGTGCTGTTGAAGCTGTCAAGAAATTAAGGGAGGAACCTAAGGCCAGTGACCAGTATTTGCCTCCTTTTGTTATTGTTGATGAGAATGGGAAGCCTGTTGGCCCTATATTTGATGGTGATGCAGTGGTTACATTCAACTTCCGAGCAGATCGGATGACTATGATTGCTCAGGCGCTTGAATATGAAAGTTTTGACAAGTTTGATCGAGTTCGATTCCCTAAAATCCATTACGCTGGAATGCTTCAGTATGATGGTGAGTTGAAGCTTCCAAGCCATTACCTTGTTTCGCCTCCAGAGATCGAGAGAACATCTGGTGAATATCTAGTGCACAATGGTGTTCGTACTTTTGCTTGCAGGTTAGTTGTCACTAGCTTGATTTGTCACTCATTTTTACTTTTCCATACAGTAGGAGTGTTTTTTCTTCGACTAATTCTATTCTTGAAGTGAAGTCTCCTCTGCTCTGGTACATATTTTTTTATTTGAATATGTTGAGGGTGGAGCTCATAGGATTTTGTAGGAACTGGCCATTGGGGACGGAGAGAGTCTGTCCTATTTTGCAGGGGAAATGCAATTATGGGAAGTGGAGAACTTTTTCTTTTTGTCAAGTATGACAGAAAAAATTTTGTGGCTTGTGGGCGGAAATTTCTTTTGAGCATTGCTTGTGGGTTTTTTTTCGTTGCTTTCTTAAAAGGGAACTCCTCAATGTGCTGGTACAAGCAGCTTTTGAAGAGAGAGCTAGAAGCTTGTTCTTCCCAATGGTAGCAATTAAGCTGCACTATTAAGTAGATGCGATACCCAAATAAGAAGCCATCATTTCCATATGCCTAAAATTTGGCTCGATTGTGGATGATCTTTGAGATACAATATCAGTTTGACGTTACATCTCATTTTTGGAGGTGCCCAAATTATTTTTTACCCTTTTACTCCAATTAGTATCCAATTCTCTTGATTATAACTGAAAGTCATGGATGTTTGAATATCATTCTACTTTTTTTGTTGTACTTATAACAAAAAATTGTTTTGTGGGACAACAGTGAGACTGTCAAATTTGGTCACGTCACTTTCTTCTGGAATGGAAACCGCTCTGGGTATTTCAATTCGGAACTGGAGGAATACATTGAAATTCCAAGTGATTCTGGAATAACTTTCAACGTGCAGCCAAAGATGAAGGCATTGGAGATTGCTGAAAAAACGAGAGATGCTATACTTAGCCAAAAATTCGACCAGGTAATTCAATGACTTAAGTGATATTTTTGGAACATGGCTTCAGCTTGAACAAAACTTGACCTGTCATTGCATGTATCTACCTAGGTGCGTGTTAACCTACCAAATGGTGACATGGTGGGCCATACTGGTGATATTGGGGCTACAGTTGTTGCTTGCAAGGCTGCCGATGAAGCTGTCAAGGTATGAAGGTTTTTTTATTTTCCTTCATGTTCAGACTTTGCAATTCTGGGTGTCCTTGTAAGAGCGAGTGAATTAAGTCTTTTGGAGCCTCTTGCTTTTCTTATCAGAGTTAGTTGAACCGGTTGGAATTAAGTGTTTACTCGCAAGGAAACTAAGAAATATTTGAAAATGAAACTCAATAGCAGCCAATGAGCTCTAGCTCAAATTGCACTTCGTTCCCCCATGAGAATGGGCCAGAGGATGAAGTATTAGGTTCATAGAGTACATGAACTGACTAATAAAAAAAATGATAGATGCTGTGGGGAGCTTTAATCATGTCTTCCACCTTCTATTCCATTTTCCTTTTATCCATCGAAAGAAAGGGCTGCATATTGGCTGACTGAAGAAACTATCAACTTGCAGATGATTCTTGACGCAATAGAGCAAGTGGGTGGAATTTATGTTGTTACTGCAGATCACGGTAATGCAGAGGACATGGTGAAGAGGAACAAGACCGGGCAACCTCTTCTGGACAAGAATGGGAACATTCAAATACTCACTTCCCACACTCTTCAACCAGTAAGTTCACGGAACTCTTGTTTTGCAGTGGAAATAAAAGTGGATTTATCATTTTGGTTTGGCCAGCTTGATTAAAGCTGTGCTCTTGGCGTTGGGAATATTTTGCAAATAAGACTACTTTCCTTTCATATGTAGTGTGTGAATTTCAATAACTTGGGATTTTATCGGTGGCCTATGTCCTTTTCCTTCTAAAGCATTAAGAAATTATGTCCTTTTTGCACTGACCCTGGGATGTTATGGTAGTTATTGGTCTATTAGCATTCTACTGTTAAGTGTTAAAATGGATTGTGCTCAAGTTTTAAAACGTTGGATTATTTATTTATTTAGGTGCCAATTGCAATTGGAGGTCCTGGATTGGCGCCTGGTGTTCAGTTTCGCAAGGATGTTCCTAATGGTGGGCTTGCAAATGTTGCTGCAACTGTGATGAATCTCCATGGATTTGAGGCTCCTAGTGACTATGAGCCATCCCTCATCGAAGTTGTTGATAACTAGCACAGCATAAAGAAAGATTTCTATGTTTTACTGCAATTCAGAAGGCTGTTGAGTACAGCTTGTCATTCTGATAAATAAGCATCAATTTTCTTATCCTGTCACCATTATGGTGGCTTCGGTATTTTGGAACCACATTTTGATAGCTGTCTGTGGAGGTTGACAGAACAGGATGGTTAAAATGAATTTTTCATGTATTTTTCTTCTTAACCATGATCATGGTCATGCCGCGGTGTTCGCAGACATTCGTGTTTAGATTATATTTTTGTTTTCGGTAAAAGAACTTGACTTTTCTAACAACATATTTATACTTTAATTTTGTTATGAAATCATAGAAAACAGAGTCATAACGTATTATAAAACTTTTAAAAGGAGAGAGAAAGAGATAGAGTTCAGAAAGGTTATGAAACTTATGAATTTCTTAAAGAATTCAACTATATATATAGGCGTACAAAGGGAACTATGTTAGTTTACTATGCAGTACTATGTTGGTATTATGTACTGTACATATGTCGATCATTCACTATGTCAGTTATTATACTGACACTATGCACTGTACATACGTCGATCATTCACTATGCTAGTTACTATGCAGTATGGCACTATGCATTATGCATTTGACGACTAGATAAATGTGGTCATACAATTCAAGATAGTTTATAACACTTTCATTTTGGATGACCATATTTAAAGAATATGCCTCGTTAAAACCTTGTCAAGGAAAAACCCTGTGGGAAAAAATCAATGGCGAAGGAAAAAGAGTACAGTATTCATGTGTATTGCCGAGTGCTTTAGGATTGCTTTATTAAAACCTTGCAAAGGAAAACCCAGTAGGATAAAACCTTAGCGAAGGAAAAAGAGTACAATCAGCACAAGTCTTCAAGACATTACTTCCTCTGAAAATTGCATGATAACAGGTCTTCAAACCTCCGCATTCTAATATTCTGCATAATCTTCTTAAATGTTGCAGTTGGTAATGCTTTAGTGAATAAATCTGCCAGATTTTTACTTGACCGTACCTTCTTGATATCAATTTCAACTTTCTTCTCATGAATTGCAATGATCTTCTTGTGTGTATCTGAAAGATAACTCGCATCTATACATCCAACTAACTGTGGACTTGATCCATGTTGATAAAATAATCACAACTGGATCTTTCTACTCATCACTACTCTTCTGGAGTTGTACTCTTCTGGAGTTTTTGTAAATAACACAGTTAGTAGAGAATTCATCAACATTAAACCGCTAACCTCATTTTTTAATAAAAACGGTGGCCAGCCTTTTAAGATCAGACAAGCATCGCGGATTTTCAACTCCTCTGTAGGTGTCAGGCGTGCTGTCAGGCGCCGCAGAGCTATGAAGTTATATTCCATCTCTTTTCTTTTGCTTCACGAGAGATGCTGTATCATAATTTTCTCTATAAAAGAGATATTCAGTTCATCTTCATTCGCATCTCATCTTCTTTACTTTTTTGTAATCATACTGCATTTTTACTCTACAATCTCTTTCTGCATTCTTATCCTGCAATCTCTCTCTGCAATGACTCAGCAATCTTCTCAGGGTCAATATATGAGGTATTCTGCACCTCATTCATCAGCTGTTCCTGCTTCTATCACAGGTGCTATCATGCAATATAATGATCTGACTCGTAGGTCAGATAATGAAGCTATCTATGAGCTTGTGAGTCTCGATACCCGATACTCATCATCCATTGTCGCATTTTCTCAGCGACTGCAATCCAGAACTTGTGGAGTTGACAATCTCCATGAGAATATTGCTATACTTCAGCGACTTCTTCTGGAGTCCAACATGAAGATAAAATCAATAAAGAAAGAGAATAGAAATTTAAAATCCTTACTTAAATCTTCTTTTCGATTGTCCACCCCTTTAGATAGGGATGCTATGCAGATTCTTGAAGAACAAGAGCGTTTGAAGAATGAGGCAAAGTGTCTCAAATTTTTGTAATTCTTGCTTCAAGATAATAAAATAATATTTCACAAATATTCATATTTGTGTTTCTATCTTTTGGTAGATGTTCTGTGTGCTCCCTTTTATTTATTCTTTAATAATGCACACTTCATATCAAACCCATAATATGAATCTGAAATACTAATTGTATTAAAAGATGGTATTTCATGACTAATAACATCATTCATCTTCCCCTTGAAGCTGCAAGGGTTTCAGATTTATATTTCAAATATGTGCAGTTTTTATGAGCTCTTTTGGAGCCTCAATGACATTTAAATCATATATATAAACTGCAATAATAGTTTGTTTTCATTTGCGTTTGGATTGCTTTAGATCATATAAGGATCTTTGAAACTTGATAGAATACATATTTCCAGATGTATTCATATTAGAAGCTTCAGACATTTTCTATCTTTCAGGGATTTTCATATATATATCATGATCCAATGATCCATATAAATTTGCAGTTAATCATGCATATCCAAACTCTCGGTAACTTTCAAGCTAATAAAAATCTCAATATGATTTCAACCACTTTAAAATCATATCAATATTGTTTCTTCGAGAAACTAACTTGTGATTTCTATATCACATTTTCATATTAAAAGTTTCAGGCTTTTTATATTATATATATAAATATCCACTGATATTTAACAAAAATCACCTCTTTAGGTGTTTGGACTTCAAATCCATATTTATCACATTTTACTTAGTGATATCAATTCTGCAGGAATTGAGAAACTGACTCGTGATTTATATATCACATTTTTATTTCCTTTTCATAAATACCCACTGACATTCAACAAGAATCACCTCTTTAGGTGTTTGGACTATAAGTCCCGATGCATCATATTTTACTAGTGAATCAATTCTGCAGGAATTGTTTCTTTCAAATTTGGCCAATATTTTACGTCGTATTCCTCGACGATTCTTGATTCACTTTCATCATTACTTCTGGTAATGTTAATTGCCATCTCATATGGAAATACATTATCGACAACAATTTTATTTCTATCCATAATTTCTCTATTATTCATGAAATGTAACGAGATCTCGTTATTTTCAGGTACCTGTCCCTCTTCAAGGGAAGACATTTTCATGAAAAACCTCTTCAGGAGGTACTCTTCAAGAGTTTATATAGGAGAATTTTATACAGAAAATTTGGATGGACTTTATTACTTGTTTTGTGGGTATGGCCTCTTCAGGAGCACCAAATTATTTGTGCATTTCTCTTTTGAGATACTCTATCTTTTGTATCGATAAGTCTCACATGCCTTTATACATGTCTTTAGACTGCTAAATTTCTTAATTGTCCTACAGGGACTTCAATCCTCGCTGGGATTTTAACAGTTAGAATATGAGACATTTTTATCTTATTGTATCCAAAATTTAATTATCATCTGAACTTCTGGTTCATATATGATAATCAAGATAACGTCGAATAATTTCATCTTATTTGCTTCAAGCAAATTTTTCTTTTCATTTTTGGTGGTAAAACTTTATAGTAGAAGAATCTTCTGGTTCTTTTATGGACGTCCATATGAAAATCATTCGATTTATCGTAATTGATTTTGGATGATCAAGATAACCATGAAAAGATACAAATATTTTGAATTATATCACCTTTTGATGCATCATAATATTTGATTCAATAATTTGTATAATATCATCTCAAAGAGAAAGCTTACAGCTTTTCCAATACGAGCTTCTGGCCCAAAAAGATATTCATTATTACGTCCAATCTCTTAGTTTCGCATCATTCTTTTCACTTCAGGGAATAGAATGATATAAATTCATTATCATTCAATTCAGGAAATGATGTAGATCTAGTAAGACGTGAATAATGATTCTTATAAAAAACTCATTATTTTGCTCAGTCACTGATACTGATTTAGAATATATTGTGAACGTTTGCATTTCATATTGCTACTTCAGGAGCACATTCGAGACGTTCATTCAAATATATATTCTTTCCACAATTTCAATTATGTAACTTCAGGTGCATAAATTATAATGAGTTTTTGGTACAAGTATCACTCATATGAGATACTCAATAAAATTATTGATTTAGGGCAATCCTTCAGGGATGCTCCATTTCCATTCTCAGATAAATCATATCATTAATAATTTATAACAAGTATAAAAGAATAAATAAAACTTTCATTACTACAAAATATTGCAGAATATAAAAATATTTTATAATAAGATAAAGTAAATACATTAATTAAAAAGGAACACTTTCATGATCAACTCTACCATTAGAATCCTCAAAGAAATCAGAAACATCAAGACTTGTAATATCTTCTCCATCTATAGAATCTAAAGCATATGATGGTTCAGTAAAATTTGTTTCAAATTTCTTTGTTTTTTCTTTTATAGAAGACTGATATAAGTCAACCAAGTGCTTATCTGTACGACAGATACGAGCCCAATGTCCAGTCATACCACATTTATGACATCCATCTTCATCTTTCTTTAAAAATTTGTTTTGGGGACCTTTGCCCTTTTCTGAGTTGAACCACTTCTGGTGGTATGGTGTATATCTATTATTGTCCCTTTTAGTGTGGTCACTTCTAGGACCTCTACTTCCATAGTTTTTCCTACCACGTCCACGCCCTCGTTTTCTTTGAAAAGATGCACCATTCGCTTCTGGGAATGATGTAAATCTAGTACCATTCACTTCAGGGAATGAAATAGAACCAGTAGGACATGACTGGTGATTTCTTAACAAAAGCTCATTATTTTGCTCAGCTAATAGAAGACAAGATATAAGTTCAGAATATTTTTTGAACTTTCGCTCTCGATACTGCTGCTGCAGGAGCACATTCGAGGCATGAAAAGTAGTATATGTCTTCTCTAATAAGTCATCATCAGTGACTTTTTCACCACATAATTTCAATAGCGAGCTAATTTTAAAGAGTGCAGAGTTATACTCACTAACACTCTTGAAGTCTTGCAACCTCAGGTGCATCCAATCATGACAAGCTTTTGGGAGGATTACAGTTTTCTGGTGTTCATATCTCTCCCTTAAATCATTCCACAAAATAAGTGGATCTTTCACCGTTAGATACTCAGTTTTTAATTCTTCATGAAGATGGTGCCGAAGGAAAATCATTGCCTTAGCACGGTCCTGCAGGGACCATTGATTTCCTTCTTTAATTGTATCTCCCAGGTTCATCGCATCCAGATGGATCTCAGCATCAAGGATCCAAGATAAATAATTTTTTCCAGAAATGTCAAGAGCAACGAATTCCAATTTTGTAAGATTTGACATTTTTTACATATATAAATCAGGAATATAAAAATATATTGAAAAACTTACTTGAAGTTGAGGACTACTAGCTTCAAAATCGTCAGAACTTTCGTGCTGATAACGTGTTATGAAATCATAGAAAAGAGAGAGCCATAACGTATTATAAAACTTTTAAAAGGAGAGAGAAAGAGATAGAGCTCAGAAAGGTTATGAAACTTATGAATTTCTTAAAAAATTCAACGATATATATAGGCGTACAAAGGGAACTATGCTAGCTTATTATGCAGTATTATGCTGGCACTATGCACTGTGCATATGTCGACCATTCACTATGCCAGTTACTATGCAATACTATGCTGGCACTATGCATTATGCATTTGACGACTAGATAAATGTGGTCATACAATTCAAGATAGTTTATAACAAATTTCTAATTTTCTTGCAATTTGATGGGTGATGACTGCTGATCATTCCTCATTATCAGCCGGACTGGATGCGATTGCCAATCAACAAGAATGGCCAATTCAAATTAGGAATGTTATTACAGACGCACTTTCGTTTTATTTTCATTCTACCGTGTAAAATGTGGTATTTTTATTACTTTTGGGATTATCTTTTATTTTTTCAAGAAAAATTTAAAGGTTGATAGACAATGCTATTTTGTTATAACAAGATGAAAATGAGATACTTAGTTATAATAAGATAAAAATGAGATGAGAGTGTAATCTGTAAGATTTTTCAACTAAATTCAAGAGAGTCGGTGTCGGGAGTACTAACAGACCAACCAATACAGAAGGCCTATGGGTACACGTTACTTCTTATCAATGGTACATTCTGAGTACGCAAGGGGTCTACTTTATAAGGGTAAGTCTGAGTAGTGTGATGGCCTGGGGGTGATTGTGGCTGAGGAATGGTTTTAACAAATAAAATGGTGCGTTAGGAACTTCAGTGAAGCTGTGCGCTTTGGGGCATCAGGACTTAAGTGATGCTGTGCGTTTTGGGAAGCAACGAATTTTAACAGAATGGAGATCAAAATGGTGCGTTAGGAACTTGAATGAAGATGCGCGTTTTGGAATAGAAGGCATCACGCGAGAAGGAAGAAATATACACTGCATTTCTCTTAGATGCAATGAAACGTTTAGTTTTGTAGTATAGAACAAGTATAAAAGCTATAAACTTGTATAAGAATTCCTGTTCAATATTGTTGGGACTAAAGTTCCTTTGGAGGTTGGAGGTTCCTCGAAATCCTCTTCCAAAAATAAAGAATTGAGTTCTTGGGAAACTTTTCATTATTGTTCTAAGTTCTGCATCATTTTCTCTGCCATTTGTGTTGTGTATAAAAGAAGCCTGTGACAATTGGTATTAGAGAGGCCGATCCTCTTATGGCGGAAGGCACTCGAGCAACTTTGAAGTTGCACTAAGAAGGATCATAGAAACAATAGGAGGCTTTACAAAGGCACTACATGATCATCACCATGCTATACATGGCATTATTGACAGGTTAGAACAACTTATTGATATGATCAAAACTCTTGTAGAAAATCGTCATGTAACTCTATCTGGATAGGGTTTTCGAGGGGTTAGGATGGGAAGTAATGATAAAAGGATTTCTGTACCTCATGGAGTGGGGTTAGACTTTCCCCATTTCAATGGGAACAACCCTACTAGGTGGATTTTCAAAGCCATCCAATACTTTGATTTCCTTCAAAACCCTCAAAACAGATACTTTTGATGTCATCATATCATATGTAGAGTGGGGCTTTGGTACGGTACCAAGATGCCATAGACTATCTAGTTTTTACTGGTTGACTTACAACTTAGATTTAGACCAACAAGTTATAATGATCATATGGAGGCTTTGCCTCGCCTCAAGCAAACATCATTTGTGGCTGTTTGTAGGCTCAATTTGAAGTTTTGTTTAACAGACTTAAAGGGTTGTCTGAAAGACACAAATTGAGTTGTTTCTTGAGTGGCTTAAAGGATGAGATTCGATTGCCTATACAAATGCTCAATCCTATTAACCTCAATGTAGCTTTTGGATTAGCAAAAATACTAGAGGAGTACTTGATGACTTCTAGGAGATCATGGAAGGGTGGTGGAGTAAGTACCAAGAAGGGATTCTTTGTGATAGTGTTGGAAGGGAATAGAGTATGGAAGCCTAGTATTTTAGTTAAAAAGAATTTTTCTTCTCAAATGAATGAAAAAGGAGAAAGGGCATTTATTACCACTATGATGTAAAATGGAATT
Organism: Carya illinoinensis; assembly: GCF_018687715.1. NCBI lineage: Eukaryota > Viridiplantae > Streptophyta > Magnoliopsida > Fagales > Juglandaceae > Carya > Carya illinoinensis. The sequence continues at coordinate 39,554,525 of NC_056761.1, forward strand.
GTGTGTAAGAATCCAAAAGTATACCTTTTGCAAGTTGAAGATCCTGTAATTGAAATGGTGGAAATGGAGGAGGATAGTGAGGGGCTTAGTGTTGTGGTGGAAAAGACAATGAATGAGGAGGAAATTTTGGAGATATCCTTCACATAACAATAATGCTATGTGATTACTTGGAAGGATTGGTTCAGTAGAAATTCTAGTAGACTCAAGAAGCACTCATAACTTCTTAGATCTACTAGTGGTGTAGGCAGCCAAGTTAAGGATCCATAGTGATTCCAACTTACAAGTTAGAGTGCCTAATGGAGATAAGGTGCTGAGTAAATGGCTAATGGAGATAAGGTGCTAAGTAAAGGTAGATGTGAGGAATTGATTAAGATTCAAGGCTTAAGGTTCAGAACTCCTTTTAACGTTTTGACTTTAAGGGATTGTAATATTGTACTGGAAGTCCATTGTTTGAAAACCGTGGGACCCATTTGGGATTTTAATTTTATGTCAATGAGCTTTGTGGTGGGGTAGTTGAAAGTGACTTTGCGAGGGATGAAATCTGAAAATTTGAAGGTGCAGATTGGGGAAAGTTGTTTTTAGTCTTCTCTAGTTAGGCAGCAAGTTTACTTTTTACAATTAGTGGCAGGTGAGCAAGCAGAACAACCTGGAAATCAGGTAAAAGAAGTAATGTATATTATTGAAGAGTTTAAGGAGGTTTTTGCTTAACTAGTGGGTTACCTCCAAGAAGAACTTTTGACCATCACATTCTCTGGAAAGAAAGAATTGTTCCAATGTTAGTTAGTCCTTATAGATACCCACACTATAATAAGATAGAAATAAAAAATATTGTTCAAGGCTTGTTAATGTTTGGGGTAGTGAGGCCTAACCAAAGTCCTTTTTCTTCACCAGTATTACTTGTAAAAAAGGTAGATGGTACTTGGAGGATGTATGTGGATTATCGTGCATTTAATCAAGTGGCCATCAAGGACAAACTTCCCATACCTGTTATTGATGAGTTGCTTGATGAGTTGTTTGGAGCCAAGGTATTTTCCAAGTTAGACTTGAGATCACGTTATCACTAGATTAGGGTGATCAAAGACAACCTTGAAAAGACATCTTTTAGAACTCATGAGGGCTACTATGAGTTCTTAGTAATGTTTTTTGGCCTTACTTATGTCCATGCTACTTTTGAAGGGTTTATGAATATGATGTATTCGGGCCCTTCTTGAGAAGATTTGTGTTGGACTTCTTTGATGATATTATGATATATAGCGAGGATTTGGGGGAGCATGTGGGGGCATCTCACATTAGTCCTAGGAGTATTGAAACAACACATCTTATATTAAAAAAAGTCTAAATTTAAGTTTGGAATGGAAGAGATTGACTATTTGTGTCATGTTATTTTGGAAGTGGGGTTAAAGTTGATCCACCTAAGATCGTCTCAATGTTGGAATGGCCTATTCCCATTTCTCTGAAGGCATTGAAAGGGTTTTTGGGTCTCATGGGCTATTACAAAAAATTCATAATGAATTATGGAATTATAGCAACTTCATTGACTGGATTGTCAAAAAAGAACACTTTCTTTTGGATTGAAGAAGCAACTTGAGCTTTTTTGCAACTGAATAAGGCTATTACTGAACCTTTTGTTATGAGGTTACCTGATTTTTCCAAGAGCTTTACAATTGAATGTGATGCTTCTGGAGTAGGTTTGAGGGTTATGCTCTTGCAGCAAGGCTTTGAAAGGTAAGACATTGCTGTTATCCACATACAAAAAGGTGTCGTTGATACTTGTTTCTGCAGTCAGTAAATGGAGACCATATTTGTTAGAGAGAGTCTTTAAAATTAAGATTGATCCACTGGCCTTGAAGTGCTTATTAGAGCAAAGGGTGGGGGATTGAAGCTCAACATAAGTGGTTGTCAAAGTAGATGGGTTATGATTTTACTATTGATTATAAAAGAGGGAAGGATAATAAAGTTGTAGATGCCCTTTAAGACTTTGATTACTTTTCTAACTCTTGTCTAGATTGAGGAATTGAAGCAAACTATCAACTCTCTCCCAACTTAGTGATATCTATTCTAAATTTCAACATAATTTGAAAATTCCAAACATTACACAATACAACAAGGCCTATTATTGAGGAAAGGGAAGCTAGTGGTGATTCATAATTCTCCATTCAAGGCTAAAGTATTACAACATATACATCATAATCCACAAACTAGTTATGTGGGCTATCATAAAACAGTGCTAAGGTTCAAGTTGGATTCTTATTGGGAAGGTATGCATAGGGACATTAAAAAGCTAGTCAAGGAATGTGATGTGTTGGACCAGTAAGCATGAGACTATCCATCTAGTTGGACTACTGCAGCCACTACCAATTCCCACTTCTCCATGGCTAGATATTTTCATGGACTTCATTGAAGGTCTGCCTCTTTCCAATAGGTTTACAGTGATCTTCACAATAGTGGATAGCCTTACCAAATTGCTCATTTTTTTTTTCTCTTGCTCATCCTTATACAATAAGCAAGGTAGCCCAAGGTTCTCTCTCTCTCTCTCTCATCTTTAAGTTATATGGGATGCCTAAATCCATTATATCAAATATGGATCCAATTTTCACGAGTACTTTTTGGAGGGAGTTGTTTCAATTGTAAGGTACTTCACTCAATTTTAGTTTTGCCTATCAACCATAGTTTGATCTGCAAACTGAGGCATTGAATAAGTCGTTAAAGGGATATTTGAGATGTTATACCACTGGCAAGCCAAATGATTGAAGTTTGTAGATTCCTATGGCAGAATGGTATTATAACACCACTTGCCACTCATCAATTGAAGTCTCCCCTTTTGAAGCCTTCTATGGGTATTTTCCACCCAAGTTACTAACCTACATTCTAGGAACAATTGCTAATGCTACAGTGGATCGGTAATTGAAACCAAGGGAACATCTTATGGTGATGTTAAGAAAGAATTTGCATAAGGCTTAGTAAAGAATGAAGATGTTTGCTGATCGGAAAATGTCTAAAAGGAGTTTTGAAGTGGGAGCATGGGTGGGTTTTAGGCCTCAACCATATAAGCAGAAATTAGTATTCATGTGCTACAATCTAAAACTTACTCCAAGGTTCTTTAGGCCTTTTCAAGTCCTTGAAAAGACTAGTACATTGGCCTATAAGTTGAACTTACTTTCTTCTTAAAAAACACATCTAGTGTTTCATTGGTCATGCTTAAAGAAAAAAAAATATTATTCCATTACTTACACTACCTCCTCTAGATTCCCAAGGGCAAGTTCAATCTAAGTTTGAGTTTATTTTAGAGAGGAGAATGAAAAAAGTGGGCAATCATGCAGCTATAAAGGTACTTGTTAAATGGTTTGGAGCACCTTTAGAAGATAGTTCTTGGGAGTTACTATGGAATTTGCATAGCCTTTACCCACACCTTGTGGACAAAGTCTTTTAGTTGTTGTTGGTGGTGGTGATGGGAAGGCCGGGTGGATTTTTTGGGCCTTTTTATGTCCTTAAAAAGACTAGTACATTGGCACATGAATTGAACTTAACTTATTCTTCAAAAATACATCTAGTGTTTCATTGGTCATGCTCAAAGAAAAAGCTAAGACAATATTATTCCACTACCTACGCTACCTCATTTGGATTCACAAAGGCAAGCTCAATTTGAGCCTGAGTATATTTTAGAAAGGAGAATGAAGAAAGAGGGCAATCATGCGCTATCAAGGTACTTGTTAAATGGTCGGGAGCACCTCTGAAAGATAGTTCTTGGGAGTTACTATGGAATTTGTGTAGCCTTCCTAGTTGGTGGTGGTGGTTTTTTTTTGGGAGGGAGGGGGGGGGGGGGGAGGGGAAGGGGATTGGGAAAGTTTGAAAAGTAGTGTGATAGCCTTTTTTTTGGGGGGGGGGGGGGGGAGGGGAGGGGTGATTGTAGCTAAGCAATGGTTTTAATAGAACAAGAATCAAAACGGTGCATCAGAAACTTAAGTGAAGCTGTGCATTTTGGGGCATTAGGGACTTAAGTGATGTTATGTTTTTTGGGAAGCAATAGTTTTTAACATAATAGAGATCAAAACGGTGCATCAGGAACTTTAGTGAAGATATGCTTTTTGAGATTGAAGGCATCATGCAAGAAATATACGCTTTGTTTTAACTCTTAGATGTAATGAACTGACTATGTTTAGTTTTGTAGTATAGAATGAGTATAAAAGCAGAAAACTTGTATCAGAATTCTTGTTCATAATTGCTGAGACTGTAGTTCCTTTGGAGGTAAGAGATTCCTTGAAAGTCTCTTCCAAGAATAAAGAATTGAGTTCTTGGATTTTCTTTCATTCTTGTTCTAAGTTCTGCATCATTTTCTCTGCTATTTATATTGTGTTGTTATTGTGGTTGAAGGAAGTCCATGACATACTTACGGTCAGTGTTACATTCTGATGGGGCAATGCATTGTTCTTTCATAAATAAACTCTAATGTTGTCGAGATTATGAGTACCTAATTTCCTTGACTCAATTAAAAAATAAAAGAGTAACATGGATTCTTTATTCATCCAGCTTGAAATTCATGTTGTGCTAAATAATATCATGATCACTTGATCTTATTAGATAAGCGAATAAAATCAAGATAAGGATAATTGCTAGGATTAAGATACCAAACCCATATTTCATCTACTCGAAAGGGATGCAATTAATATTTTGCACAGTTATAACCCTCCATACCATTGTAAGCAAGTCGTAATCCTGATAAATAATTATTCTCATAAAAAAGAATTACATAAGAAATCTATGTTTAATTAGTAGAATTTTTAAGAATTCTTGAAAAAAAGGTTGAGATTTTTTTAAATTGTTTTTTTAAGTGAATAGGAAAAATGAGAAATTGCTTGAATAAAATTTTTTTGAGATGTAATTTTATTGGAATTTCCAATTCCCCGAAGTAGATAGATAGATTTGAATAGAAGTAGATAGATAGATTTGAATAAGTTGTTTGGATAAAAGTTTTGAAAGAATTTCCATTTTTGAACTTTTATTATTTTCTAGTTTTGTTGTTTTTTCTCAAGGAAACTAGGTAAAAGATTAGATGATATTTTTCTTAAAAATAGAGGATTTTTGGGATTTTTGGGGCTTAAAGATGAAGCTTTTCTTCTTCTTCTTTTTTTTCTTTTTTTCAAAAACTTTTGAAAAATACAAAACCCAATTTCCACTAATGCTATTAAAATTTTCAATTCTGCTGTATACATTTACTTTTGCGTACTCCTTGTGCACTTCACTAATGTGATTGGAAAAAATAGTTATTTTATATTAAAAAATTGATGCAATCAATCACATTAGTGGAGTGCGTAAGGGGTACGTAAAAATGAATGAACATAGAATTTTTGTAAAAACAATTGTCCGATAATATCTAGTTCTAATTTCTTGATCAAAATTTAATAAACATTGGATTTAGAATGACTTTTATATAAGAGATTTCTAGCCTTTTGATATTTTTTGAGGATCCTCTTTTAATCATGATTCATATTATGCCTGTGGTACAATTTAACATATATTTTCTCGACATGAGAAATCACAATCAATTTATCGACATCCAATTTTTATTTTTTATTTTTACCTTCTTTCTCTCTAAAGAAAAACTCTCTCCCTTCTTTCTACAAGAAATAAGAAAACATCCATAGGTTGCTCCTTGTTTCGACTCTAGTTATCCAAATATGTTCCGACTTTTCCTGAATAGTGGATGTGAGAGAATCTCCAATGGACGAGCAAAAATAGTTGTTGCAGGGTCCGGTTGTAGTCAATCCACTTGTTGGACAACATAAAACTACTTAAAGTGGTCATTCCTTAGTTAAAAAAAAAGGCCTCTGATCAATATTGATCTATTGCAATTTTTCTCCTTTTATTTTGTCCAACATGAAACTACTTAAAGTTGTCATTCATTGATTAAAAAAAAAAAGGGCCTTTGATCAATATTGGTCCATTGCAATTTTTCTCCTTTTATTTTTATTCTCTTTCAATTGTTTTTTTGATACATGGGGTGGGGGGATTCGATCCTTGGTTCTCTTAGTGAGAAACCAAGGTGTTGCCCATTAATCCAAATGATCTTGGTATTCTCTTTCAACTTTTGAAATCACTCTAATGAAGAGTTTGTTCGAGGCAACCTACCCCTCCTCTTGTTTCTTTATTTTTAATTAATGCAATTTACTTCTAAAAAATTTTTGGGATTCTCATTGAAGCCATAGCTTTTAATAAGTCTTCAACCTACTTAGGTAAAAATTTTGTAAATATTATTGTAATTGAAGCACTTAAAAACTAGTGTTAAATATTAAATATTCTACATGGTTTGCCTCTAAGAGAGATTAGTTCATACATCTTAATTTTGAAACTTGTACTCTCTTTCAATTTTGATTAGATTAATTTTTTCGTGACCATTCTGTTAGTCAACTATTAAAAGTGGTGGATTAATTCCTCAAGAGCTTGCACAAGTGTGGTTCTAGAGATATATAAGATTGGTTTTGGGGCAGAGTAGACATAAACATATTCAAAAGGGGTTACTTTTGTAGAGGAATGCCTATTGGTTTTATACCACCATCTAACTAGTGGTAGTTATTTAGCTGACTCCTATGGTCAATCACCACAAAAGCATTTGAAATATTGCTCTACAAATTTGTTCACCACCTTAGTTTGTCCATCCATTTGTGGATGGTAGGCTAAACTAAGCTTCAATTCAGTCTCCTATAGCTTGAAAAGTTCCTTCCAAAAGGAACTTGCTATACCCAAGAGATATAGGCAAAGCTTCTAAAAAAATCAAGTGAGATGTTAGCCCATATCTTTTTCTAGAATGGATAAATGTTGGAGTAGGTCTTGTGGATGTATATTTTCTGTTTTATTTATTTGGCATGTGATGCAGGAGGATCCAAGTTAGATGATGTTGAGTTATTAGATTGCACATTGATAACACTTAACTACCTTGGGACGGCAGGTCAACGCAAGTACAGCAAAGAAACAATGGCCTTTTCTTGATTTGAGGCAATTTTGAGCACTATCGTTATTTTGGCTATAATTTTGGTTATGGGTATCAAATTTGTAGATATGACCTCAATTCGGAAAACACTTTTTGGCACACACGCTATGGTCACCCAGCTATGCTCAATGGATATTGTTTTAGAGCCCAAAATCAGCTATTATCCCCTTCAAATCTCTAATTTTAGATTTTTTTTGGCATTTTATGCTAATATTTCGTTTCTTAGTTAGGAAGTGGTTTTTATCTCTAATTTGCTCAAATTTTTGGCAAATTGCTTCTTTATTTATGTATTTATTTTTTGTGTGTTTATTAAGATTTTGCTATTTTTAGTAAAATCTTGATATTTTCGGATTTACAGCTATTTCAGCCCGGATTGTGGATTTGGTTGGACATTCTGGAGTTTTGATAATTTTCAATCGAAAACAAGGTTGTTTTCTCTATGTTTTGGGTGAATTTCTTATCTTCTCTATTTCGATTATTTGTTGAAACTAACTGCTAGAATTAATCTAAATTTTGTCAGGCGTCAGTTGTCATCAGAGCTTTAGCATCTTTCCTGGGTTCATATCTCATCAGTTTCCATGGCTAGTAGTCATGGTCATCATGGGGAGGTTCTGAACGAGGAAGTCCATCACCGTAATCGTAGTGTTCAGGATATGATGATTGAGGATTTGTAGAGACAAGTTGTAGAGTTAACCCAGCATCTAGTCGTGCAAAATATCAGTGATTGTGAGATGGAAGGTCACGATTTTGATTTTAGTTTTGAGAATCCATATCACAATCATGCTTTATTTCCGAAGTACTATGGTAGGAAGGAGCATCATAGGGACCTTGGTTTCAGAGTGGATTTGCCTGAGCTTTTTTGGTACATTACAGGCTGAAGGTTTCATTTATTGGTTGTATGAAGTTGAGTGAATTTTTTATTATAGGGAAGTCCCAGATCGTGTAAAGGTGAAACTGGACGCCATTACAGGCTAAAGGGTAAAGCATATGCTTAGTGGGAGCAGTTGAAGCGATTACAAGACAAGTAGGGCAAGGCCAAGATTATTGATTGGGAGAAGATGAATAAAAAGATGAAGGGTCACTTCCTTCGTTGCGGCTACACTCAAACATTGTTTCAGCGACTTCACATATTGAGGTAAGGCACAAGATCAGTTTAGGATTACACAAACGAGTTCTATCAATTAATAGCCTAAAATGATTTGTCCAAAACAGAAAAGCAGATGGTGGCATGGTATTTTGGGTGGCTTGCAGCAGCACTTGCAAGATGTCCTCAGTATTCACACTTTGTGGACAATTTCTAAAGCATACTAGCATGCAATTGTCATGGAGAAACAACAGAGCAAGACGTCGATAATAAAAAAATGATCAAAATAGTCAAGTAGTTAGGAATCTCGTTCTACACCTTAGCCACTGTAGGGCGAGAGTTCTAATTCCAATATCAAGTGTTTTAAATGTGGCAAACCAAGACATCGGGCAACTGACTGTAGAAAATCTGCTAATAAGATAGGCAAAAATCTCCTAATTGAAGAAGTGGTAGAAAAAGCTGAAGAAATTGGAGAAATTGTGTATGATGACGAGGAGAATGCAGACAATGTTGTATTGTGATGGCCATGAGATCCTGGTCATTCGCAAGAGTATACTGGCTCCCAAGGGTGATTTAAGAGATGATTGGTTGAGAACTAATATTTTTCACACTATTTGTATTGTTGCCAATAAAGTTTGCAAGATGATAATTGACAGTGGCAGTTGTGAGAACGCGGTGTCTGAAGAGGCTGTTCAGAAGTAGTTGAAGACTAGGGGTAAAAAAAAAAAATCAGTGAAGTGGTGGGTTTGGTCCGGTACCAGGTTTGGTTCGGTCCAATATCAATTTCATTTTTTAGACAGGTCAAAACAGGTCAAAATTGGTCCCGTTCCATTTTCATTTTTCTAACACCAAATTAAATCGGTTCGTATTTTAATTTTTTATATTGTATAAAATATTTTTTGTATGATTTTTAATATTATATATATACTTTTTATAATAATTATATATAAAATAATATTTTATTAGATGATAAATTACTAATTAATATAATATTAAATTTTAAAATCCTATATAAATAACTATATATTATCTCTATAGTCGATTGTATTAATAGTTATATTAATACTATATCAGTATATATTATAATATATCATTATAGTATATAATACAATTATAATAAATATTATAATATACTACAATATACTATCACTATATTATTATAGACTATAATATACTATATAATATACCAGAAAAATCGGACTGGAGTGGGTAAAACTAGAAGTACCAATTTAGGGGTGTAACTGGTGTAATATCGGTTTTTCAAATATGAAAACCGGTATATACTGGTTCGGTTATAAAATATGTCCAAAACCAAACCAAATAGAACCAATTACACCCCTATTAAAGATAGATTGTCATCCAAAGTTGTATAAATTGTCATGGCTAAATAGAGTAGTGAGATAACAATAGATAGATGATGCTTAGTATCCTTTTCGATTGGCAGAAAATATTTTGATAATGTTTGGTGTGATGTCATCTCAGTGGATGCTTGTCATGTGTTATTAGGCAGGTTTTGGCAGTATAATTGCAGTGTTATTCATGATGGAAGGAAGAATGCGTATTCCCTTAACAGCAAAGGGAAAAATATCGTGTTGGCTAGGGGTGTAAAAAAGAACAGTTGAACCGGTAAACCGGATCGGACTGGATCGAATTGGTGGGTTTGGTCCGGTACTGAGTTTGGTTCAGTTTGATAATGATTTTTTTTTTGTTTTTTTTAAACCGATCAAAATTGGTCCAGTTTTGATTTTTCTTTTTCTAAAACTGGACTGGACTAGATCGGACTGGTTCATATATATTTTAATTTTTTATATTGTAGATAATTTTTATATATAATATATAATTATATATAAAATAGTTTTGTATTATATGATAAATTACAAATTAATATAATATTAAATTTTAAAATCTTATATCTCTATAGTTTATTGTATTAATAGTTATACTAATAGTATATCACTATATATTATAATATACTATAATATATCACTATATTATATATTATAATATATCACTATAGTCTATAATAGAATTATAATATATAATATAATATACTACAATATATTATCACTATAGTATATAATATATAATATAGTATATTAAAACAAGAAAACCGGACCAAATTGAACCTGTTACACCCTTAGTGTTGGCACCTCATTAGGAAGGAACCACTCCTACCTCAATAGCCAATAGTACTAACCTATTTGTTGAATCCAATATTTCAAGTTTCATATAATTATATATCTACATATAGATTTTGATGCTAACAAATGAATTCAAGCATACAGAAATTTTAATTTCAAGTTGTCTACACCATGGAGCCAAGCACATCAACAAACCAAACATGAGCAAGAAAGGGAACAAACTCATAAAGAAAGCTCTTAAAGAAATTTTGTACATCTCTTGAAAAATTTGAAATTGGATAAAGCTAAAAAAGAATTTTTTTCATAAAGCATCAAATTGCATTTTTCACATGTGCATGATATATTTAAAAGTTAAAAGTTTGAAATTTGAAGTTTTGGAAGATAATTAATTGTCATCTTTCACATATGCATGACATGATTAAAAGTTTAAATTTTGAAAATTTGAAAGATGATTGATTGTCATCTCTCACATGTACATGATAAGTTTGAAATTTTTTAAAATTGATTGATACTCTTTTTGACATATACAAAATGTAGATGATTTTGTTTGAAAAATTTAAAAATTAAATAATGTTTTTTTTTGTCATATGCTAAAAGTAAAAGATTAGCTTTAAAAATTTTAAAAAATAAATGATATTGTCTTTGACAGTTGCAAATAGGACAAATTTTTATTTGAAAGTTTTGAAAAGTGAGTGGTGCTCCTATTTGACATGTGAATCTTTTTAAATTTAAAATTAAAGTCTCATATGTTTATAAATAACTCACTTGAAATCTTCAAAATTATGATACTACACATCAACTACAAGTCTTACAATATTCATTCAAAACTTTCAATCACTCTTTTTTAAATATTAAGCCTTAGCCCCTATTCATTTTGAGAGAGATATAGTTTGCGCTGTATTATTTTCATTTCACTTATTAAGGAGTACTCTCTGATAATATACCCACTATCAGTTCTTGTATCAGTAAAATTATGTGTATAACCCTTATGCTCGTAGAAGGTGTTCTACATAAGAAATAGTTGAATCACTATGTGTAAGATGATTGTAAGTGTAGAGGGTATTCTATACGGATTCTTTGTAGCAGTATTGCTAAAATGTGTAATATGTTTCTATCTCCAACTAAAGGAGGTTAAATGGTGAATTTAAGAATCCTCAAGGGGTAGCTTGAACCTAGAACGTAGGCAGTAGGGCTGAACCTCTTTAAAATATTGAGTTTGTTTTTCTCTTACCTTTATTTTTTATATTTACTGTTGCTTCGTATTTGTTCGTATTTTATATTTTGTATTTGGTTTATAATTATTAATTTTTAAATACAACTCAATTCACCCCCCTCTTGTATTAGTCATTTGGCCAATACTACTTTCTATGTCCAGGTTTCTAAAGGAGATTGAGCGTGAAGATGCAATTTACGCTTTGCTACCTTGTGCGAATAGTGCAACAGACATTGATCCAAATTTACCACTAGAGGTGCAGTAGCTACTAGCAGAATTCTCTGATCTAATGCCAGAAGATCTTTCTCTTGGAATGCCACCTATGAGGGATACTCACCACCAAATTGACTTTGTTCTGAGATTAAATTTGTTGTGTATCGCCTCAGTTCCAGGGAATCTGAAGAGTTGCAATGTCAATTTGTTGAGTTATTGGAGAGAGGCTACATCCATGAGAGCATAAGCGCATGTGCAGTTCCTGCCCTTTTGGTATCGAAGAAAGACAGTTCTTAGCCTATATGCATAGACATCATAGCAATCAACAGGAACATAGTAAAGTTGTAACGACCCGACCCAATATTATTAGGGATGAAATATGAAAAATCTAATAGGCCTAAAATAAGTTTAATGGGTCGTATTGGAATAGCTCACGAGCTATTAAGATTTTTGAAGTTATTGAATTTTATGGGCCATAGTGGATAAGTTGCAAGTTACTATTTTGGGAGTTAGTTATGCCCAAGGCCCAAAATTTTATTTTAAAGTCGTTAGGATTAGTTGAGAATTTTAGAAGAAATTAATGGGGTGATAATTTAGAAAACCAATTAAAATTACTAAAAATTTTTATCCAATCCAAACCATTAGGCCAATTCTGGTTTCTCAATAATTTTAACCCATGCACATCTCAATTTCGATTAGGATTCACGTCTCAATGGAGTTCAATAGGGATTAACAATTCTAGACGCTTCGCATTAAAATTTTTAAACCTGTTTCCCTTCTATATATACCCACCTAGCCCCAGCCACACCTCACTTTCTCACGTTGCTTGTGATCACTCCCCCACCTTGATTTTTCTACTTCTACGGGCCACGACATATACCATAACAACCAGCAAGCATCATGCAAACCACAACACCGTAGCTCCACCCCTTCTCACGACAAACAGCCTCCGTGCACGACCAATGCACCACCCCTTCTCACGACAAATAGCCTTTGTGCACGACCAATGCACCACCCCTTAGCCTTCACATTAAAACTCTCTCATCCAAGCTGTAGTAGCCATGGATAGCCACAGGAAAAGAGCCTCTGCATGCTCTTTTATGTCTAGCCACCCTGAGCTGTAGGAAGCTCCTCCACGTCTCCTCCCTCAACCACAGCACACACACGACAGTGCACCAAGAACCACCAGCCTTCCCATGTGTAGCAACCATCACACAGCAGTTTTGCAGCCCACGTAAACGACACCAACCGAACCCTTGTTTTTCCACATTGAAATAGAACACGGCTCCTTCACGCATCAACCCCACAGAAAACCACCCAACATGCACCATAGCCCAGCCTTGAACCTATAATGGAGACACCCACAATTGCCATGCTTCCTTCCCCATGATGGATTCGCTAGCCATGCACCACCACAACATGTTTGGGCCAAACCAAGAGCCATGACCCACGCCTTACAATAGTGAGGCCACGCCCCAACCGCCAGCTGCAACAGAGGGCGTTGGAGAACAATGCTCCACCATTAAACACTGCCCAACCCACATGTTGCCTTGTACGTGAGACTCTCTCTATCCCTTGGTTTTTGTCTCTCCCTCTCGTTAGCTCTCTCTCTTTCTCTCTCCCTCTCTCTCTCAAACATAGTATTATACTGCTAATGGGTCATGAGATTGGATAGTATGGGTGTATGGGAGACATATGAATTTATGATGACTTAAGAACAAGTTGGAATATTTCATGGGTTTAATGGAAAATATTGATAGGGCCTACGAAAGATTTATTTAGGGTTTGGGTTTTAATTCTAAAATATGTGACTAAATTAGGAATTTATGTAAGTACATGTATTTTATAGGTAATCAGTCATGCCCTAGAGGTTTTGGAATTATGTTACAAGGTAAATAGCATGATCATATCCTTATACGTATGTACAGTAAACGTCATGTCTTTTTATAAAAATATTATGCATGTACACTCTCCATTGGAAGCCTCTTTTTACGTACCCAAATTATGATAAAATTATAAAAAGCCATGCATGATTTTATATGAAGATTTATACATTAAAATATTTATGAAAAATTATGATTTTATGTGAGGAAACATGTATCACGAAAATTTATAAAAGAATGCGATTTTATTTGAAATCTATGTTATGATAAGGCATGATTTCATATGAAATCTATGATATGATATGACAAGATATGACAAGTATTCAAGTCTGATATGATGAAGTATGAATGATAAGATACCTAACGGCTTATGTTATGATACGAAGAATGTACCGTATGTTATGGGCATATTGCATTGCCAGATTGTACATGTTGGTAGTGCACCCAGTGTGTCTTCCTTATGTATGGATTCCATAACCCGTAACTATGGGCAGAATTGAAATCTACTTAGATTCACTAACCCTAACTCATGGGGGTCAACAATGGGTATCAACCTATGACAAGTGAAGGATAAGTTCATGTTCATATTATTTAAGTATGTATTTATGAGTATTTATATTTTCATGAAAATCCTATATTTATTATGTTTACTATATGATGTGTTTGTTATTGAGTATTTGACTATTTTTTTGTATGTTTTTTATGTTTTAACCACCATAGGTGATGATTTTTATAAGGATGGGACTGTGGGATAGGACTTAGCCTAGGGAGGCGTAACAATGACCTAGATCATGCACAGAGTTTTAAGATATGATTTTTTATGGCGAAAGCATCTAGAAATTTTATTAAATGCTTCCACACACTCTCTTTTATGATCTCAATATTTTAATAAAGAATTATTTTATTTATATAATCTTTGTACCTTGTGCTTCCTTTAGAATAAAAGCAAATATTTTTAAGTCAAGGTTCAATAGTAACACACCAATTTCCCAAAATTTTAAAAATGACTTTATTGGGGAGTGGGGTGTATAGTATTATAGATTTTTGATTCCTCACCTAGATGACATGTTGGATCAACCATCCAGTTCTAAGGTTTTATAAAAAATTGACCTTAAAAGTAGATACCACCAGACTAGAATAAGGCTTGGAGATGACTGGAAAGCGTTCAAGACACAATATAGTTTGTATGAGTAGTTGGTCATACCTTTTGGATTGTCCAATGAACCCAACATGTTCATGAGATTCATGCATAATGTTTTACGGCCTTTTATGAGAAAATTCATTGTTGTTTACTTAGTTGATATTCTAATTTATAATCCGACATGGGCGTCACACTCAAATCACCTTTGATCTATTTTTGATATGCTAAGGAAGGAATGTTTGTTTGTCAATCAGAAAAAGTGTTCCTTATCTAAAACTTTTGTCACTTTTCTTGGTTTTGTTGTGTCTATTGATGATGTTCATGGAGACCAATCAATGGTAGATGCAATTTTGGAGTGGCCCACACCTAAGACCTTGCATGATGTTAAGAGTTTCCATGAATTTGCATCCTTCATTCTACTGCTAGTTCATCAGAAATTTCAGCACTTTGATTGCCCCTATCACAGAGTGCCTCAATGAATGTACCTTCCAGTGGTCTAAGGAGACATAAGAGTTTTCAATTGATAAAGCAGAAGATGATAGAAGAACCACTTTTGATTTTTCTAAATTTTGAGGTGTTTGAGGTTAATTATGATGCATCTGGGGTTGGCATTTGTAGTATTTTAAGCCAAGAGGGATGCCCCCGATAGCTTTTTCAATGAGAAGTTGTTTGGGTCCCAACTAGTTTGTCTCTTGAACCAAATGAGAGCCTTCCTTTCCATATGGAAGGAAGCCAGCATGACACGATCATGAAGATTAGATGATGGTAGGTAAAAAGTTGATTGGCTCAATAGAGCCACCCAAGGGGACCACTGCTCGACTTTGAATTCTCCCTTGTTCTACAAATAACGGGTTGGCAACTTGAGAACCAAAACCACTCCCTAAGTCATCCAATTTCTTCCCTTGACTCCGCACCAAAAGTTCTACATTGGATACCATATCTTGCAACTGTTGGGCTAATTCTTTGATAATATGCTATAAGGGAATGCTTAGGCCACCGCTAGAGGCTATCGTTGGGGTTTTTTTTTGGCTTAATGATTAAGTTAGTTTCCTGAGTTTGCTTTACTACTGCAAGAGATTCTGCCAGCTGCGAGTATTGATTTCCAATGCCATCTGGCATGGGCCCAAACTTGGCTTGTATACCACAGTGAAGAATCTCACAAGGCATTGAATAAGTAACAACCACTTTGAGGAGGTTAACCTCCAACTAACAATATAATTTTGGTTAATAAATACAATCATGACTCTAAACTATCAAGCAACAATCTACGGAATAATTGGTTAAAAGATAGGCTAACTGTGGACTCAACTTTCAACAAAAAGCATAATGTCCAATAAATGAACTTTTAACCAAGCAAAGGACTCAATTACCATTACATGACTCTTATTTGGACTCAATAACCAATGGGACTGGATTAGACATTCAGCCCAAGACTCTTAACATAACCCAAAATAGACAACACATAACATAACTCTTTAACTCACGCCTGGATTCTCAGCCCACTTTTGTTACTGGAGATCAGTCGGAACGTTCCCATTTCTGCGAGCCTATCCACTTCTGTATTGCATTTCTTTATTTATATTTTAAGACCTATAAGAAAAAATTAAAAAACTCATGTGAAGCCAAGGCCCGTTAAAAGCTCGAAGTCCAACCCTATTTATGAAAGAACATACGTAGAAGTGAAGGATCCTATCCACCTAGTTCCCAAATTTTGGTCTTCTTCCCTCCCTCTCACGGTTTCGTCGCTCGGTTGCGTCTTCCATAACCGCCCTCGGCCTCCATCCCGGTAATTTACGTTGGATTTTCTCTCCCTTTCTTTCTCACCTACCTTCTTCGCCACAGCCGAGCCATCATCATCGTCTCTGTAAAACCGCAGCAAATCCCTTCCGCACGAAGCCAAGGTAATATTTCTAGCTCTCAGTGATAATTGCCTAATTTGGAATTAGAATTTGGTGAGTAAATATGATTGAGCATTGGGAAACCTTTTTTTTCTTAATGTTACAATCAAATTATTGGACTTTATTTATTGTGATTTTTATTGTAAATTGAATTTTGATGGTTGATTTGTTTTCCGATAAGTAGTTATGCTAGTTGATTCTTGGTGCGATAGATTGGATAATTTGAAATGAGATGCGGGTATATCCGGCTTGGAGGAGTTCAGTGAAAGCAGATTTTGGGCTGAAATTTGGTTTATTTCTGAGTGACACTTCGATGGGTTTTGGGTGCTCGGTGTGTAAGTTGGGACTTTGGAGTATAGAAGTCTGAATATGGTGAAAGTATGATTTGACCACTATGAGGAAGCTTTTATTTTGAAGTTTGTGTATAGAAGTCTGAATATGACCCTATCAAAAAAAAAAAGAAGTCTGAATATGATGAAAAGTATGATTCGACCACTATGAGGAAGCTTTTATTTTGAATTTTTGTTTGATAGGATTGAAATTGTGGTTATTGTTTGTACTGATTGAGTTTGGAAGAGGATTTGTACATGACTCAGGTTTAGAAAAATCTATTTGGAGATGTAAGATACCCTCAAGGTAGCTTTCTTTGGTTGGACTGTTTCCCTTGGGAAACTCCTTATCACTGATAATCTGTGGAAACGTGGTCTTATTGTTATGGACTGGTGTTATTTGTGTAAGAAAATGGGGAAATGGCCAGGTTTTTGTGGGATGACATCTTCAACTGGACCAAAGTGGCATGGGTAATGGCCAGAAGGGTGGTGGTTATTTTTTGGTGTTGGAATGGTCTTCTGGGTAACCCCCAAACTGCTGCTGTGTGGGAAATGGTTCTTTGGATGGAGAGAAATGGTCAGTGCTTCGAAGATCGGGGGCATTCCTTGGACGAGCTTAAGAGATTTTTCACCACTATATTTTCATGGGTTATTGTCATTGATTTTAATGGGGCTAGTTTATATAATTTCCCTGTATATTTTTTTTATCAGTAAAAATAATAAAGTTTTAACACATCGGGGTAAATTTCCCTGTATCTATCACCCATTACTAGTTCTTGGCTTGTAGTTAGATGTTCTCTTTGTATACCTCCTGTGTACTTGGTCTATGCCTAATTTTCTATCAATAAAATATAATTTTACCTATATCACTTATCAAAAAAATAAAATATAATTTTACCTATATAGAGAGAAAATATTTTTTATTCTGAATGGGGTTTAGGTTTGAACAGAAATGACAATCTTATTGTAATTATGAAATCAGTTGGAGAAATAAAAGCATAGTGGTTTTTGTGTGCTCTGAAGTTTTAAATACTTTGCTGCTTATAGTCAATCCAATATTAAGTTATTCGGCTTAACAAGTTGTTAGTGGAAATTTCATTATTGGGGCCTTAAACTGAATGGTTAATTTGAAATGTGTCATGTATGTTTTTTGGCAGGGGAAAAAGTTTTGGAAAGAAACATTTTCATCTTCAAACTATTAGTTTTGGAACTGCTATTTGTTGAAGTTGAGTAACCTGGGAACTGTACTCTGCATGTGTGGTAAAATTATAATTTTGGTGCTGATTCAGATTGGTTGATGAGGCTGAAAATTTGTTGTCTTAGTTTTGAAGACCATACTTAATGTAAAAATTCAAATTGGTTTTTTAGTAGATACTGTTAGGTGATGGATTTAGAGAACTGGTTGCTGTCTAGCCGGTAGTCCAGCAGTAAGTAAGAATTGGGCTAGTATGGGCTTCTGTTCAAATGGCTGCATGAAGAGATATGTGAGCAGAAACAGGCCTAGTATTGTTAGTTTTGTATGGGAGAATGGATCAAGCTGAGTTAGGCTGGTGTGAATAGTAGCTGAAGTTTTGAGTGGGATCTGGATGAGAAATAAAAACTTTTGGGTGAACTTAGATGCTGTTGGGCATTCAGATTGCAAGTTATGCTTGGTTTAATATTATATGATCCTCTTGATTACAGCTATGAGAGAAAGTCGAGTAAAGATACTGTGTTACTCTTTTAAAACTTTCAAGTGGTAATATTAAGTGAGGAGGTTGTGCCACTGTACTTTTAGGTGAAGAAATCTGAACTTGCATGGTCAGAAATGGTAGTAGGTAAAAATTAGGTGTAGTTATGATTATTAAAATGGTTTAGGATTGGTCATGGTACCCTAAATCATAATAATATTCTCACCAGCATGCCCCATGGTGGCCTTGGCAGTATCGGTTGCAAACCAAGGCCAACATGAGGTGCCGCCTTGTGATGCTGGAATGAAACTCAAAGAGCTACCTCTTCTGGTGAGCAGAAAGATATCTGAGGGCCTGGTTTAGGCTTCGAGGTAGGGTTTGTAACCCGATTAGCCCAGCCCAATCTAATTTTTCTTTTGAGATTCGATATTCTTGATATATGTTTTGGTGATTTGCATTTTTTTGTCCTGCTATTTTGCTTCACAGCCTAGCCTTATTTCTCGACTCATCCTATTTTTTGTATTCTTTCCAAACATTGACCTGTTAGACCGTTGAATTGAATGTTGAATGTTGATGCTACTTAATCATTTCCCTCTCTTATTAGGTGTATTTCAAGTATACTCCTTACGTACCTTGATATTGCCTATTCTTCTCTTTATTGGTTATGAATGAAATTTTTCTGTCTTAAAAAAATGCTTTAAAAGAAGGGGAGACTCGTTTTGGATTTATGCTCTTGTCCAAACTTGGATTCATACTCTTCAGACTCTTGAAATAGAGGTAGTTTTTGTATGACTTTAAAATTTTTGACACTTTGGAAGCGGCCCTGATAGTGGCGTTAGCCATGGAAGGGGGAGCTAAGGGGTGTGGGGGAGGGTTGTTCGAAAGAAGGGTAAGCTCTCTCTTTACCTGGTGTTGGATCCGGCTATTTCAATAGATTAATTCCTCAACCATGCACTTAAGATGTTCTCTCTCCCGATGTGAACTAACACTTGTGATGCCCATCAGAAATGTTCATTTTCCTTAACTTTCAACACAACATGCTTTAACCGAAAATACTATAACATCTTCCCAAAACTTTTCATGTCATTAGTGGACCCAATCATTTTCACATGCAAACATTATTTCGATGGGGTCCACCCCACTTGCAAATACAAACACAAAACATACCTAAATAGTTTTTTTCCCTCAAAATTCTCGATTTTATTTTTCATTTTTTTAATGTAACTAATCTCTCTTCAATCTAACCCAAATTATGGACCAAGCGGCAAAGAGCCAATTTTTTTTTTTTGGGGGGGGGGGGGGGGGGGGGGGGGGGTGTTGGAAATCAGGTACTTGTGATTATTTTAAGCTTACTGAGTTTTTCTTATTTTGGCCACTTTTTTATAGTAGGCTGGGTAATATTGTTAAACTTTTATGATACCCTTGTGTACCTGTTGAAATGTCATGAGTCGGATCAATAATATTTTCTCATTCTACATATGAATTTTTTTTTTTTTTTTTTTCACACTAATGGTGGCACTTTGTTTATGAAGGGGTGACAAAAACAATGAGCTCATGAGATTAGAAACCTAACACATAAAAGGTCTTTGAAGCTGTATTTTTACTTGTCCACCACCTGAAACGAAAAGAACCACCACCTCATGTATTCACCTTCAATCTCACCCTCTGTCCGTTTATTCAGCACCAAAATCATATATCCTCTCCTCTCCTACAAAACCCTCACAGCCCCAAAACCCCATACTCTCTCATTTTCTAAAACCAGATCTTTTCATAGACTTCCCACTACACTGTCATCATTAGCATCTCCATTGTCATCAGCATCTGGCTCTGTGCCTCTGCAACCCATAGAAGAACTACCACCAAAGCTCCAAGAAATCATCAAGCTATTTCAATCTGTAGAAGAGCCCAAGGCCAAGTATGAGCAACTCCTGTTCTACGGGAAGAAACTCAAGCCTCTTGAAACCCAGTTCAAGACAAAGGAAAACAAGGTAGAGGGCTGTGTCTCCCAGGTTTGGGTCAGGGCCTTTTTGGATGCTGACAAGAATGTTTTCTACGAGGCTGATTCCGACTCAATCCTCACCAAGGGGCTTGCTGCTTTGCTCGTCAATGGGCTTTCAGGCAGGCCTGTTGAGGAGGTTCTGCGGGTCTCTCCAGACTTTGTGGTGCTTCTTGGGCTCCAGCAGAGTCTCACACCTTCGAGGAATAATGGGTTCTTGAACATGTTGAGGTTGATGCAAAAGAAGGCACTCCAACTGGTTGTGGAAACTGAAAAGAGCAAGAATTTGGAGCGGAGAGTCCATGGTGGCATGGGAAACATGAATTCTGGATTAAATCCCAATGTGGATGTTGAAGAAAACCCAGAGGTGATACTGAATTCCGTATCGAAAATCAATGACAGTGTTGGAAATGTGAACTTTGGATTGCATTCTGATGTGGGTGTTGACGAAAACATAAATTCAGGTGATTTGGGAAGTAGGGGGAAGAGAATTAAGGAGAAATTGAAGAGAGAGCTTAGTCCTGTAGAATTAGAGGTGGAAGATATCTCATATCAGCATGCAGGGCACACAGGTGTTAAAGGAAGTGATGGGGAAACACATTTTAATGTGAAAGTTGTCTCTAAGGAGTTTGAAGGCAAGAGTTTGGTTAAGAGGCATAGGCTTGTTTATGCTTTATTGCAAGAGGAGTTGCAGAGTGGACTACACGCATTGTCAATTGTGGCAAAGGCGCCTTCTGAAGTTTAATGGCGAGTGAACATGAAAAGGTGTTTAACCTTTTTCCTATATTTCGCAGGGCATGTAGTTAAGGCAATAGCTCAGATTATTAGAAGCATTGTCTTACAATTTTAATTTTAAATTAAGTTGCTAAAATTTTGAGATATTTCGTGTCTCGGATCCATATGATGCGTTGTGATTAACATACATACCGGTGGATCCTTGTAGCGATCCAACCACACATTTGTTGGCTTGCTAGGGCTTTTGTTCCAAGTGTTAAATCTTCTCGTCACATACTCAGTAAGAAGGCAGTGTGGCAAAAATTAGACAGAAAAATGCTGCTCATCATTCTTTTAATTTTCATCCTCTCTACTTTTCGTGATGTGGCATCAGATGATTGTTGAACAAGTAAAACATAACAAATAACTTTTTAATCAATTCATGCCACATCATATGATTATAGAAATAAATTGATTAAAAAGAGATAAGAGCTTGGACATATTTTACTTCGATTGGGAACTAAAATGTTAGAACTGGTTAGGTCTCCTTATTGGGAGAACTATATTAAACCTAGATATCATGATTGAATCTGCTTGTAAAATTACTAGTCCAATAAAGGAGATAACAACAACATGATGAATGAAATTTTGCGTAAATAAACAACACTACTCAAAAAGTTGCTCGAGATCGACTTTTTAAAACCCGAATTCAGATCGATTAGTTTATTGAGTGAATTTTTCGTAAATATAAATGTTGATCGACTAAAAAATACTTGTACAAAGTATGACCCAACTTGTGTAAACTTAATAAAATAAATTTTATGGTGTTATTTTTTACTTTATAATATAGATACCAAATTCCTTCCTAATACTATTCGCTATTTATCCTAATGAATATAATCATTAAGAAAATCCTTTCTACAAGATAGACAAACCAATAAAAAATAAATAAAAACCCTTTTTATGCTGTGTGAGAGAAGACTCCTTTTCATTTGCGAGGTGGCAATACACAAATACAAAATCTGCGTCCCCACGAAAAATTGATTGCATCCACGACCAACTCCAAGAAAGTACTCTAACCGTAGCGCCACCTCCTTGAATAATTTTATACTAGACCTTGTATCAAATTTGAGTTTAGTCAAAATCAATACACATAAATATAAAATCCCTGACAAGGCTAATTCAGCAATCACATGATATCTTGAAATTATGAATCAGTACGACACTATGGCAAACCCTCATCAGTGATGTTAGAACTGGGAAAATTTTATTAATCTTTCGTTAACAATAACTGAAGAAAATATAGCCCAACGCAATTAATCGCCTGGCCATGTATGTGCCCGAGACGATCCGGCGTCAATCAGTCACCAGACACATGAGTTTTACCCTCATAATACCTTTTCTCACTGTCTGCCTTTTTCTCGTTGCGTTTCTGCAGTGAAGAAAGAAAAGCATGCATCCCTTAGATGAGAACCAAAAAGACAAAGCAGATCAGCTACAAAAACATTCTAGATGATCTCTGTAGTTCTATTATATGCTGCTATTTCAGGCATCCTAAAAGTCATGCTTCTCACCCCTCCAAAATTTTAATTTTAATTTTGATTGTAGTTCATATACCTTGCAAATCTCTGATAATTTGATCGATATAGTAGGGTTGAAATTTTGATCACACATTGAAAAGTTGCAGTGTTTAGAAATAGAAGAACCTGGTAGGCTTCATGGTTTGATACGATCCTCCGAATTATAGTGGTGGTGGTGATATCCAGAGGACTCTCCAAAATTTTAAAGATGCCCATACTGATGGGAACAGCATAGGGGTTGTCTTTTTCCTGTAAGGTGAAAAATATGTATGTAACCAACAAAAGTATACACTTCCATAATGATGGTTATAGCATACAGGTGACTGCTTCCTTCTTTTATCCGGAGAAGCTGCCAAAGTCTCTACCACGCATTTTAAATATGCCAAAGTTTCGCATCCCATGTAGCTTATCTGTATTGTTTTATACCTTTGCTTCAGTGTTATTTGCTTTGTTTTCTATCCTTTTATCTTGGAAGGACTTCTTGTTACATAACCTTCCAAAGTTTGTTGGTTGTAACCAAAATATTCATTCGCCATAACTGAGGATTTTAATAAGATTATAAGGTAACCCTCTTTTCAGGGAAAAAAAAAAAAAAATGATTTCATATAAGATGGACTGCACATCATAAAAGTTGCTACTTTGGTCAAGAGTATCACCACTAGCAACTAATCTTACAGCTTACCTTCTGAAAGTCATTATTCTCTGCTACTGTTCCATGAACAACCAATGAGATGTTAAAGGTAGTGATCTGCACGCAAAAATCAGCTCAGCAGAGTGGACATTTTAGCCAAGTCCATTAAGAAACGAGCTCAGCAACTATAATGCGACCAGAAAACAAAAAAGAAACATACGAGAACTACAAAAAGATTTCTAGACCTCAATAACTAGTGACTTAGAGAGAAAACATAAAAAACAGAGAGAGAGAGAGAGAGAGAGAGAGAGAGACAGACAGACAGACAGACAGAGAGACAGAGCATGTTCCGCTTGAATCATCCAGAAATCACAAATAATCTGAGAATTTAAGATACTTTTATTTTTTTATGGTAAATTAGACAGGCACCAGGTAAGTCTTAAATCAACGACCTCACCTTCATGGGCGAGGAAATCTACAACATAATCCTCCTCTTCTTTTGAGTTAAGAGTTCAATTAAACGATTCATATTGCAACTTTATCACGCACTTATCGTCCTCTTTTTTGGGGGAGGGGGTGTTAAATTTATAAATACTTTGTTTATAGTATTCATCAAGTTATCACCACAAGTAATTAAAGAAAAAAAAAAAAAGATTTTCAGATCAGTTTTCCACCACACAGCAAAAGACAATTTTCACTGAACATCTTTTACACAAGTTATTTTTCTAAACCAGAGCTACAGTGAGAGTTGGAAACCAATATAACCTTGACACAGCAATTTACTGCAGCAAAAGAATGAAAGCTATAAAGTACATTATGGAGAATTAAAGTGACAGCAATAAGCTAGAAAGATGAACTAACCATGTCTCTTGACACCTCCCATGGAGCACCAATAATCACCTCATCTACATAGCGGCAAGCCAAAACACTTAAACTTCTTTCATGAAGATTCATTATAGGGCGATGTGTTCCCCTAGTAGCACTGCCGAGTCATTGCACAACAAAGGCAGATATACCAACTGGTTAAGTTATATAGATATTTGGCTTTATGTATACACGAGTGTGTGTGCATAGAACATCTGAAATTTTCCTTTTAGAAAATGCTGAATCAAACTATTATCTGATAAAACAATTTTTTTTAATAAATAAAAGTAAAACTTTATAAATAGAAAAAGGCGTGGCCCAAGTAAACAGGGAGTATACACAGAATATGCCTAAATACCACTACGCACTAGTGATTGATACAAGCAAATTATGAGAACTGTCCCCATTATAAATAATGACTGAAGCCCAAGAAAATAGTGAATTAAAAAAGAAACTCTGCAGCTCATCCAATGCACGCTCCTGATCTTCAAAAAACCTATTATTTCTCTCCATGTACAAACACCACACAATACAATGATCCATAACTCTTCTTGGCATAATCCATGCCACACCGGTCTGGTTAAAGAATCTCATTCCACAAAAACTGTGATGACCCGCTTTTAAGTGTATTTTCGCTGAAATAATTGTTTTTATTTTATTTAATATATCAGTTATTTTATTTTAATTTATTTGCGTTTTAAAAATTGGGTTTTAATTTAATTTAATTTATTTGATGTTGTGTTTTATTTCTTTAAGTTGTTTTGTGGTTTTAATCTTTTTCGGCGGTTTGTTTCGTTTTCCCGGAGTCAGGATTGGACCTCATCTCTTTTCACATCTTTTTCCTTTTTCTCTTTTTTCTTTTTCTTTTTCCCTTCTTTTCTTTTTCCTTTCTTTTTCTTTTTTTTTCTTCTTTGTCTTTTTTTTCTTTCTTTTCCTCTCCCGCTCAACCGAACCCCCCCCCCGTGCTCTCTCTCTCTCTCCTCCCTCTCCCTCACGCCGGCGTCACCTTCTCTCTACCCTACCGCCGCCGTCCGGCCACCGTTCGGCCTCCCACCGGTCCCATTATCTTCCTCTCCCTCCGGTGCACCACCCCTCCAAAACCCACCCCCAACCGGCCGGCCGTTTGGCCGGAAAAGCTCCAAGAAGGGCGCACGGATTTTGCTCCGATCCGCCGCCGTCGCTCCACCTCCGGCCACCATTTCTTCACCACTTCATCACCGACTCCTTGCCGTCCTAACCCACCTATTTCCGGCCTCCAACGACCACCGGAACAGCTCCTACGAGCTTAGTTTCCGTTTTGGGTAATCCGGCCATTCCGCCGCCACCCACGGCCGTTCGTCACTTCCAATAGCTTCACAACCATCCCTAGACCATTCCCTATCAATCTCGTGTCCTAGTTTGTCCCCGTTCAAAAGTGGGTTTTTCAAACCCACGGCCACAGTGAATTTTCATTGTGACGTTGTTTTTCCGCCGTTTGCAACGCCGCTTGTTTTCTAAAATTGCCGTATAGCGCTGTAAGTATTTTCCAAACCCTATTTTCAGATTTTAATATATATTGCTCATTCAATTATTTACTGTTGTTGGTTGTTGATTCCGGACTGAGTCCGAGGAGTTTCGGGGGTCGGATGGATGGAGGACGGAGTTGTCTGTTTAATTGATTTATGTTGGTTGGTTATTTTATTATGCATTGATATGGCATTTCATGGTGCATGCACGTGTGTTTTTGTTCATGTGTGAAAAGCCTGTGTATTGGCGTAAGTGTATTACGGGTGCGTGTGTATCACGAGCCCAAGCCGGGATGGGTTATTATCTCGGTGGAGCTCCTCTGGTCACTCGGGAGCGGAATAAACTGAGTGATGTCCCCTGAGTTGTCGAGAGAGATGACGGGAGCGGGGCTAGGGGATGCTTGGCTACAAACGCGCCGGGCGCGGAACCGGGCATCGCCCTACTCACCGACTCCGTGGCCCTTCGCTGGCGAGGGCTAGAGGATGCTTGGCTACGCACGCGCGGGGCGCGGAACTGGGCATCGCTCGTTAGGTGTCACATGCGTGGTGGTACTCTACGGTGTGACACTGGAGCCAGGGTGTGCGGATGACCCCTAGGGGAGGTCATGGTGCATACGGTAAAAATTGGATAATGGTTTATGAGGCCAAATGGGACTTTTGGCGTGGGCCAGATGGACTTCTGGCGAGATATTGGGCCGGATGGACTTCCGACGAGATATTGGGCCAAATGGACTTTTGGCGGCCAAATGTGATTTTTGGCGTGTTTTTCGAAAAGGATGTGTTTTTGGGCCAAAAGGGTTTTTGGCGTGTGTGGAAAACTTGTGTTTTTGGGCTTTGGGCATTGGGCATGGTTCATGCATCTTGTTTGAGTTTTATGTGTTTTTATCTGGTAGTGTTTGGGTTTTACTTACCTGCGGTACCATTCGTGGTTCCGTAGCTTTTGGTGCAGAGTTAGAGGACGAAGAGGAGGAGGCTGAGCCCGAGGATGCGGCTCCGCCGGGTTGCTGATGCTATCTTTTTATTTGTTCAAAACTGTATTTGTGTTTTGTAATATTTTATCTATGTACGTTTTAAACAGCTTGTATTACGTTAAGAAAAAGTCTGGTACTTAGTTATGACTTTCGTTATCCGCTGCGTGTTTCTCTGTACACATCTGTTGCCTTGCACACACTCGGCACCCGTCGATGGGATGGTGACCCGGGTTGTCACCATCCGGACGTCTCAATTTCCCCGTGTTCGGGCGTGGGGATTAAGGGGGCGTCACAAAAACTGAGCCACCCACAATGTAACAATAGATTATCCACGGATTCCCTGTTTTTCTTACACAAGAAGCAGCAGTCTATAATGATGAGACCACGTTTTCTTGAATTGTCAATGGTAAGGATTCTACCAAGAGATGCAGTCAATGATAAGGACTCTACCAATAGATCACTGAAGATTTTGTCAAAATGTTTGGTGTGAAAATCAAACTCTCAAGGCATCCTTCCCGGAAGTATTCAACATTGCTCATTTTAAGGAAGCTTCAGTAGCAGATTACTTGCATTTTTTGAATGAGGTTCCCTAATGGATCATGGATTTTATGACAGCAGCACAAAACTGGAAGATGGAGGTTATTACTTCGTTCTTAGATCAGTCATAATTGGTTGGCCTCACAATGGGTGGCGACTATGAGATCTGTTGGGCACCCTCAAACCTTGGGGTCTTTAATATAAAATCCTTTTATACCATGCTATATATATCTACACGAAATTAATCCACTCTCCTGGAAGACTATTTGGCGGAAGAAGGCACCCTGGAAAGTGACTTATTTTTTTGTATGGACAGCTACCTTGGGGAAGATACTTACCTTGGACAATTTAAGAAAAATAAACATTATTCTGATGGATTGGTATTGCATGAATAGCTGTGGTGAATGGCGAATAAATAAACCAAACTATCTAGTGTTGCACTGTGAGGTTGCTAGTGTTCTTTGGAATGCTGTTTTATGTTTGTTCAAGTCAGAATGAGTTCTGCCTCATGGTGTGGAGGATATTTTGGCGTGTTGGAAAGGGAGGTTTACTTGTCTACATAGCAAAGCGTTGTGGAAGATTATTGCTATTACAGAATTTTTCAGCCCGTTGTACTCTATGAGTACTGGTAGTTTTGTGGCAGATAAGATTCTTTGGATTCATCCCGTGAGTGGGAAATTCTCTGTCCGGTCTTTGTACAAGGCCACGACGGGACAAATGGAAGGGCATATCTACAGGAGTAAGGTGCCTCTTAAGGTTGCTTTCTTTGGTTGGGCTGCTTCTCTTTGGGAAAGTTGTCGCCATGGATAACTTAAGAAAGCAGCGGAATATTATTGTTGATTGGTGTTGTATGTGCAAAAAAGTGGCGAATCTGCTGACCATTTCTTACTTCATTGTCAGGTGGCCAGGGCCTTATAGGATGACATTTTCAGCAGAACCCAACTAGCATGGATAATGCCTGGGAGGGTGGCGTATCTCCTTGCCAACAGAAGAGGTCTTCAAGGTAATCCCCAAATCGCATCAGTATGGAAGATGGTTCTCTTGTGTCTTATGTGTTGCATTTGGTAGGAGAGGAATAATCGGTACTTCTAATATAGGAAATGCTCTTTGGAAGATCTCAGAATATTTTTTCTGTAATGCTCCAAGGGAGGCTCAAGCTACATTCGGGGACAAAACCAAAAAATGACTAGTCAAGGGTACAATTAGAGCCCCATTGAAACCACTTAAAGAGCGCAATGTGAGATCCTATACACCTATATTCACCACTCAGTATGGGGTATCACAATCTCCTCCCACTTAAATTTCCAAGTCCTCATCACGCCATTCCATCATAGGTGGGACAAGTCAAATCCCACAATTTTGGGTGGAATTGGATCTGATACGATTTGTAACGCCCCAAGAGAGGCCCAAGCCACATATGGGACCATAATCCAAAAAAGACTAGTGAATAGTACAATTGGAGCCCCACTAGAACCATTGTAAAGAGCAATTCACTCCAAGCAATGCAGGGATCTCATACAGCACCTATACTCACTTGTTATGGGGTATCGCATTTTCAATAAGTTATTCTTATGGACATCTTATATTGATTTTAGTGGAACTATAACAATTTCCTCGTATCTCCTTCAAGCACCTAACTCTCTCTAGGTGTTTCCTTTCTATACTTCGTGTGTACTTGGGCTACGCCTATTCATTTGATTCAATAAAATGTTATTTTACCTTTAAAAAAAAGTTGGTTATGTTGTATATGGAGAGAAACAAATGACCAGAGCTTTGAGTATAAAGAGATGACAGGGGTGGAACTTAAAGATTTCTTCTTTAAAATCCTTTAGTACTGGATTTGTGCTCATTTATATTCTTCTTTTTCAATATTTCAGGATTCTTACTTTCTAGTTGTCTTGACTGATATTATTACCTGTATTCGATACTGGGTCATTCATAGCAAACCTATACCTTCCCTGTTTAATCGACGAATTAAGGGGGTTGGTTATTCGTCAGCACAGGTTTAGCTTCCTCTTCTGATATAGGTTTGGGGGCAGCTCCTTCTCTCAACCTCAAAATTGATTGACCCGTAGACATAGACAATTGGGGCTTTTAGCCATCACATTGTTTAAGAGCGGCTATAATATTTACAGCAAACAAAAATGAAAATAGCTCCTCATGTAGATACTTTGTTCAAATTTCAATTTTTTGTTCATTCATTTCCCCTAACTTATACGTTTTCATAATTAACTAGTATAGGCCTGATCCCCCTTGGTTGTCTTAATAATCTCTTATGTGATATCCCTTTAAACAAAAACAGTGAAGTTTCATCAACCAAAGAGTTCCAAGACCCTTCCCAATCGAAAATAATAGAAAGGTAAAAAGATAGACAGATATAAGTTATGCATATAGCAAGACATTTATATTTCAATGCACGAAAGAAAAAAGAGAGGAAAACAGCAATAAAGAAAGCTTGCTACCTGACGGTCTGATCATTTTGTATGCCAACAAGAAGAAAATCTCCAAGCTCCCTAGCAACCCTCAAGATCTATACAAAACAAGTGGTCAATAACACAATTTATAAGGTCTTACTCTCTTCACTATCTGTCTACTTCAGCAGTCAACATCTAAATTATGACAGGAAGCGTGTTCATTAAATAGACATTACTAAGAAAGTAAAACACCCGGAAATCTAAAGGTTTTCCGAATTTTTCAGACATTAATTAGAACAAACATTGAAGGAAGAGCAAGGATCAATCAATCGACAGGAATCAGCATTACTGATTACACAGGATTTGTGTCGGACATAACTGCAGTGGTATGTTGTACAGGACAAGGTTATCTATGTCGTCCTGTTTCTCCTAATGGATTTAGGAGCTGTTTGTACCATCTGGTTGCTCTAGGTTATACCATTCTTTGACAGTAGTTGACAGTATTGATCTTATTACCCAGCTCCCAAAGGGCCCAAAAGAATATAAAGCAAAGAAGTTAATGCAAAACTTTTTCTTTTTATGACAAATAATATAATATTTTTTATAAGGAAATTTATGGAAAACTTCAAAGTTACGAGGAATAAACAAAAAATACAAAGAAAACAAAATTGTACATGACAAATTATATAATATATGAGAGATGAAAGTACAAATATGCTACAAGATTATCTCCCAAAAGTTATAATTAGTGCTACAAATATAACGAAATCAAGAAATAAAGAGCGCCAAATGCTGCCACACACTTTAGAACAAACAAAAAAATTGTAGAGGGAGGAAAGTCATCCATTGTCACACACACACCCACACACAATGTGTACATCCAAAAGTTAATGCCATTAATCCATCTATCCATGAATTTCTTAGCTTGAACATGTAAAGAAAAAAGTCAAGATGGCACCTCAACATGTCCAGCATGAAAAAGATCAAATGCACCATCTATATAAACTATGCGAGCATCCGGTCCTGGCCCCTGAAATAAGGATAAAAAAAAAGTTAGATAAAAAAATAACAGGGTAGACTTCACAATCCACACTTTTAAAGTAAAACAATTTCAATGAAATTACAACGGAGCTTGGATCCCTAGAAAACGAAAGACGCAAAAGAAAATAAATTGCTCGACACAACCAAGAAAAAATAAGACAGCGCAGAGCAGAGAGCCATTAATCTATGGAAAAATATAGTTGCAAGCATAATTGTGCACTAATCTGTGCACCAATGTGATGTGATTGGTCAAAAAGTAGATTTTTATTGAAAACAATGTTAATTTAAATTTTAAGTATGAATGAATCAGTATTGGTACACAGATTAGTACGCGATTGTGCTTGTATATAACAAAACTCTTAATCTATATGGCGTCTTAGAGAAGGTAGCGAAAAGGTTGTCGGGATGGAAGCGGCTTTATCTCTCAAAAGGAGGGAGAGTAACTCTCATCCAAAGTACCCTTTCCAATCTCCCAACGTAATTTCTTACCGGTGGGGGGTGGCTAATCGGATTGAAAAGCTATTTAGAGCCTTTTTGTGGGGAGGCATGGGTGAGGAAAATAAATTTCATCTTGTGACTTGGCAAAAAGTGTGCAGTCCGAAGAAGTTGGGAGGTTTGGGGGTGCATAACTTGATCACTTTTCATAAAGTGGTTGTGGAGATTCCAATTGGAAGGGACTTCATTGTGGAGAATGGTCGTGGGTCGGAAGTATTTGGGGTTTGTTTTTTTCTTTTTTTTTTTTTGGGGGGGGGGGGGGGGGGGGGGGGGGTGTTCCAAGGAGGGTAGGGGGTCGCATGGTGTGAGTCTTCGGAAATTTATCAAAAAGGGGTGGAAGGTGTTTGCAACACATATTAACTTTGAGGTCGGAGAGGGTACAAGAATTAGGTTCTGGTTTGACGAGTGGTGTGGTGAGAGAGCAACATCTTCTGTTTTTCCAGGTGTTTTCAGATTGGCTGGAAATTGTCTCAGATGTGCTGTGTCGAGCCAATGGTTCTGTGTGGAATATGATCTTTTCTAGAAATGCGCAGGATTGGGAAGTTGAGGATAGCAGGTTTTTTCAGCTTGCTTTATTCAAGGAGGATAGGAGGCAATGGGAGCGATAGAATGTTGTGGAAACCCTCGGGGAGTAAAACAGTTTCTGTTAAATCTTTCTATAAGGTGCTGACTAATTATCAGCCCATTGCATTTCCATGGAAGGGTATTTGGAGAGTTCCTATGCCTCCCAAAGTTGCTTTTTTTCACTTGGACAGCAACTTTAGGAAAGATTTTGATGGCTGACAACTTAAGAAAACGGGGGGATGGTCGTAATGGAGTGATGTTATGTGTAAGAACAAGAACAATGGCGAATCGATTGACCATCTTCTTCTTCATTGCGAGGTGGAAAGGGAGTTATGGGATGGCCTACTTAGTAGAGCCGGGCTGTCTTGGGTTATGCCTAAGAGGGTGGCGGAGCTCTTAGCATACTGGAATAGGCATCATCAGAGTCCTCAACTGGCTGCAACGTGAAGGATGGCCCCTTTGTACTTATTGTGGTGTATATGGATGGAAAGAAATGAGAGATGCTTCAGCAACAAGGAGAGAGCTAGGGGGGAATTATGGAGTTTTTTTGTACTTTCTTTGGTTCAATGGCTTTCTGCTATAGCTTTAAAGGGAGGGAATGTTCATAAGTTTTTGCTTTCTTTTCAGCTTCCTAGAATGTAACTAGGTGTCTTTTTTGTATGCTTCTTGTGTACATGGGCTTTGCCTATTTTTTTCGATCAATTATAATTCTTACTTGTCAAAAAAAAAAAAAAAATCTATATGGCATAATCATCCTAGGATTATAAGTTGAATTAAATACTAAAATAGTCCATGTCGTTTGCCTCTAAGACAAATTAGTCCCTAAGTTTTAACTCTGAACTTTTTACTCCTTGTACTTTCAACTTTGATCACATTAATCCTCCATGTCACTTTTTCGATAGGATTATGAGTAACTATGCTTTTCTTATGACTTGTATCTTTTCTTTTTCTTTTTCCTTTTTTTTTAATTCAAATTAAATCCTAAACTTTTGTTAAAAATATTTTTAGAAGTTCAAATATTTGTAGAAGTTTAAACTGAAATTCAATCCTAAAAATGATATTCATTGTAATTGAAATTTGTAGTTTAGATTTTTGTTTTTTAATTTTTAAATGACTGTTGTTTTTTATATTGTTTCTGCATTTTTTTAATTTCTAAAATATGATGCCAACCTGTCAAATATTTATTGGTGTTGACCTGGCATTTAGCAGTTGACTAACGGAATAGTGAAAGAATGATTAATTTTATCAAAATTGAAAGTACAAGGAATCAAAAGTTTAAAATTCTTGAAAACTAATCTGTCTTAGAGCAAACCACAGGGACTATTTAAGTATTTAACTCTTATAAATATTCAACGGGATTTGGATTCCGGAAAAGATTGATTATCTTTCTTTCCTTGTGATCAAAGCCCAACTTATTATAAGTACATTTTTAATAGGGGGTAGAATCACTCTTATTAAAATTACCCTTTTGAATTTCCCAACTTATTAAATTTCTTTATTTCCTTTGCCTGTCGGGGTGGGTAACCGTATTGAAATATTATTTCGTACATTTTTGTGGGGAGGAATGGGTGAGGAAACTAAAATCCACCTTGTTAGTTGGAATAGAGTTTGTTCTCCTATTTCAAACAGTGGTCTGGGGGTCCGAAATTTGAGTAGTTTTAACAAGGCCTTGTTGGGGGAAATGGCTGTGGAGGTATAGATTGGAAGGGGAGTGGTTGTGGAGGGAGACTATAGACCGGAAATATGGATGTGATTTTGGTGGGGGGAGGGGTGTTCTAAGGCGGTTAGAAGGACCTTTGGTGTGAGTCTTTGGAAATTTATTAGAAAGGGATGAGAGAATTTTGTTAAACATACAAACTTTTTTGTGGGTGAGGGTTCCAGGATCCCTTTTTGGTTTGATACTTGGTGTGGTGATTGGGTTCTTTTTAGTATGTTTCCAGTTATCTTTCGTATAGCAGCTCATTGGTTTGCTTCTGTTTCTGATGTGTTAGTCCATTCCAATGGAATCTTGCAGCGGGATGTTGGTTTTACTAAAGCTGTACAGGACTGGGAGTTTGATGGGGTGACTGATTTTTTCAGCTTCCTATATTCCTTGCGGGTTCGGGTAACGAGAGGGGATAAATTGACATGGAAGCATTCGGGAAGTAAAAAGTTCTCGGTTCGGTCCAATTACAAGGTGTTGACTGTTCAGCGCTGTTCTTCTTTTCCATGGAAGCGAATATGGAGGTCTCATGTGCCTTCCAAAGTAGCGTTCTTCATATGGACAGCTTCACTTGGAAACACTTTGACGATCGATAACTTGAGAAAGTGGGGTTTTGTTATTATGGAGTGGTGCTTCATGTGTAAGAAACATGGGGAATCTGTGGATCTTTACTTTTGCACTGTGAGGTGGCAAAGGCATTGTGGGATGGTGTGTTCAGTAGAGTTGGGCTGGTTTGGGTCATGCTGATGAAAGTAGTGGATTTGCTTGCGTGATGGATGGGGCTCCGTAGTTCTAAACAAGTGGCTGCGGTGTGTGGAAGATGGTTCCTTTGTGTCTCATGTGGTGTATTTGGTGGGAAAGGAACAAGCGATGCTTTAATAATGAGTGCTCTATGGAGGAAATCTGGAAATTCTTTGTATCTTCTTTATTGCAATGGTTTTCTGCTTTAGGACTTGATGGAGCTTCTGCTCAGGATTTTCTGTCTTCTTTTTCCACTTCTTAGAATGTAATTAGGTGTTTCTTTCGTATACTTCCTGTGTACATGGGTTTCTCTATTACATTCGTTGAATAAAATTTCCTTTTACTTAAAAAAAAAAAGAAAAGAAACCAGTAATTTAGCTCCTTCAAAAAGGGTGAACAGAACTTGACGGCCATAGAAATCTACCAATGTGCCATCCCTAAAGAATCAATGGCATGCCTAAAGAAAACTCTTCCTCTCTCCCCATATAAATCTACCAAAATCCTTTTATCAATACGGTGGATAAGTCAGCATCCTTAGAAAGAACTAGCTACCCCTTTCTCAACAAGGTTACATGTGTTTCTTCACACTTCCCATAGCATCAAGTAATAAATATTATAAATCTAAGAAAACCATGAATCACTTTATTTTGATGACAAGGAAGACCATGCTAATGCAACGTGTCTTTTACCTTGTTAAAAACCCCAGACCCATGCAATACACCCACGTCACATGGATTAGGTAAATCAACAGCTTTTCACTGATGAGACATGGCTCCTAGAAATTGTTTTCACTCAAAGATTCAAACTTTAGACCTTGGGGCAGCATAACCTCCAAGACCAAGGCCCTTACCACTTAAGCCAACCCCTATGGGTTCATGAATCACTTTATTAAATCTTAAAAGAATAAATATAATCAGATGCAATCATATCCAAACTACCCATACTTAGGTTGTGTTTGGGGCATTGAGTCATCTCAAATGATCTCAGGTAACTTTGTACGGGTGAGAGAATTTGAACATCCAAACAAATTGAGCTCATCTCAGAAACTGATCTCAGTCAGAAAACATGTGGTTTTGCACTGTTTATGGGACCCACTCCACTGAGACGCAGGAGCTGTCCATCACTGCCCCCTTGCCAACCCTGCCTCTCTCTCTCTCTCTCCCTCCCTTCATTTCCTTCGTAGCACATCTTCCCCAGAAACACCTGCACCCTCTGCTTTTCTTCTTCCCCAAACATTTCCTGCACCGATACCATTACAGTCCCTTCGTAGCCTCTGTGCGATCAGGTTACCATGATTACTTGTTGAATGTCTTTGAACTTATAACTCCTGAGCCCTAGAATCACTATAGGGAAAATTCCCACTTGATCGGAGACTGTCATAATCATCAATTTTAGAGAAAACTCTAAAAGAGATGTAGTTCCTGACATACCAAGAAATCCTAGTGATGCTAGGAATCCTAAACTTGCTAGGAAGCCTGGTCACACTAGAAACAAACAAGAAAAGCCCTATAAACCCTCCCTAACCCATTGTTGACAACCCTAGGTCCAATTAGAAACACTTCTAGCCCTCCAAGAACATGAAAATACTAGCTTAAGCTCCAACGAAAGAGCTGCCAGCCCAGTAGAAGCCTAAATGACGAAATTAACGCCCAACCTTAGTCCTAAAACCCTAGCTAAGTTGTTCCTTAAACGTTTGAACTTCTAATCACAGTAAGAAATCTAGAAAACCCAACTCATGCCTGGCCAAGACCCCCATGATGACAAAAACATGGACTCACGGCAGCCCTAGAACTACAATCCGCCAGATTCCCAAAAAACTTAAGAATTCTATCTCCACAAGAAACTACCAAAAATAGGTATGTGCCCAATAGGGGTGTAATCAGTCTGGTTTTTTTTTTTTTTTGTGTTTGGGCGGGCGCCGGGGGGGTTGGGGGGGGGGGGGGGGGGGTGTCATGGATTGAAAATTTCGGTTCACCCTTTCTCCGGACCAGACTATTAGCTATCAGTCCGATTCAATCCATATGACCTAGGAACATGTTTTTCCTCTTTTCTTTTTTTGGCAAATAAATTAATACAAAAAATCATAAAATTAAAATTAAGTGAGCTCTTTAATGTGGATTATGTAACTAACTCATTAAAAAAATAATTAATTATAATTATATTTATTATGTTAATAGTTACTAACTTAGTACTTAATATTATGCAAATTTTATTATGATGTTTTATGCATAATGGCCTATATTAAAATTTTAACATTTTATATATATATTTTTTGATAAATAAATAATTATATTGATAAAAGATGGCAAATGCCTGAATTACAACTCTGATGCCCCACCTAAGTGGGCACATTAGAGGCAAGAAAATCTCGAAGGGCCATGCCATTAAAATCTACAGCTATGACCCAACTACAAAAAGTTCTAAAAAATAAGAATTTAAGCTCCTCTACAGATCTTTCCTTGTCTTCGAAAGTCCGCTCGTTGCGCTCCCTCCACAAACTCCACAAGATGCAAATAGGGATCATCTTCCATATAGCTTTAATCGGTTGCCTGCCTCTTATGCTAGGCCAACGCTGCCTCCACCGTTTTTGGCATCACCCAAACCATTGCCAAACGAACGAACACTTCATTCCATAGAGTCCTTGCTACATCGCAATGTAATAGAAGATGGTTTACCGACTCTCCCCCTCCTTTACACATGCAACACCAGTCTGCGATAATGATCCTTCTTTTCCTTAGATTATCAGTGGTAAGAATCTTACCCAAGGAGGCTATCCAAACAAAGAATGAGGCTTTTGGAGGTGCCTTGCGACTCCAGATCTTTCTCCAAGGGAAACGAGAGTTGAGAGCCTTATAGAAAGACTTAACCGAGAAAATACCTTTTCTTGCTGGTATCCACCACATGACACTTCTTGCTAGCTGTTTACTCTTATGGAATAAATAAAACTGTAAAAATCTGCAATGTTGCTTATCTCCCAATCCTGAACTGCGCTACCGAAATTAATATTCCAAGTAATCCGTCCCCCCGACACCTCCATAGCATCCGCCACTGATAAATCCTTTACACTCGCCAATTGAAAGAGTGAGGGATACAAATCTTTTAAAGCCCTGCTATCACACCACACGCCGCTCTAGAATTTAATCCTGGTTTCTGTACCCACCTGGAGCTTAACAAAGCGATTAAACACCTCCTAGCCTCTTCTAATGTGTTTCCACAATCCAACTCCATGAGCCCCACTAACTTCCCTAGTGCACCAATCTCCCCATAAGCCTCCATATTTCTTTTCAATGACCAATTTCCATAGAGAGTCTGGTTAACATTTTATATATGGTTAATGAATAATTGTAATTGACTGTAGATACTTCATACTTGCAACTTAGCTATCTTACAAAAAACAAACTTAATTATTTTAATTAGGTGCAGATACTAGAGTATGTATCTTTGCATATAAAATTATGAATTTATGATTTATC
This sequence comes from Carya illinoinensis, assembly GCF_018687715.1. Lineage (NCBI taxonomy): Eukaryota > Viridiplantae > Streptophyta > Magnoliopsida > Fagales > Juglandaceae > Carya > Carya illinoinensis. Next base: position 39,592,310 of record NC_056761.1, read on the forward strand.
ATGATTCATATAATATATTAGTTAATTGATAGCATATTAATAATTATATATTTAACATTTTATATTATCAATGGTGATAGGTTAGATAAAAATTACGTAATTCACTTCTATAAAAAAATATTTAAAAATATATATAATTATGATTTGGTCAGTTCAGTCCAGTCCAGGGTGAAAAAACCACACCCCAAGACCGGACCGATTCCCGAAAGTGACCAAGCCCCATTTCAGTCCAGTCAGGACTGAAATTTTACACCCCTACTGCCCAGAATTCTTCGCTGAACTAAGAATCCAAACCCTACTAGGAATAAATGAAACCTCAGAACCACAACCTCTATAAATAAGAGGCTTCCTGCACCCCCTTCTTTTTTCATCCAGCCCCAAGCTTTCTCAAGAAAATCAGCCCCCACACACATCTGCCTTGTGCTGCCAGATCCAGACAAAGAAAAAGCAGATTTTCCTTCATCAAATCTTGACCCATATACACAACCGTATACAAGAGATATTCCCTGCTGTACCATCCCACATCCCTGCCCTTTTTCCCTGTTTTCATCATTAAGAATTTCAGGGGAAGCCAAGAAATCTTTCTGCAACTTAGATACTAACAGCAATTAGTTTATTTTTTTATTTTTTTATTTTTTATATGTTAGGGAATCTCTCCAAGGCAGGGTCCGAAGGATCCACCCCTACAGAGTAAACCCTGGTCTCGTGACCATGCTAAGGAATCTGTAGTAGTTGAAACCTAAGTAAGCGACCATGAGCTCACCCTCATCGTTCTTCTCAGTAAGAAACATGATCACAATCTTTTTCCTAAGAAATTGTTGGTATGTTTTTATGACATCTATTCTGCAATATGGTTACTTGTTGAGTATTCAGCTCACATTTGTTTTGTGTTTTCACCATCCCAGATGAAGAAATTACGACGACAAAGCTGCAAAACCAGGCGTAGTTTATGGGGATGAGACCAAATCTCAGAGCTTTATGGCTTTTAAGATTTTTTAAGTTTATTTCTTTCATAGTTAGTAAGCGATTGGACTCTTTTTTTGTTTTCATGTTTTTAATGTCCCAGGTAATGATGTGGATGTTGAGCAGGTGGGCTAGGCATAGACCAAGTGTTGCGAAATTCCAAACTTCATTAATAAGTGTTTTGACAAATAAGACGAGTTTTGAGGTAACTTATACTGCGTGGATCTCTTACCTGATAAAAGTTTCATGTCTTAGCAGCATTCCTATATATGCCGACAGGGTGTTACAAGGGTTTGCAAGAAGGATTCCAAACCTGGATGGAATAATTGAAAATAATTCAATCTCTCTAAGGAATCTTTGAAGGAAAGATCTTTTTGTAAGGATAAATAGTTGGAGAATCAATTATTTTTCTTACGTCTAAGTGCAGCAACTTCTAAAAGTGTTTCCATATGCTCATATCAAAAAACTTTTCTTAAACAAACCCGAGACACCTCTCTCTCTTTGCTTTTCTCTCCATACACAATTCTCACCGATGATGGTTCCTAGTGCTTAAAGACATGATTTCAAGTTTGATTAGTAGCATTATCATATATTAGTCATCAGATTCTCGGTTCCCAAGCGAATGATCAGGAGTCCTAGTCACTGTTTTAAATTCCTATTAAGTGATCATTCCGGTTTAAGCACAGGAGTGGAGTATTTTGCTACCAATGTGTTCTGATGTACCGTTTCAGGATTAGTTATATATATAAATTGATAATTAACCAAATAAATACATGTATATGTAAGTGTATATCATGTAAGTCGAAAACATTTAACAAAAGATGTAGAGATATTAATGTTAAAAGATAATATTAAAAAATCACAAACTTTAGTTGAGACACTCAAAAAGACAGAAAAAAATAAGAGTTAAGAAATTATTAAAAATAATGAGATCTAAAGAAAGGGAGAATGCAGAGACATATTTAAAGTTACAAAGAAATTAAAATTATATAAAGGCCTTTTAGATTTTAAAATTACATGAATGTCATCTATATTTAAAATTTACAAAAATGCCATACAAACTCAAGCAAATTCCGGCCTAAACAAGCTGGAATTTGAAACAAAATGGAATGAGGATGTATAGTGTACCGGGTGCTATACCGGAATGGAACATAATTTAAAACTATGGTCCTAGCTCTAGTTCTGCAATGGCAGATTTTTCTTACTTCATTTATGAGCAAGATCTTTTGGACATCCCTTTACTTGGTGGCACCTTCATGTGGTCTAGCAATCGAAAGCACCTATCGTGATCAAGAATTGATAGATTCCTCATCTCACCCGCTTGGGAAGCACATTTTTCAGATATAATCCTGAAATGACTTCCAAGGCTATGTTTGGATCACTTTCCTATTATCATTGATTGTGAAGGTATTCATGGAGGTAGAAGATACTTAAAATTTGAGAACATGTGGCTAAAATCGGAAGGCTTCAGTGAGAGAGTTAGAAAATGGTGGTTGTCCTATCTCATATAGAGCAATCCTAGTTATGTGTTGGCATTTAAGTTGAAGGATTTGAAGAAAGATTTGAAGAATTGAAATGAGCAAGTATTTGGAAATGTGAAACACCGGAAAAAGTCACTCTTCGATGAATTAGGGTTTGGAGGGTGTGGAGGAGGAGAGTGATCTTTCAGAAGAAGAAAAGGTTCGCAAAAAGCTTGTGATCTCAGATATTAAAAGGATGGCTTTAATAAAAGAGATTTCCTGGAGACAAAAATTGAGCGATTAATGGTTAAAAGACGGGGACATATGCACCAAGTTCTTCCATCGATTGGCTAATTCGCATAGGAGACACAATCTAATTGAGTCATTGTTAGTAGATGGGAGGCTCATGTCGAACCCTCCTAAGATCAAAGATCACATCACCAACTATTATGAGCAACTACTGTCAGTAAAATTCTCTTGGAGACTCAGACTAGATGGTCTTGTCTTCGAGTTGCTCGACCATAGAGAAGGTGGCAAGAGAGGCCATGCGAGGAGGTGGAGATTTGTAAGGCGGTGAAAAGCATTGCGGGTGACAAAGCTTCATGTCCGAATGGGCTCACTATGAATTTTTTTCAGGATTGTAGGGAATTAGTTAAAGACGAATTCTTTCATGAAAGAGGTAGTGTTGGAAAAAATGGAGCATAGATTGGCTAGCTCTAAGAGGATGTACTTGTCCAGAGATGGTAGAGTTACGTTGATAAAAAGTACTCTCTCCAACTAGCCCACATAATTCTTATCATTATTTCCACTACCATGCAAGGTAACCCACCGATTAGAGAAATTGCAATGAGACTTCTTATAGGGAGAATGGATGAAGACTTCAAGTTTCATTTGGTGAATTGGGCTATGGTTTGTACTCCGACACACGAGGAAGGGTTGGGAATTCGGAATTTATTGGTTTTCAGTAAGGCCTTATTGGGTAAGTGATTGTGGAGACCAAAAAGAGAGGTAGCTTTGTAGAGGGCTAAAATAGATCTAAAATATGGTGGATATTGAGGAGGATGTTGCTCAAATGAGATGAGCGGACCACATGGGATGGGTCTTTGAAAACTTATTAGAAGAGAATGGACAATATTCTCTCGATATATATACTTTGCTGCCGAGCATGGTTCCATAATTAGATTCAGACATGATTTACGGTGTGGTGATAGAACCCTAAAGGAAGTTTACCCAAAGATCTATTGTATTGCATGGAGGCAGGAGGCTTCAATTGTGAACCTTCTGGACCTATCTAGTGGCTCCCCTCAACGGAATGTCATCTTTCTTAGAGCTGCACAAGAATGGAAAATTGACACAATTACTGATTTCTCCAATCTTGTGTATACTAGTAGAGTGAATGGGGGGGAGCTAATAAGATCCTTTGGTATCCATCCAAGAAGGAGAGATTCACCGTTCATTCTACAAGTTCCTTATGATATAAAATAAAAAACCATTCCCATGGAAGAACATATGGAAGACTAGGGCCACCTGATATGAACCCGTAGGAATCAAATCCTTGGTACCCATCACCACCCTAAAAGCTTCATTCTTTGTATGGACAGCTTCATTAGGGAAGTTCCTCGCCCTAGATAACCAAAGGAAACGCCAAATCATTGTGTTGGATTGGTGCTACATGCGCAAGTGAGGAGTCCATGGACCATTTGTTACTGATAACAAATCCAGTTTCTCTGTGAATTCCTATTATAAGGTTTTAAATAGTCATGGTATTAAAACATACCCCTGGCAATGCATTTGGAAAGCTAGAGTGCCTTGTAAAGTTGCTTTTTTCTGCTAGCTGGTGTCGCTGAAGAAAGTTTTAACTACTGATAATTTGAGGAAAATGGGTTTATATGTGATGGATTGGTACTTCATGTGTAAAAAAGATGGCGAATCTGTTAACCATTTGTTTCTACATTGTGAAATGGTGACTGCTTTGTAGAATGAGTTATTTGCAAGGGTAGGCATTGCTTGGGTGATGCCCTTTCATGTGGTGGATTTCTTGGCTAGTTGGAAAGGTGCTGTGGGATGTGGAGGCAATAAAGCTGAATGGAGGATAATTCCTTTGTGTTTGTTTTGGTGTTTATGGCTTGAGAGAAATGGGAGGTGCTTCCAAGATTGTGAATGCACAATGGAGGAATTTAGGGATTTTTTCTTTAGCACTTTAAATTTTTGGGTGAACAATCTAGTGAGGGATATGAATATCTGTAATGCTTTATTTTAATTCTGTTTTCCTTTAGCTTGTATTTAGGTGTATTCTCTTTTAAACTTCCTGTGTACTTGGGCTATGCCTATTTACTTGGAATAAAATTTATTATTACCTATCAAAAAAATGGACCATTTGTTATTGCAATGTGAGTAGCCATGAGGTTATGGAATGATATCTTTGCTTGAGTGGGGCTACTTTGGGTGATGCCACGAAGGGTGGTTGATTTACTGGCAAGTTGGATAGGCATCCAAGGTAATTCTCAAATAGAAACTATATAGAAGATGGTCCCGATCTATGTATGGTGGTACATATGAATGGAGAGGAATGGAGGGAGTTTTGAGGATTGCAAACAGACAATCGACGAGTTCTTGGATTTGCAGCACATATGGTTCTCTAGTGGCTCAGAATTTGTTGGGGGGGAAGAGAGACTCAGGGCAGGTCAATGTTAGGACTTCTATCTTTAGTTGAGAGCCACAAGGCTAGAAGGTTTTGTATTCTCTGGACTCCTTCAAAGGCTACATGTAGCCGTGGGGCTGCATTCTAACCACACCAGATCTGGACAAATCTGGTTCTGTCCAGAAAAGCTAATCCTGACAACTTTAGGAGCAACCTTGTATTTTCTTTATCATAATTTCTTAACATAAACCATGTTTACTGATCAAAAAATACTTTCCAGAAAATAGAAGCCTAGATATAAAATTAGAGCTTACCTATGAAGAAAGAAACCTCCCTCCCTCCCTCCCTCCCTTTCACACAAACACACACACAGGAAGCATGTTAATATGTGTTTAGGTTCAGATCCTAAGCCTACCAACCAGTATTTCCCACCACATCCCGCTTGAGTCGAAATAATTTAAAGGTACTGCTTAAAGTTGTCATTGGTGAGAAGCTAATTACATTCATGGAAAACCACCAGAATTTAACTGCCAAAAAAGGCCCAAAGACTCAAAGAAGCACCTATCACACATATACAACACGGCAATTATCACATACAGTAGATTCTTCCTGTTTGAAACCCCAATTTGCAAGCTGCACTGTAGATCAAGCACATTTTCAAGAAGGCACCACATGCCAACTTTATTTATGGAAAGAACACAAGAAGAAATCATGTCAGCCAATGTAAAAGATAGAAAACACATCAGATCAGCCTCAATCTATATGGGCTAGGATGGATAATGCTGAGAAGGGTGGTGGATGTGTTAGCATGCTGAAAAAGGCAATCTGAAAATCCACACACATAAATTTTGTGGAAAATAACTCCAATTTGTTTGATGCGGCACATATGGAGGAAAAGAAATGAGTGAAACTTTAAAGGCATGTCAAGGAAATTGGAAGAACTCAACGCTTTATTTTTTACTACTCTTTACCACCGTGTGACAGGCTGACAGCTATTCCCAATTTTAGTACCCAGGAGTTTTTTTACCTATTCCCCCTCTCTTAATAGGTGTATTAATAGTATACTCTGTGTACCGTGATAATGCCAATGCCTTGCTTTGATTATCAATAAAATTTTACTTGCTTATCAAAGAAAAGGATCAAGGATTCAACAAAAAGACACGGAAAGACACGCAACACACACAGAAGACATACCTTCCCATTGGAGAATTGAACAATTCTGCGAGATGTTGGCAGAAAATGAGATACACGAGTTCCACTTCCAGAGCCACCATCTTCAAATTTCTGGCTGTGACCATGACTGAACTGTCTTTGCAAGGAAGAATGGTTGTGACTGTCATTAATGGCTCTCTCTCTTACACAAAGAAGCATACGGCCTGCAAACAAAATAACAAGATGAAAAATCTTAAATGCAGTAAATCCAGCAGTATCAAGCATAGGATGAGGCATTCAGTCAACCAGTTGAAACAAAATTTTAAAAACAAATATTTTACATTGGAATGGGAGAAGGCACATATATCATGAAAATAAGAAGAAAAACTAATGTTAATTACCATATTTGAAATAAAATAAGGACACTTTTCAACCAGAAATTAACTTAATAATAAGCATGAGACCAGAGCATTATATCAAGAATATATATCAGACCACCACTCATTTCCCTACCAATCCCTGATCACCAAGTTGCGAACACCACTCTTGCTGCTGCCACATCATTGACAACAACCAAAACATCATCACCTCCAACCAAGAGACCACCTAATGTCACATCTATAGCATGGTTAAAGAAGGATAACCACCTTCACATGCTGAATAATAAGAGGTCATGGAAACATGCCAACCAAGTAGCCTTTCGGTTGAGAGTATGCATCAATGGTATTTTATTAGGTCATCTGTCTCTTATGTTATATGGAATTTTTCTTAGACAAGTCCATAAAATAGATGATATTGCCTTATTTTATCATTAATAAAGTTTACCTTATAAAAAAATAGATCATAATTAGTGATCACAAAACTTCTGAACATGGGTAGTAGTTGTATTTATTGCCCCAACTTCATAACAAGATGGGCCCTATATGTCCTCTAGACTGGTTTTACGAGGTTAGACTTCTGAGATCAAATGGTTTCTAAATAGAGAAATGCTACAAGGAAGCCTTACACCACACACCTCCACTTAACCAATAAGTGATTTGTCAATTTTGTCTTTCTATTTAAACACACACATATTTGAGCCTTAAGACAGAAGGGCAAAAATTACAAATCCAATGTTGATTAGGTGGAAGTGTGTGATGCAAGGCTTCCATATAGAATTTATCTTCTAAATAAGAATCCCAAATCCATTAGTATAAGAGGTCAAGGTCTCTAATAACTAATAACAATTAATACATATGAGAGAGCAAGGTCTCTAATAACTTCACAATAAATACATAATAATCAAGTGCTCCAAATTTAGCTTTCTGACAATTTGTCACATTCATTGGCATTTTTCCCTTCCATATCAGAATTTCTAATCTTACTAAATTTATTTATTTTTTTTATAACTAATCTTACTAAATTTATAAGCATAGGTATATCTGAAAACCAGTAAAGGCATAGTAAAGATAGGAAACAATTCTAACCAACAATGTCTGTACTGGAGACTCCTTCAGTGCGCTTTATTTGCTTATAGCGACCAGCCTTCTTGGCAAGAGCATAAGCATCAGTACCATCGGGAAGAACACATGGATCGTCACCATGGATGATATAGTCTATGTTGTACTCGTCAAAAAGCTTCTTCATGAAATCTTCAGTTATGGCATAAGGCGCATCAGGGATAACCTCGTCAACCCACTTCACAGCGTTCACCATAATCATCCTACAACAACATGAAAATAAATAAATCAATACACGTGAGAACAAGATTAGGCAAATAGCAAAATATGATATGTTATCTGTCCTGCTAGTTCGAGCCGGCATTAGCAACTGAATTGATATAATCCAAAAGGCAGATAAAGAAAGATGAAAATTGGGGATAAGAGAATCGAAGCAAGGACCTTTCTTTAAGAGGGGTGACGGGAGGACCTTTGTTGGCAATGATTTCGGAGTCGCTAACAACACCGACAACCAATTGGTCGCCAAGGGCACGAGCCTGACGCAGGGCATTGCAGTGGCCGTAGTGCATCATGTCAAAACAGCCATCCATGTAGACCCGTACGGGTTTATTCTTCTTCCTCCTCCGAACTCCCAGAGGCAGTTGCGATAAGCCCAAAAGCGACACCCCCACAACCACCCCGACGATCAAGCACGTCACCAGAATCCTCGCCGTACTGACCGGCCGGCCCTCTTCCGAACCCATCATTCCTTTTTGTTGTTTTTTCTTCACGCCAACGCCGATTCCCTACACTTGAGTTTCAATATCAACCTCAACTCACCGCTACTTTTTATTCCCCCGTGTCTTATTTCTCGGTTTCATTTATGTTTTTCTTTTTTAATTATTTGGTTGCAAGCAAACGACGAGTCTCGTATGACAAATTTTCACTCATAATTCTGCGCGAATTTAATACAAAATTAGCGAATTAAAGTTGAAGAGATAACTTTAATTAAAGGAAAATCATCAATTTATAATTAATTTATAACTATTTTATAATTCTATATTAAATAAAAAAAATTGTCAAAATTAATAATTAAGTGACATGTTTTCATTGGTTAATTATAAAATAAGTTATAAAATTTATAATTAATTTGTAAATATTTTATAATTCTATATTAAATAAAAAAAATTGTCAAAATTAAAATCCTTTTTAATTAAGTGACATTTTTTCATCGGTTAATTATAAAATAAGTTATAAAATAATTAGAGGTTTATTATTACCTTTATATATTATAATAGCTTATAATTGACTCATTGAAAATTGATTAGCTAACGGACTAAGATAATGTTTAGAAATTGTTTTGGTCTCGTCTCATTCCATCTTATCTCACTTTATCTTATTTCGTTTCATATTATTTCATTCTCAAATATCACTTAAACAAAAACACTTTCAAACTAATCATTAAAAACTTTTTCAAACTAATCATTATAATTTTTATAAATTTTTAAATAAAAAATAAAAAAATTGAAATTTTCAAATCTCAAAATAAAAATTATATTAAAAAATTAAATCCTCATAATATTTTAATTTTATAATATTTTTTTCTTCAATTTTTTCTCTTTCCTTTCCCAAAACTTCATAAAATATTAAAGAAAATTTAAATAGTGAGTTGAGATGAGATGAGATGAAAGTTGAATAAAATATTGTTAGATTATTATTTTTTAATATTATTTTTATCTTGAGATTTGAAAAAGTTGAATTATTTATTGCATTTTATTTATAAATTTAGAAAAGTTATAATGCAGTTTAGATGAGATGAGTGGAGCTGATAGGCACCAAGATGGACCTAGTCTTAAAAATCTATTGCAAGTTCTATATGTGGCAATTACAATATCAAGAGTTATGAAGATCAATGAACTAATGTAAGAATTGGTGCAATCCACTTGGTATGAAGCTAGCAAGAGCCCAGCACTCAAAATTGACTTGAGAGAAATAGATCTAGTTTTGATCCACTTGATACAAGCTATAGAACATAATTTAAAGTTATTATTTGGGCCTATTATTATGTTTATATGATTGAGGATTTGAACTTATTTAACTCATTAAAAGGTTTTTTATTAGTTATAGAAATTAGTCTACAATAATTGGGTTTGAGAATGCTTGGCCCACATCTTATGTTTTATTTTATTGAACTAGGGTTTCAAAAAACTTTCTAAGTTACTGTAACCGAGTTATTGTAGCCACAGTACTATTCACTTAGGGTATAATTGAAAAACTCTCATTTTTATTTTAGCTAGGATTATGTTTTGGGAAGGGTTTAAATATTTCTTGTAGCGTCATTTTAAAGAGTTTATGAAATTTGATGAATTTTATTCATTATGAGTTGAGTTTATATTTTCTTATTCTTGAAAGAACTTTTGAACTTATTAAAAGTAAATCACAACTTTTGTAGCGTTTCTCCTTATAATCTGAGTCTTGAGATAGGTTTTTCAACGAGCCTAGATGTTCATATAATTTAGATTTTTAAAACGAGTTCCTTAACAGGTCTAGGTTTTTCCATTGACTTGATTTTGGCTTTCTTAGATGAGTTTTTAAATTGATTGTAGGTTCAAGTGATTCCACTCCCTTGGGTTCATATAATTTGATATTCAGAGCAAGATTTCCAATTAGGTCTGATTCTATCTTTTAATTATTGCATCTTTAATTCTAGGGTTTCATTGTTCTAGGGTTTATTTTTATTTTTTTTAAAAAGAAAGGCTCCCGAAATTCCTTAGGGTTTTTGTGGGCTGCTGAAATACCCTGTCTTAGGATTTTGTGTCTCTTGTTCTTGAGCTGCCGAAATTTGTATTATTAGGGTTTCTAAATTTTAGGGCTTCTTGCATCTTTGAATTGTCAATTGTTTAGGGTGTTGTTTTATTGTTTCCTTCTACTTCTTTGTCAATATTTGTGTGTTTGAATTCAATTGATTAATTGTCACAATTGAATATTATTGTTTGTGATTGAATTAGTGAGAAAAGAAAAGAAAAGAAAAAATTTGAAAAAAAAAAAAAGAGTATAGGAAAGAAAAATTGTTGATTGAGCCTTATCATCAAAGGAGTTAAATACATCATTATAGTTGGTATCTTGTTTTACAATTACTCTTTCCTTCGTATAAATTCTTTGAGTCTCGTGTCATTTTATTCCTTCATTTTTTCTTATTCTTGTTTCTTGAATCCATTACTAGTGGAAATAAAATAAGATTGTATTGTCTTGATTTAGTTTAACTAGTTCTTATAAAGACTTGAGCGAGAAAACTCTTTGAGGTAAAGGTAAGAGAGTACGAGACTATTATCGAGAAAAAGTCAATTAAAAGTGAAATACGAATGGAGTGCCATTATTTGAGCGTAGTAAACATGTAAGGGAGTGTGTAAGGTTTTCACTACTAACATTCTTTTTGTGTAGTGCATTACGATGTCTCACAAGAGTGACTCATCACCGAAGGAGATGACAGATAATTCATTATTTGTGTTGCGGGCCATGTAATAACAATTTGAGTAGTTGAATTTGGTGTTAGAAGAAGTGAGTGATAAGATGAATCATCAAGATAAAGTGATTAGAAATTTGCATGGTGTGAGAGATAGGAGGAGACATGATCCTATAAGGGAATGTGAATATAAGGATGAAGGAGATGGTGATGAAGAGGAAGACTTGACATCTAAAGTTGATATGGGTAGGCATAGATGAGTTAGGCGTGAAAGAGGTCTTAGGGGGAACTCACGGGGTCGAGACGGAGTATATAGGAATCTTAGAAGCATCAAAATGAAAATACCATCTTTCTAAAGTAGAACCGACCTTAAAGTTTATTTAGAGTGGGAGAAAAACATAGAGTTAATCTCAGAGAAGAAGAAAGTGAAATTGGCGATAATTGAGTTAACTGATTATATTATTATTTGGTGGGATCAATTAGTGACCAATAGGAGGAGAAATTATGAGAGGCATGTAGAGACATGGGGAAAGTTGAAAGCTCTCATGAGATAGAGATTTGTACCTAACCACTACTATAGAGACCTCTACCAAAAATTAAAAATCCTACATAGGGGTCTAGGAGTGTAGAAGATTATCATAAGCAGATGAAGTTGGTTATGATATAGGCTAATGTAGAGGAGGATTAGAAGGCCACTATGACTACATTTTTGTGTGGTTTGAATAGGGAGATAGCCAATGTGCTTGAGTTGCAGCATTATGTAGAGATAGAAGACATTATGCACATGGCTATGAAGGTGGAGAGACAATTAAAGAGAAATGGGACAGCAAGGTACATTTCGGTTTCTAGCACTCCTTGGAAACCAAGGTGGGAGAAAAATGATTGAGCTGTAACAAAAGGAAAGACAGAACCAGCTAAGGGAAAAGATGAGGGAACTAGCAACAAATCTAAGGTAGCATCCCAACCTTCAAGAAATAGAAATATTAAATGTTTTAATTGTTTGGGTTTAGGGCACATCGCTTCTTAGTGTCCAAACAAGCGGGTGATGATTATGTATGACAATGAGGAGGTGATGATTGAGACTGAGGATGATATTGATGAGATGCCCGAGTTGGTTGATGCTAGTGATGATGATGGAGTAGAATATCCTGTGACAGGAGAGTCTCTTGTTGCCAAGGAGAGTCTCTTGTTGCCAAGCGTGCTCTCAATACATAAATTAATAGGAATGATGTAGAATAACAGAGAGATGACATTTTCTATACTAGATATCATATCAACAGCAAGGTATGTAGTGTAACCATTAATGGAGAGAGTTGTACTAATGTGGCTAGCATTGCTTTAGTTGAGAAATTGAATTTACTTACATTGAAATACTCTAGACAATACAAGTTGCAGTGGTTAAATGATTGTGGGGAGGTTAGGGTGGATAGACAAGTGTTAGTTACCTTTTCAATTGGAAAGTATCAGGATGAGGTGCTCTGTAATATTGTGTCTATGCATACTGGCCATATTTTGTTGGAAAGGTTGTGGCAGTATGATAGGAGGATGACCCATTATGAGTTTAAGAACATGTGCAGTTTTGTAAAGGACGGCAAAACAATAAAGCTTGCTCCTTTAACTTTAAGACAAGTCCATGAGGACCAACAGAAACTGAAAAGTGAGATTGATCAAAAGAGAAAAAATGAAAGTGAGAGTGATCAAAAAAGAAAGAGTGAAAAAGAGATTGGGCAAAAAAGAAAGAGTGAGGGTGAAAATGAGTTAAAAAGAAAGAGTAAAAAAGAAAACAGAGAGGCGGTTGAGAGTAAAGAAAAAAGAGTAGAGCCACAAGAGAAAAAAGAAAGAGAACCTACGAAAAGAAAAGGAAAGACAAAAGTGAGTTTCTATGCAAAAGAGAGTGAGGTTAAGAGGCTTTATTAGCATATTGCCCTATGATTTTTCTTATTTATAAAGAGTCTTATCTTAATCTTGATGAAACTAACTAGTCTCTTCCTAGTTTAGCTATTTCTTTGTTGCAGGAGTTTGATGATGTATTCCCAAAAGAGATGCTGAATGAGCTGCCACTCATTAGAGGCATTGAGCATCAGATTGATTTTGTGCCCGTAGTTGTTATTCCAAACCGACCAGCCTATAGGAGTAATTCAGAGGAGACAAAGGAGATTCAAAGGCAAGTTGAGGATTTGATGAGTAAGGGGTGCGTGAGGGAGAGCATGAGCCTATGTGTAGTACCAATGTTACTAGTGCCAAAGAAGGATAGGACATGGAGGATGTGCATTGATGGCAAGGCGATCAACAATATTACGGTAAAGTATCGCCATCTCATTCCTAGATTAGATTATATGCTTGATAAATTTCATGGCTCATGTATTTTCAGTAAAATTGATCTTAAAATGAGGTACCATTAAACTATAATGAAAGAAGGTGATGAATAGAAAACTGCTTTTAAAACTAAGTATGGGCTTTATGAATGGTTGATTATGCCATTTGAACTTAAAAATGCGCCTAGTACTTTCATGAGATTAATAAACCATGTCCTATGTGCATTCGTGGGCAAGTTTGTGGTTGTGTACTTTGATGATATCATAGTATACAAGAAGGACTTAAATGAACATATTGAGCATTTGAGATATACGTTTGATGTGTTGATATGTGAAAAGTTGTATGCTAATTTTAAGAAATGTACATTTTGCATGAAAAAAGGTTGTTTTCCTTGATTATGTTGTTAGTATAAAAGGTATTGAGGTGGATGAAGAGAAAGTCAAGGCCATCAAGGAGTGGCCAACGCCTAAGAGCATCATTGAAATAAGAAGCTTTCATGGCTTAGCTAGCTTTTATCGACATTTTGTTAAAGACTTTAGCACCATTGTTGTACCACTCACTGAAGTAATTAAAAAGAATGTTTTGTTTCATTGGGGGCTAATCAAGAGAATGATTTTACTACTACTAAATAAAGGTTATGCTCTACACCTGTGTTAGCATTACCTGACTTTAACAAAACTTTTGAAATTGAATGTGATGCCTCATAAATAGGGATTGGAGCTGTTTTGATACAGGATAGGTAGTGCATAGCCTTCTTTAGTGAGAAGCAAAGTGGGGCATCCCTAAAGTACCATACTTATGACAAAAAGCTTTATGCTCTTGTTATTGCTTTAGAGACGTGGCAACACTACCTGTGGCCTAGGGAATTTGTGTTCCACACTGATCATGATCATGTCTACCTATGGCCTAGGTAGACATAGCTATGGACTTTGCTTTGGGGCTTCCTAGGGTAAAAATAGTTAGAGATTCTATTTTTGTGGTTGTAGATAGATTTAAAAAAATGGCACATTTCATTTCATACCATAAAACTAATGATGCCACAAATATAGCTGACTTATTTTTCAGGGAGATAATGTGACTTCATGGTGTACCTAGGAGTATTGTTTCTGATAGGGATGTTAAATTCCTTAACTACTTTTGAAAAGTGTTCTGGGGGAAGTTGGGTACTAAACTCTTAGTGTCCACTACTTGTCATCCAGAGATTGACGGCTAGACTGAAGTAGTTAATCGGACCCTAACTCAACTTTTACGCATTGTTGTTCATAAGAATTTAAAAACTTGAGAGGATTATTTGTCATTTATAGAGTTTGCATATAATAGGAATATGCATACTATTACTTATTATTCTCATTTTGAAGTTGTTTATAGTTTTAATTCTCTTACTCCTTTAAATTTGATTTCTTTACCTGTTGATGGTAAGAGTAGCTTGGATGACCAAAAGAAGACAGAGTTAGTGAAGTCACTTCAAGAGAGGGTATGGCTTCAAATTGCCCAAATTTGTCCAAAACGGGATTAGATCGGACTGGTTACACCCCTATTCTTGGGCGAGTTTTCAAATTGATTGTGGGTTCAAGAGATTTCATTCCCACAGAATCATATCAAGAGATGCTTTCTGAATCCAAACAAGGCCTCAAACTATCTCACTACTATTCACAAACCATCTAACTACTATTTACAAAATTCTAATATCATATCATTCCCCAATCATCCCCTATGTTATATGTGGAAGGAAGACAATTAATATAGTTGTTGGAAAGGGGATTTTGTATAAAAGAGGGATCAAATGGAAGAATAAAGTGAGGATGAAACGGTGCGCTTGAATAAGTGAAATGGTGCACTTCCAATAAAATGATAAGGGGCACTTTAGTAATAGGTTTAGTTTGGGTGTGTTTTGTATTGGGTTTAGCCTTTGTAAAAGGGTGTTAAATAGTGTGTTTTGTACCATTTAGTAATACGGGGTGTTTTACTATGTTTTGTTGTATAAAAGGATAGACGTGAGGGAAGATGGGATATCTAAATGCTTGAAAAAGTTTCTCAGTGTATTGAAGGGAGATTGAGTTCTCCTCGAAATAAACTCATTCTTGATTTTCTTGAATTCTTGATTTTGTTTCTTCATTTCATATCTAGTTGAGTTTTCCTCGAAAGAAATTCATTCTTGATTTTTTTGAATTCTTGATTACGTTTCTTCATTTCATGTGCATGTCCTAGTTCTCTCCTAACAATTAGTATCAGAGAGGAATGATCCTCTCATGGTTGAGGGTACTAGAGCAGCAATTGTGAAGGCCCATCAAGATATGAATCAATCAATAAGCAACGTGGTGCCAGTTGGATGATTAGCAGCAATCTATCCATGTTATTTTTGACATGTTAGATTAGTTGACTGATATGATGAAAACATTAATTGAGAATCAACTTATATGTTCACCTAGAATTGATATGTAAGAACTAAGAATCGTAGTTCAAGATGATAAACAATTCTTTCCAAAGGGAGTTAGATTGGATTTTTCCACATTTAGATGGTGGAAATCCTTCTAGCTGGGTCTTTAAGGATAATCAGTATTTTTGGTATCATCAGACCCCTCCAATTCAGAAGCTTTTGATGGCTTCTTATCACATGGAAACGGAGGCCTTGGTGTGGTACCAAGATATTGTTGATTGTGGACAGTTTGAGTGTTGGGAATAGTTTGTGAAGGCTTTGTTGATTACCCCATGGTCTATGATGATCCAATGGAAGCCTTGACAAGGCTTAAGCAAATGTCAATTGTGGTTTTATATAAAACTCAGTTTGAAGGGCTGTCTAAGAGACTCAAGGAGCTTTCTGAGATGCACAAATTGAGTTGTTATTTTAGTAGTCTCAAAGATGAGATCAGATTACCTATGAGAATGCTAAATCCCATTAGTTTAAGTGCTACTTTTGGGTTAGCAAAAATATAAGAAGAATATGTGTTAAGTTTGAGGAGGGCACTTAAGTTTTCTGTGGGAAACACTGATGGCAGTTCTCAAATATTTTCTGTACAAATGAATAAGAAGAGAATGAAGGGAGGAAGGGGTTGTGTTACCACTATAAAGAAAAGTGAAACCCGTCTTATATTTGTAAGATACCCAAAGTATACTTGTTGGAAGTGGAGAATGATGAAAAGTGTGTAGAAGAGGTCAAAAATATGCAGGACGTGGTGGAGACAAAGGGATCAAGTTAGTAGAATGATGATTTGAAAATTTCAATTCATGCTATTTCAGGGTTCCCTAGCCCTAATACTATGAGGTTGAAAGGTGTGATTGGTTCTCAACCTGTCGTTATTTTAGTTGATTTGGGTAGTACTCACAATTTCCTTGACACACAAGTGGCCAGACTAACTAATTTGAAGATTTGTGAGGAGCTTCAATTTCAAGTCAAGGTAGCCATTGGGAAAAGTTGATGAGTAAAGGGAAGTGTGAAGCATCTGTAGTGAAAGTTCAAGGAAATAAGTTTTCCATTTCTTTTCATCTGCTGCCTTTGGGGGCTGTGAAATGGTACTTGGAGTTTAATGGTAGAAAACTCTTGGTCCCATTGTATGGGACCTTACATAGATGGTTATGTGGTTTGAGTTAGAGGGCAGGGAAGTGAATCTACAGGGATGATGTGAAAGGGACACTGCTATGGTGGAAGTAATCATTTTATAAAGCCTTCAACATTAAGGAGACAATGATGGTTATTACAGATAGTACTTGTGGAAGAGAAGGGTAAGCAGAAAGTGCAGCAGCAGGAACTTATTGAATTGTTGAATGAGTTTCAAGGGGTTTTTGGGGAACTAGTTAGCTTGCCACCTAAAAGGTTGTGTGATCATCAGGTCATTTTGAAGGATGGAACTTAGCCTATTTCAGTGAGGCCTTACACGTATTCATTCTATTAAAAAGTTGAGATTGAAAAAATTGTACAAGACCTATTGAAGTTAGGAGTTGTAAGGCCAAATTTTTTCTTCACCAGTTCTTTTGGTAAGAAAAGCTAATGGAAGTTGGAGGATATGTGTTGATTATATGGCACTGAATAAAGAAACTATAAAAGACTATTTTCCAATTCCTGTTATAGATAAATTGTTGGATGAACTGTTTGGAGCCTAGATTTTTTTTAAATTGGATTTGAGATCTAGTTATCGCCATACTAGAGTTAAAGAAGATGTTTCAAATACAACTTTTAGGACCCATAAGGGTCATTATGAATTTCTAATGATGCCTTTTGGGTTTACTAATGCTCCAGCTACCTTTCAAGGACTGATGAATGATGTTTTTAGCCCTTTCTTAGAAAGTTTGTACTTATGTTCTTTGATGACATTTTGGTTTACAACAAGACTTATTCTGAGCATTTGGAGCATTTGAGAGTTGTTTTGAACACCTTGGGCCAGCACAAGCTATATGCTAAGATGTCAAAGTGTTGGTTTGGAGTGGCTGGGGTGGATTATTTTGGGCATCTCATATCAGGGGCTGTAGTGAAAGTTGATTTTGCAAAAATAAATTCCATGTTAGAATGACCAGTTCCGAAGTCCTTGAAATCTTTGAGAGGATTTCTGGGATTAACTGGGTACGATATAAAATTCATCAGAGAGTATGGTTCTATTGCTGCACCTTTAACAAAATTGTTGAAGAAAAATACTTTCAATTGGTTTGAGACAGCAGAACTAGCATTCAAGAAGTTGTAGCAAGATTTAACTCAACCACCAGTGTTGAGATTACCAGGCTTTTCTAAGCATTTCACAGTCGAGTGTGATGCTTGTGGATCTAGGCTGGGGGCAGTTCTTATGCAAGAGGGTTAGCCCATTACATTCTTTAGCAAGGCCTTAAAGGGAAGAAGTTGGGCATTGTCCACATATGAAAAGGAGATGCTAGCCTTGGTCACTACTATTCAGAAGTGGAGACCTTACTTCCTTGGTTAGACTTTTATGATTAAGACTGACCAATAAGCTTTGAAATTGCTTTTGGAGCAGAAGGTGGGAGGGAATAGAAGCTCAACAAAAGTGGATTACAAAGCTGATAGGTTACAATTTCTCCATTGATTATAAGAAGGGGAAGGATAATAAGGTTGATGATGGACTTTCTAGAAGAGAAGAGGAAGACAATGTTAAACTAGCATTGATTTCTTTTCTCACTCCATTATGGATTAGGGAATTGAAAGAGAGTTATACACTGTCTCAGGAACTTAAGGATATGTATTTCAAGCTACAGACGGGTGAGGAAATTAAGCACTATTTTATACAACAAGGGTTGCTACTGAGGAAGGGGAAAATGGTGGTGGTGCCTTCTTCTCCTTTCAAAGACAAAATTCTGCACGATATTCATAATAATCCATGATTTCCAATTTTGCCTTGGACAAATATTTCAATTGATTTCATTGGAGGCCTACCATTATCTCATGGTTCTAATGTCATTTTTTAATTGATAGACTGATAAAGCACTCCCATTTTTATTTTTTTAGCACTCGCTTATCCTTTTATAGTAGTGAGAGTGACAACAAGTATTTTTCTTTGGAGTTTTCAAACTCCATGGTATGCCCAAATCTGTGGTTTCTGATAGAGATATCATTTTCACAAGTTTTTTATGGAAAGAGTTGTTCCATCTCCAAAATACTACCTTGGCCTTAACTCAGCATACCATCTAGAGACTGATGTTCAAATTGAAGTGTGTTAAGTCTTACTTGAGGAGTTATTGTGGATTAAGACCAATGTTTTAAAAATCGTTCCGTTCCGGTCGGAATGGCCGGAATTTTTCGTGTTGGAACAGTGACCGGAATGGGATAGGTATCTATTCCGTTCAGGGTCAAATTCCGGCCGTTCCGGTCAATTCCGGCCGAAATTCCGGTATTCCGGCCGGAATAGTAATTTCAGTCCGAAATTAAAATTCAAATTAAAAAAAATAAAATAGCTCTCTTGTAAATAAGTTGAAAAATAATAGATAAAATTATACTTTTAGAATTCAAATACCCATTTCCGTGCATTAGAAGTATTGTTACTTTTAATAATCTGTCTATTCTTTAATTTTTTTCCTTTATTTTTGTGTCTTAACTCAAGTTTGTGATTTTTTTCAATATCTATTCATTTTATAAATCTTTAATTCTTCTATATATATACACATATACATATCACACTTACATATATATGTATTTGTTTTATTAATTGTTAGTTTATATATACATATAAATATTTATATATAATATATAATTAATCCCGAAATGGTACACCAAAACGTACCAGTACCAAAATATTCCGTTCCAGTGCCTCAACCGGAATGGTCTCCGGAACGGATTTCAAAACTTTGATTAAGACCCAAGGATTGGAGCTTACGGTTGCCAATGGCTGAATGGTGTTACAACACCACAGTCCACTCTTCTACTGGTTTATCTCCCTTTGAGGCATTATATGGCTATCGACCACCAAGACTGTTATTCTATATTCATGGAACAACAACTAATGAGGCTGTGGATCAACAGTTGAAGACAGGAGGTGAGGTAATGGGACTCTTGAAGGAGAGTTTATGGAAGGCACAATAGAGAATGAAATTCTTTGCTGACAAAAAGAGGATTAACAGGAGCTTTGATGAGGGTGATTGGGTTTTTCTGAAGTTACAACCCTATAAATAGAAGATAGTAGCCCTTAGACACAATTTGAAGTTGGCTCCTTGTTGTTATGGGCCTTTTTAGGTCGTAGCTAAGGTTGGTTTTGTAGTATATAAATTGAATTTGTCTTCATCTTCAAAGATACATCCTATTTTTCATGTGTCTTGCCTAAAGAAGAAATTTGGATAGCAGATAACTCCCTTGCCAACCTTACCACCTGTTGACAAGGAACGTAGAATTCAACTCAGAGACCTTCTTGAGGATAGCACATGGAATTGGGACTCAGAGACCTTGTCAAGGTAGGTAATCATGTAATGAATGAAGCTTTGATTCACTGGAGTGGGACTTTTCCTAAGGATAGCATGTGGGTGTCTTTATGGAAACTCAAAGACATTTACCTTCACTTTGTGGGCAAGGTCTTGTAGAGAGGGGGAGCTTAGTACTGAGCCTTGTGGTCATGGCTTATTGAAGGGGGGCGAATGTTATATGTGGAAAGAAAACAGTTAATACAGTTGTTGGAAAATGGTTCTTATATAGAAGAGGGATAGAAGGAAAGAATAAAGTGAGGATAAAACGGTGCGCTTGAATAAGTGAAACGGTGTGCTTCGAATAAAATAATAAGGGGCATTTTTGTATAGGTTTAGTCTGGACCCGTTTTGTATTGGGTTTAGCCTTTGACAAGGGTGTTAAATAGTGTATCTTGTACCATTTAGTAATACGGGGTGTTTTACCATGTTTTGTTGTATAAAAGGGTAAACGTGAGGAAAGATGGGATATATGAATGCTTGAAGAAGTTTCTCAATGTATTGAAGAGCGTTCCTTAGAATAAACTCATTCTTGATTTTCTTGAAATCTTGATTCTGATTCTTCATTTAACGTTTTACTATACTTGAAGATTAGTTTTTTCAACCAACATGAAAAGTGGTAATTCGTGTTTATAATACAAAAAATCATATATAAATATTATATAAATTATACAAAAAATTATATAAAAAATATTTTATATAATATAAAAATTTAAAATATATATATGAACCGTTCCGGTCTAGTGTTAGAGAAAGGAAAATCGTTGTAGGAAAACGGGGACCTCGAATGACTAATTGCCTAGCATTCCTCTCCACCAGATGAGTGGAGGAAAAGGGAGGCCTCATAGAAGTAAGAACCCAAAGAGAATAAGGATTATGAGAAGGAGCGCAAAGAATGCCCCTCGTAGAAATCTAGACAACGTTCCCTTAGGAAAAATCCAAACCATCTCCCTAGGGGGAGGGGGGAAGAGGTTTGTTAGAGGTAGCTTGTCCACACTAGCAGAATGGTGTATGCCAGAAGGGTGAGTTACGAGGAAGGTTTTAGTATTGGGAGACCAGCTAAGCAGGCACGGAGCCAAAAGGCCACGACCATCTCCTTTGACGAGATGTGAGGGATTGATTTACCCCCACGACAATGAATTAATGGTAACCTTGCTAGTTGCCAACTTCACCACCTGAAGGATACTAATAGACTGTGGGAGTTCGACTGACATACTTTTTTAGGAAGCATTCGCAAAGATGGGTTCCATAACCCTACATGTTACAATTGGATTGAGAACACGCATATCTACCACTATGACAAATTTTTTGGTGGTCAAAACATTGAGCAACCGACCCTGAACAACCTGAGGGTTGTTGTTCTATGTACTACCTAAAGACAAATGCATGGACTATTAAGATTGATGCATGAGATTGTGGTTATTTCATATTTGAATGAAATCTATGGCATTATTAATATAAATTTAAATTTATTACGGGTTATTGTTTGAAATTTAAATTTATCATTTGCGATTTATAGTTTGATTTAGTCATTGTATTTAAATTAGTGTTTTAACTTTTTTTTTTACAGTATTTTACATTTTATAATTATTTTTTTACATTATTTTATTTTTTTAATATTTTTTAAACAGGGGCCTTGGATATTGGGTCGTGGGCCCAAGCCCAATCTGAGTAGGGAAACTGAGCTAGCCCACTTCAACTTCGATCAGAGTCGAACTCTAACTCCAATCAAAGTCAGGGTCGGAGTAGATTTTGATCTTCAACCCTAGTCGGAGTTGGAGGTCGGAGCAGATTTTGACCTTTGACTCTAGTTGGAGTTGGAGGTTGGAGGTGGGCATTCCAACTTTGTCGGAGTCAAAGCCCACCCCTAGTATCTAGTGGATCGTGGATTCAATTGTCAGTTACAAGATGATGAGCTTCATGGATGCCTACTCTAAATACAACTAAATCCAGATAAGTCAAGGCGATGAGGGAAAAATCGCTTTTGTAATGGACCAAGGGCTATACTACTATCAAGTAATCCCTTTTTGACTGAAGAATGTCAGGGTGACCTATAAGAGGTTGGTAAACCGGATGTTTAAAAAAAATCGAGCGTAACATGGAAATTTATGTAAACAACTTGCTTGTCAAGAGCAGAGAACCAGAACAACACACCAACAATTTATAAAAAGCCTTCACGGTCCATTGGAAGTACAAAATGAAGCTCAACTGCACAAAATGTGCCTTTGGAGTATAGTCAAGGAAATTCCTCATCTTCATGGTCTCAGAAAGAGGCATTAAGGCCAATCCAGAAAAGATCCAAGCCATTATCAACAAGAAGTCTCCCAAGACCCTCAATGAGGTACAAAGATTGGCAAAGAGGATCGTAGCACTCAACAAATTTGTTTCCAAGTCGATAGACAAGTTTCTACCATTTTTCCAAGTGCTATGAAAGGTCCACGAGTAGAACAAAGAATGTGAAGAAGCGTTCACTCGGCTCAAAGAATACCTCTCGAAACCTCCCATTCCGAGTGAAACCGTGTGAGGAGAAATCTTATACCTATATCTGTGGTGGAAGTCTTGTTTGCAGTATTGGTACAAGAAAAAGATAAGGCACAGAGGCTAGTTTACAACGCTAGCTAGGCATTAAGGGAAGCCAAAATAAGATACCCGTCGATGGAACTACTAGCGTTTCATTGGTTGTAACTGCTCGCAAGTTGAGACCTTATTTTCAAGCACACTCGACAAGGGTCCTGACAGAGGCCCCTCTCAAGAAAGTGTTGCAATGAACACATTCGAGTGGTTAGTAAATTGACCAATTGAACTCAACGAGTTTGACATCGAGTACCTCCCTCGGGCAGCCATAAAAGGACAAGCCCTGACAGATTTTGTTGTCGAATTAACTAATCCTACCAAAGACGTGTCTGCCTTGCCCGCTAGGAATCATTGGCAAATCTACATTGATGGCTCGTCTTGCCGCTCAAGCAGAGGTGTAAGAGTATATATGATATCAAGCTTGGGAGAAGAACCATATTACTCGGTCAGGCTCAAATTCAAAACTACCAGTACCAGACCGGGTACACGAGTATACCAAGCCTGGAACCCAGCTTTTGGCTCCAGTATACCCGGGTTATGACCCGGGTCGGAACCCTGATTAATCTGAGTTTTTACAATCTGGAAATTCAATTTTTGGCCTATACCCGGGTTTTTTGTTTTAATATTTTAACAAAAGCTTATATTATTAAATTATTTTTCAAGAAAAAAATAATGCTGAAAGCCTATATTTTGTTACACTTTTTCAAGAAAACATATCAAAATTACATTCAATAGCATCAAAATTACATGCAATAGCATCAACTTCATCTGTATTGACTATTGAGTGAAGGCATGAAATCCACTACTAGATGTGGGTTTTTTCCCTCGACAACTAGAAGTGATTCCTTTATAGCTTGAATGGAAGTTGCAATCTTGTAAGTGAAAAATCCTACCAACATTGGTATCAATTTCAAGCACATATACCCATATTCTGGAACCAGGATCCTGCACCAAAAAACTAGATTGTCAGACACAAAGGTAAATGTACACATCAATCAGCTTACAAAATAGCCAACACTTGATGCAACGGCAGTTTGGGAATGTTGACAAGCTCGACACTTTAGTCTTTCAATTTCATGCATGCATGCACGTATATTGGTATTACAATGAGTGTTTCTGCATCGAACTTGCTAGAATATTCATGAGAAACCCAAAAAGAAATAGCCAAAATTTATTTATGCAGAATCATTTTTCTAACTAGCATAATAAAACTAGCCAAAATTTTTCCAAACATAATAAAAGTAGGCCACTGAATGTAGACTTCATCTTGAAGATAAAATTATTAGGAGAACAAGCCCATGATTAAGTCACTAAACCAACACAAGCACCAAATTAAATGGTCGAGTAAAATGGTTTTCGAAAATAAGTTAGAGAATATGATCCATTTCCAATCTCACATTGAAAGCTTGCAAAAATGATAAAGTAAAGCAATGTCAACATATTGCAAGTAGAGATAAGGCTAAGGACTACCTGTGGTTTGAACAAGTTGTTAGCAAGTGATCTACTGTTGCAAGCAAAGAGTGACCACCTAATTTTCAATAGGTTTCAAACAGCAGCTTCAGATGTGAGATTATGATATCGTTAAAGAAAGAAAAACAACTCCATTGTCAAAATTAAAAAAGAATGCACAAATCTCTTACCTCCATTAAAGATGAACATATTCTCTCATAACAGGTTCTAAATTTTTCACATAAATGGGAAGAGAGACTCACAACAGCTTCAGTTGAAGATAAAGTTACATGATCATCTAAAAAGATTTTAAAAATTGAGTTAGATAATAAACTGAGTTAAATAGATATAAAAAAAAAATATTTCATATTTCAAACTTACCTTCAAGGTCTATCGACTTTATGTATTCTTCCAACTTTTGAATGTCGATTGGCTTGGTTCTTAACGAAATTTTGGATGCAAATGAGGGCTTCAACAGTTTCCTGGAGATAATAAACTCCTAAAAGGATCCAATATACGTCCTCGAGTATTGAATGTGGACTTTGAGGCAACAGTGAAAATGAGGGAGGCTAACACATCATGTGCTATCTCAGCAATGATAGGCATCTCAGCAATGATAGGCTTAGGGGGGAGTATCGACTGGTCCGGACCGGCAAAACAGACCAGATCGGCCATTTTGGTCCGGACAGGGAGTAGGTCCGGTTGGTCTCGGTCTGAATTTTGCTAGACCGACTAGTCTTGGTCCAATCCCGGTCCAGGGATTTTTTACCTGAGATCGGACCGAATGAATTATATATATATTATTTATATAATATTTATAATTGTATATAATTAATTATAATTTTTATAATTTTTATCTAACCTAATAGGCTAATATTTATAATACTAATATTTATAATTTTATACTAATACTAATATTTATACTAACTTACTAAGACTAAATTACTAATAGTCTAAATTAATACTAATATATTATTATATAGTTATACAGTATACTAATCATAAATTCATAATAATTAAATCATTATAAATCTATAACAATATCTAATAGTATTAGTATTAGTTAATTTAATATCTAATATGCTAGTATTAGTAATAAAATTATAAGAGACTAAGAGTATTAGCATTAGTTAATTTAATATCTAATATGCTAGTATTACTATATTAGTAATAAGATTATAAGAGTATTAGACTATTAGTATTAGTTAACTTAATATCTAATATGCTAATATTAGTAATAAGATTATAAGACACTAAGAGTATTAGTATTAGTTAACTTAATATATAATATGCTAGTATTACTATATTAGTAATAAGATTATAAGACTATAAGAGTATTACTCTTATTTAATAAATGAATATAGTATTACATAGAGTATTAGTAAATGTGTTGAGTTTGAAGGCAATGAAGAGATATAGTAAATTAGTAATACTAGTTATTAGTTATTATCTATTAGTACTAGTGTTATTACATATTATTAGTTACTAGTTATTACATCTAGTTATTAGTTATAGTAAATAAGTTAATAAATATTACTAATTTACTATATACTAATAGTATTAGTATTAGTGTATTACTAATATATATATATATATAATATACTATTAGTTATATATATTAAATTAATATCACAATATAATTACATAAGTATTAAACATATTCCCTTGGATATAAAAAAAAAAAAAATTGTCAATTGATATACTCTAACTCTCTAAGTTAGTAATAAAGTAACAATTAACATCATTAGTATAATTTTAATTAGTGATTTTTAATGATTTAATTAAATAATACACATTAAATAGTTTACTTAATTTTATTTTTAGTAACTTAAATATCTTTTTACTAACTTATTAATTTTTTTATTGTTTAGAATTAGAAGTGAAAATACATCTCAATCTCTGATCTTAGTGAGGGACTGAAACGTCGCCGTTATAGTAAAATTGGACCTAAACGGCGTCGTTTAGGTCTAGTGTTAGAAACTGCGTCATTTCACACAACCCATATATTTTTTTTTTCCAAATTCGTGTATTAAAACGACGTCGTTGGGGGTTAAAAATAACCCCAAACGGCACCGTTTCAGTATTAGAATTTGGGTATTCCCCTGATTCCCTCCCCTCCCCTTCCCTTCCCTCCCCCTTCACTTCAGTTTCTCTCTCAACTCTCATCTCAGAACTCTCTCAAATTCGAAAAACCCTGGCCCCATGCGCATCCCCTCCAAACTGTAGCTGCTCCGTCGCATCCCAATCGAACAACCAGCCCCTCCATCACGACTTACGTCTGAAAGCCCCTACAAATGCAATACGTGGTGCCTCTCTCTCTCTCTCTCTCTCTCTCTCTCTCTCTCTTATATCTTACCTATTAGTTATTATTTTTGTTAATTTGCTTAATAGTTATGGATATTAGGCTTGTTTGTGTGCTGTATAGTTGTGGATTTTAGGATTGTTTGTGTGTTGGATAGCAGTGGATATTAGGGTTGTTTTTGTGCTACAGACCATAGTGCTACCAACGTTGATAACAGTTTGGAGTCTTGGACTGCTCGTGCCCTTTTTCTTTCTTTGCAATATTTAATTAAATTAAAACTTTTAAAAATATTAATTTAGTTGTTTAAAAAAGGATTTTATTTTATTTTATTTTATTTTATTTTTTAACTTTCAACCCTAACTTAAAGAGGAAAATCAATTAAGGATATGAAACACAAAATTTCTGCACAACAAAATGTTAATATTAAACATTTTCAAAGCTTTTGAATTGACTAAATGAATGGTGATCATAAAAGTTGCCCTCGCATGTGATTTTCAGTTGATTTTTTTTTTTTGCTTTAATTTTATTTTAAAAGGAAAGATAATATATACAACACTGTAGAAATCATTAACTCTATATTGAGAGATTGAAGTTTATTTTATAGTTTACATAAAAAAAAAAGGTTTATAAATAATTCCATGTAATGGCTATGAACAAGTTCTGAAACTGCCACCTTGAAATTAGAATGATAGTTCATGCAGTAATTGGTTTGTCTTCTCTCTAACCAAATCATTTAAACCAGTTTCTACTCAACATCTTGATCACTTAATATATTGATTATTTTCATATCTCACTATATATTCTTGCCATGTATAAATATAAGAGTACGTATGCTGTAAATCGATAGATTTGCAAATTAGCACTCCCTAATAGCATCTTCATTGGAATAGCTAAACTCAAATTCTTGTTTTAGTTAATATAAAATAAATTTAGTTTTGGTTATTCTATTCACATCAAATCTTTTAATTAACAAATTCTTGTGCATTGGATTTAATTGGTTTTGGATTCCCTAGCTATCAACAAATCTTGCTGAAAGCTAGCTGATGTGTACGTACTAGTGGTTCGAAACCTTTTCGATGGGAAGAATCTCACAGAATATATATAGAATGTATGTGTGGACACTAGATTGCTTAACCAAACTTAATTAATTAGTTCATGAGACGTAAAATGTGATTCATCATTTTTTTTTTTTAAATTATCATTCCTCATTGTATTATATCATCTTTTACAGTAATGTGATATATATGACAATTATTTTATATAATATTTTTAGATAATATATATTAATGATCATGCTTGCTTACAAATTAATTAGAACAATATTTTTATTTAAGTAAGCAAGAATTAATATATGCTGTTGAATATTTAGAGTTCCAGTCATCATCCTTTGGACTGGTTTATTGATAGTCAAAATAGCATGTTATCAAATATTCAAATTAATGAAAAATGTAATGAAATAGCTGGATTTGTCAAAAGTATTCTGGTCTCTTTTGTGCACTTTTGAATATGTTTATAAATAATGTTATATATATGGCCACTCTCCTGTTGAGCCTTGGACAAGGTGGAGGATATGCCTCCACCCCTGCCTCCACCCCCACCCCCACCCCCATTCAATGTAAGTGGGTAACAAAGTGGTAGAGTGAGGTAATTGGTTTGGGATCACTTTTCAAAAATACCAAAAGGTAATTCCACTAAACTTAGGGCTGCATATAATTATTGTGGTGTTTCGTACGTACGAAGTCCATGAAGTATCACATTGAGAAGCAATGTAAGAAAGGTTCATTTAAGAATGCAGATAAGTCACAAACGACTCTAGGTTGGAAGGTTGAGCGAGGTAGTGGTAGTGGGGGACTTGTGCCTATTACATTTAGTGTTGAGACTTGTCAACAAGCCTTAGCAAAGATAATTATTGTTAATGAGTTACCCTTTAGATTTATTGAAGGGAAGGGTTTTAGAAAATTTATGCTTGTGGTTTGCCCCAAGTGGGTAGGGATTCCATCTCATTGGACGATTGCCAATGATTGTTTTAATTTTTTTATGAGGAAAAAAAATAAATTGAGAAGTGCTCTTCGAGGGCAAAAAATTTTCCTCACCATGGATACATGGACATTCGTGCAAAACCTTAACTATATATGTCTTACGGCGCATTTTATTGATGAAGACTGGAAGCTACACAAGGGGATTCTTTCCTCTTTTTTTTTTGGTTGAAAATCACAAGGGTAATACACTTGGTAAAGGCATAAAGTTGTGTTTGCATGATTGGGAGCGACCGAAAATACTTGCAATCACTCTTGATAATGCAAGTTGTAATAATTGGACTATTTCTTATTTGAAAAAAAAAATCAAGTATAGGAGGGACACGATCTTGGAACATGAATTCTTGCATGTTCGATGTTGTGCCCACATTTTGAACTTAATTGTCCGTGAGGGATTGAAAGAATATGAGGAGTCTATTGCGAATGTGACAGGTGTTGTGAAGTATGTTAAATCCTCATTTCAAAGGTGGAGTACATTTAAGAAATGTGTGGGGTTGGAAGAGATTCAATCCAAAAGTCATCTCTATCTAGATGTACTGACTAGGTGAAATTCCACCTATCTTATGTTGGAGAGTGTTAGAAATTTAGAAAGGCTTTTGATCGGTTGGCGGATGAAGATTGAGGCTTTTTAGGTACTATTGGAGATGACGATGATGAAGGTGGTGTGATAGATAGGAGAAAGTCAAAAAAGTTAGGGCCTCCCAATAGCTCCAATTGGACCAAAGTACAGTTGTTTGAGAGGTTTCTTGGATTATTTCATGATACAACTTTACGCTTCTTGGGGGGTGATTATGTAACTTGTAATACGTTTTTTACGGAGTTGGTTACTATTAAAAATGTCATTAATATAGAGTGTGAACAAGGAAGCCCTGTGGTGGGATTAATGGCCACAAATATGAAGCAAAAGTTTGAAAAGTATTAGGAGAACTTGGATAATCAGAATATGCTGTTGTACGTTGGGATTGTTCTTGATCCTTGCTATACAATGCGATATCTTGACTTTGGGTTGAGAAAAATATATGCAAATGACTACAAAAACCATTGATTTGAGTTGGAGGGTGAAAAATGCATTTATCCGCATGTATGAGGCATACATCCAAAATGAAGAAGGGAGTTCTCCTTAGCGCACAAGTTCTCCACGTGAAGATGTAAGTCCTTCAACTGATCAGTCTACGAATAGACAAGCATCACATGCTGCATTGATGGCCCAATTTAAGCAAGAGTTACAATTAGAAGACTCTTTGGAAAGTAAGTCAGAGGTTGATAGGTATTCAGCTAAAAAATGTGAGGATCAAGGTTATAGTTTTGACCTTCTAAATTGGTAGAAGGTGAATTCAGTTAGATATCGCGTACTTTCAAAGGTTGCACGTGATGTATTAGCAATACCGGTATCTACTGTGGCCTCTGAATCTACATTCAGCACTGCGGGTCGTGTACTTGACCCATTCCGAAGTAGTTTAAATTCGATGATGGTTGAGGCTCTCATATGTGAAAAAAATTGGCTTCATTCTTCTTCTTCTCTAATAAGCCTTAGGACTTTATTGGATGAATTGGAAGAATTTGATAAGTAGATGGATATGGGTAAGTTATTAAGTACATGATTATTGTAAAATATATTTTGTGGTATATTTTGTTTTATCTTCTATGTTATTTAACTTTATTTAATTTGTTTTGTTTTAAATTTTTATGGATAGAATTTGTTAGAAAATTTGTTGATTCTGTGGAGGGATCAAATTCAATACCTACCGGCTCTTAACCCAATGCTGATTAAAGACTAAAAAGGTGAGAAAAGAAAAAAGAAGCATAAACTATTTGTAATTTAATTTATATTTGATTGTTTGCATTATTGAGTTTTGTAATTGTTGAATATGATAGACCAGCACGTTAACTAACATTGTGGATTCTCTTGCAGGCAGTTTGATATAACTCAAATTCCTGATGTCTATGATTTGTGCAAGTAAGTCATCAGTTTCAAATCCATATTGGATGCTGATTTTTTCTTTTGACCATAACAAAAAGTCAATTAAATAAATTACATTCCAGAAAATACAAATCAAGGATTTTTGTACTTAAAACCAAACATTTATATCATGTTAAAAGGTTGTTTTATTTTATGTGCACCAATATCATATCAGTATCATCTTGTTTTGTACCAACTCACGAGCTGCACCAACTAGTTCAGTTAAATTATTTGGAAATGTATACACCATACAGTTTCTTGAGAAAGTGATATTAATTCCATATATGACAACAACCCTATAGTCCTGCAACACTAATAATCTTGTGTAGGCCGTTAAGGGAAACTTCTTCGAAATTAAAGTTCTAGAGTAATTTATTGCATTAGGATATATTATATTCTTGGATTTGGACTTGTGACAATTCTTATTCATATTAAAAGATTTATAGCTGGAGAAAAATAAATACATAAAACTGATATTATAATATTTAATGAACATTTAATTGTGCTTGTGAAATTGAGATGATATATTTGATGTGTCTATCATTTTCTCACGTTTGTTTACATTTTATAATAAAAAAGTTATGCTTTTCATTTTGTCAAGCAAGAATAGATGCTCATGCATGATCTGATCTTGCTTGATTTGATCTGACGAGTAGGAAACAAAGTTGTGTAGTGTGATAACACTTATATATAATAGAAGTTTATTCATGACGTTTTGGTGCATATATATATGGTAAATTGATAATTCCTTTCTTTACATATTACAGAGTATTGTGAAAAGTATGCAAGATGTGGCAGCTGCCAAGCTCAGGAGGATAATTGTTATTTTTTGAATTGATGTAATCATGTAAATGCTTTATGTAGCCACTTATAGTTTTCTTTTCTTTCATTTTATAAGTAATTTATGTTATAGTGTTATTTCAATTTCATATTTGAGAGCTATGTTTTTATTTAGAGCTTTTGATGTAAATTACTAATATGACTCCTAGTCTCCTACTCTTCTAGTTTTAGTATTCTACTATTATTTTTTTGAAGATCTTTTAATTTTCAATTTCTAAAACTTGTATAATTTTTAATTTTCATTATTTATGCTTGTGATTTTTTTTTTCTTTCTTTCTTTTAGAAGCTAGATTTGATGTATATTACCTTGTTTAAACTTGTTTAAATTGTTTAGATGGATATAGAAAATTTTAATTTTTTTTTGTAATAAAATCTTTTATTTAGGTTTATTAGCCCATTGGGCCGAAAATTATAAGAAAATTTAAGACTATTGGGCCATTGGCCCATTTGGACCGATCGGACCGGACTGTCCCGAATGGAACCGGACCTGCTCGATCCTTCATGAGTTTGGTCTGGTCCAGGGTGGGAAAACCCTGGACTGAATAGGTCCGGTCCGGTCCACAAACCCTCTCCGGACTGGACCGAACTCTCCCCTAGATAGGATGATTGGCGGCATTCACTCTCCACCAATATAAGATAGCAAAACCGAGCGAGTTGTTTACACACGTATCAGACAAACACCTCTCTAGCTTCGATCTAAACATCATAAAACCCCGCTCTGCAAGGTATTTCTGCAAGGTATTTGGTGAACATGACCTTAAATTTATTCGGAGGTGGTGCAGACTCATTACCAATATTTATATCAGCATTACTTTGCCTCTATTGAGCCATATTAGAACTCTTCCCACTAGTCACAAGAAATGTAGTATACTGCTCAATCAAGCGGTCTAAAGGGAGTTTGACCATGTTCTCAATCTTATCTGCCAACTCATACACTATGCACTTTTGTAACCAAAAATTCATTGCCATCATTTTATATCGTGGATCAAGTACAAAAGTAACATATATCATCTAGTTGAACCTATTTGTGCTATTCTAATACTTGTCATACTTGCTTCTCATATTTATGCCCATAGTACTAGTGATAATATCATCACTCAAGCACATATCATTTAATGCATATTCAATTGTGCAAAGTTACTCAAAATATACATTAGTCGTCACATACAAAAAACCAAAAATGCACAATGTAATATCATAAAAATTTTTTAGCAACTCTACAAAAATCTGTGCATTTTTTCAATCATCACCAGTGGGGTTCATGAATTGTTCGTCCATAAACAATATTATTCAAAGGCTTGTTTATGTTTTTCAGCGGTACTCAACATCAAATATGTGGAGTTCTATCTAGTAGAAATATTCAAACAAATCATCCTCCCACTAATCTTTTCCTTTTCCACACAAGCCTTGAATTTGGCAAATGTTGATGGCGATAATTTCACATACCTAACAGTATACCTAATCTTTGATACAAAATCATAAATATCCTTCAAGTTATCCATAACAATCAGATTCAATATATAAGCAACACACCACACGTGAAGAGATTCACCACCCAATATAATACAATCATTGTCTTTTATTCTTCTCCCCATGTAATCAATAGCAACATTATTTGAAGAGGCATTATCAATTGTGATGATATAAAAATTTAATCAACACCCCATTCATGCAATTACAAGTCTAACACTCTTTCAATAGTTTCGTCCCTATGGTTAGGAATTTGGCAAACTTTAAGTATTTTTTTTATGCAATCTCCAATTGCAATTAATTAAATGTGCGATAATACACATGTAGTTCATATTTTGCACCGATGTCCAAGTATCGGTAGTAAGACAAATTCTTTAACCATTCAACAATTTCTTTAGCTGTATCTTCTCTTCGTTATACAGCTTAATACAATCCATCTTTAAAGTGGTTTGTGATGGCAAAGTAAATTGAGACTCTAAATTAGCCATAAATTCAATAAACCTATCATGCTCCACAAGCCTAAAAGGCAATTCACATCTAATAAAAAACTTAACGGTTGACATTCTAAGTTTTTTTGCATCATACTTCACTAGATCTTATGGGCTATGCACTCATCCCTCTGCATCCCTCTTAACACTAGAGGATTGACTTTTTCCAACTTCTTTTCTAAAATGGGAAGTTTCATTTGCATTCTGGAGGTGGTGTATTATAGATGAAGTGTCATTATTGTAGTGACAACTATATAGCTTAGTAGAATAATTACACTGAGCTTTTAGGTTATCATGGTGAATAGGTTGCACTTTAGTAAAATGTTCACATACCACAGATTGGTTGCTAGGTGTTTTTTTGGATTTCCTGGGTAAGAAGTGAGATAAAATGGGTAGGGTGTTGTGTATGTGTGGATGAAAGGATTGGAAGACTTCCAAGCTAATCCTGTACATGCAATGGAATAGAAGAGGAGTCGCCAACCCCTTTGGTTATACCGACATTACAACAGACATAATCTTCTTACATTTGTTAAAGTTACAACAAAATTAAATAAAAATAGGAAATTAAAACACAAGCATGACAAATTAACCACCACAATATATTATGGCAAATAATAATCACAAATAGTTTTACTATTTGAAGAGAGCACTCCCATTGGGTTTTGTAAAACCCATTTTTATGTAAAATTTGAAGGATGGTAGCTTAAAAGTGCATCTAACGGATGATGCAATCCATTTCTGTTTTCAATTTATCTACAGTGTTACTTCTAAATATAGAAGGGACAGTACACAAATGTAAACATTTATTTATTTATTTTTCGTCTCTTCTTGTACTTTGTCTCTCACAATAACTTCTCTCTCTTTGTACTTTTTCTCCCACAAAATATTAAAAAGTATAGTATTTAAATGATATGAAGAAAAAATATATAAACTAATGTATGTCATATTGTAAAAATCAATATGTAAAATAGAAAAAGTGAGTTTTAATGATATATTTTAAAGAATAAGATGAATAAACTATTGGGAGTACTCTTACTCAAATATATAGATTTATGTTCGTTACCAAAATATTTATGTTAATGGTTCAATACTAATTTTTAAGTACCATACTTTTTTTAAGGCTTTTTATCAGAACAATCAATCGCTAAATTGTAACAATATTTATTCCTAGAGCAAATTAACTGATTGCATGGTTGCTATACATGACATGTCAACGTGTTGGCTAATATTGAACGGTGCATGAGCATGACCATTCAAAGATTCTTCTTTTCTTCTTTTTAAATAAATAAAAAAACTGCTTTCCTATTCCAAGGCTTACCATATTGGATGCATTAAAACATGGTTTTATTCATATTGGATTTCACAAATTACAATATTAGGGAGATGCATGCAGGATAAGAGCATGCATGTGTGGATACAGGGATCCATGACACATGATACGGTTTATACCACAAAAACATACTATCTCTCCAACTTCGAGCCTAGCTTTCTTGTTCATTCAAAACCCGATCAAAGATTAAAAAAAAAAAAAAAGGAGCTCCATTGTCAATAGTTTTTGTTGCTTTCACGATATTCTCATGCCAATAATTCCATCTACCATATCATAAACACCCAAACATCATATTTCCATCTTTTTAATACATATATAAATAAAAAAAAAACGGAAAATCATAACCATTTTCAAGGCAAAAATAAATAAAAAAAATTGGGCAGTGAAATTGCTGGACTTGACTCAAAATAAAAGACAAATCTAAATGACTGGAGAACTAGGCTTCAAAACCAGATCATCATTATCATCTGGTCCACACCAACGAATGACGCCCTCCAAACAAACCTTGGATCGATTTCAACTCAGCAACAGAAATACAAGAACCCATTTCAAAAACAACCCAAATCGAAATAATAGCACAATACATAGAGCGAGAGAGAGAGAGAGAGAGAGAGAGAGAGAGAGAGAGAGAGAGAGAGAGAGAGAGAGAGAGAGAGAGAGAGAGAGAGAGAGAGAGAGAGAGTGTGTGTATGAAATGGAGAAAAACTAACCTTGAAAAAGTGGAAGATAATGGCCACGAAGAATTAAGCTTCAATTGGCAGAGAGAAGATGGTTTTTGAGGATGATGGAGAGTTGGCGACGATGATGATAGGGTCACTGAGGGAGGGAGGCTAGAATTTGGAATCTGAGAGAGAGAGAGAGAGAGAGAGAGAGAGAGAGAGAGAGAGAGAGAGAGAGAACCAAGGGCGGGGGGCCTTTAACCCCAATGCCAAAACAATGCCTAGGTTGGGTTTTAAAAAAGACCCGGGTACCGAGTTTAAAACCCGGGCTGTGTACACGTACCCAGGTTTTGGAAGACGGGTACCGACCTCAGTTTGTTTCGGACTAGAAAAAAATTCGGTCCAGTTGAACAATCATAGTGACCAATAATGAAGTGGAATATGAAACTCTACTGGCAGGGCTCGCCTTAGTGAAGGCACTGGGTGCAATAGAAGTGAAAGTAAATGTAGACTCCTAAGTGGTGATTAAGAGCATTGGCAATGGCCTCGCCATTGCCCAATGCAAGTCTAAATTTTAGACTTTGTTGGTTATTTTCCTTCACATCGGATTGGCTATAGATGAAAAGTTTGAGACTTCAACTACAGAAATTCTTCAACCCTCGCCATCTATGGAGAGCTACTGTACAGAGACCAAATTTCTATTTTATTATTTTATTTAACTCCCGCACTCCACTTCCCTTGTTTTTTCCTCTTCCTTCGTCCTGTAATCACCGATTCACCCCATTTCCTCTTTGGTTCATCTTCTCTCGAAATCACCCCACATTCGTTTCTCTTCTTCAACTCGCATCGCCTCCTTCTCTTCATCATCGACATTATTGTACGCGGCTTCTAGCACGGTAATTTTTCTTCACTCCTCTCTCCCTCTTCTCTATACGTGGCTTCCGAGGATTGCCAAGATGCTCGCATAGCAAGAATCACCGCAGCCATCCGAGTCATCCCAAACTTCCCTAAACCAAGTGCTTTTCTTAATTTTATAAAAATGTCTATTTTCTTGTTACAATGCTATTTTGCTTCTATTGGGCGATCCCAGTTGTCTTCTGGGTAGTGAGTAATCTTTTGTTTAATTTAATCTTAGATACAGGTAATATTGAAATTCTGAGGATACTTTGGTTTACTGGCAATCAACTTGGCAAGGATTTTGTTCCAAGATATAACCACCTTGCTTCTTGATACGAGGGCATTCAGGAACACCATCAATTTGTTCGTTGAGAGGTACAAAGACAAAGATATCTCCATGGTTTCAGGTATTCTCTCATACTCTGGCCAATAGCCCATGTGATGAAGATACCATCAAACGCTCTGCGATTTTTTGATTTGGGCATCTTGTTCTTTAATTTGAACAAGCTCGAGACTTCAGGGTGTTTTTAGACTATGTAGTGTATATTTGGATAGTGCCTTGATACTAGGCTTTATTGGCTGCTCGATGCAGCTTAGTTTGAACTTTCAGATGTATGGGTTTTGTTTTTCATTTTTTGTTTTTTGTTTTTTTTAAATCTTCTGAAATTTTGGTAATTAGTGACTTGCGTTTTAGTCTGGGATTGACTGGTTTTTCTTGCATGTATATTAAAGTAAATTATTTTTTGATTGTACCATTAATACAATGCAGGAATTAAAG
Source organism: Carya illinoinensis (assembly GCF_018687715.1). NCBI lineage: Eukaryota > Viridiplantae > Streptophyta > Magnoliopsida > Fagales > Juglandaceae > Carya > Carya illinoinensis. Next base: position 39,629,394 of record NC_056761.1, read on the forward strand.
CTAGCTAGACTTAATTATTTCTTTGATATGTACTAATAGTTCTCCACACTTTTTTCTCTCCGTACACCTGAGAAAATACAATGATCCATTTCGATGGTGGTTGTATCAGAGGTGCTTAGATCAGTCTTTGAGTCCAGTTGAGTGTTATAATCTAGAGTCAGCTGTGTTGAGATGGGGTGGATTAGGAACATTATTATTGACCAGAAATGTTTTGAGTTTGAGAAGGTTAGTGAGAGGTGGTTGAGATGTACAGAGAACAATTGTAGAGCTGTAAATCTATATCTCTCGAGCAAGGATCCTTGGGGTGGTTGGCTACAATGGTTAAGGAAGGCGTAGCATACCGGGGGCTATCAGAGTTTATTAAGTCATGTAGAAGTGGGTCTCAAGTTCTGGTGATGCAGAGATAGCGTAACTCTTATGGGAGTTTTTTCTCCTTATCAGAGTTTGGCCAAGTGAAACATCATGGTATGATAATGATACCAGAAGGAAAGAAGGGGGTGGGGTGGAGGAACCTTGATGAGTTGCTGCAGGAACTCTCAGTAACATACTCTACTCCGGGAGGGCAAAACAGGGGTAGCTGTCCATGGCAAATTCCTTCATCGTCGCAGGGGAACCATCCCCTTTCGTACAGTGAAGCCGTGTCTCGAGCGCCAAAAAACATAAAGGGAGCAGTTGAGATTTCCTCTCTAGTGAAGAGTCAATGTCGCGTAGGGGATGGCAGAGGGGTGTCGGGGTTGAATATGGAAACTGTGGTTCATGCGTTGGCTGAAATGGAGAAGCAAGTGGGTTTTCTGCAGGAGTCTATGACTTTATTGAAACGCAGCGTTGAAGGGGGGGAATGTGGGTCTGGGCCAGGTAGAGGAAAGGCCCACGCAGGTGGGCTTTGAGAATAATGTTGAAGACCTGGTAATAAGGGGAGATGAGGAATTGTTATATGGGCCTCAAAAAGGTAAGGGGTCAGCCAAAAGCCCACGAAAGAAATGGATGCCCACTGGAGGCCAAAATGTTTCAGCTCTGGGTTTCTTGAAGGGGCCCGATATACACCCAGTGGGCCCAAGTCTTGGACTGGGTCTCGAACAGAGTGGGCCGATGGAGGGAGGCGAGCCGTCTGGTGGTGGTTTGACGCTGAGGCTACCGCTGGAGGAGGAGACAGTGAGGGAGCCTTCTCTCGATAAAGTCAAGGAGTCTCCAGTACCACAGAAAAATTCGAATACTGAGTCTGAATAGATACAGAAAGGATCGATGGAGGCCTGTGATGTTTCAGGAGCAAGTTTGTGTATAGAAACAGGGGAAATCATAGAGGGAGAAATCTTGTCTCTGAGCGTATGTGAACAGCAAGGGGAAGGAATTTTTTTTTTCACTACCATCTAACTTAGTGCAGGCTAATTTCAGTTCTTGGAAAGATGTGTGTAAGATGGGAGAGGAACTTGAGGAAACTGATATGAATTCCTTAGCTATTGTGACTAAGGAGGTCTTGACAGATCAAGAGAAAATAGAGGGGGAGGGAAATCTGGTCCTGTTTGACCCGTGTGACAGTGTTTTAGAGGGGGAGGAAGATGTTGAGGCAGACCCAACCCCTATCAGTATGTTATCTCCTACTAGATCATCAGAATGGATTTTGAAAAACATAGAGGATCTTCAGAATTGTTTGGGAATCTCTTGCGTGGGTTATGAAGAACAGTTTAAAGCCTTGATTATAGCCATTTAGGTAGGCCAGCATAGGGCTGGGTCTAAAAGAGAGAGGGAGTTGAGGAGACTGACCTGGTCCATCAATTATGATGGCAAGGAGGGGAGTGCAAGCTGCGGAAGAAACAAAGGGAGGGTCGGATCAGTTGTTAAATGAAGCTCAAAATAATAAGCTAGAATGTTAGGGGTCTTAACGAGATTAATAAATGTCTCCATGTAAGAGCTTTGTTAAGGCAATGGAAGGGGGATATAATTTGTCTGCAGGAAACTAAGTTGAAGCAGATTGATAGAAAAATTATTAGAAGTATGTCCAGTTGCATTTATGTAGGCTGGAATTTCTTACCGTCGAACGGGGCTTCCGGAGGGATCTTGGTTATGTGGGATAAGAAGGTGGTGGAGATCATAGAAGAGTTTGTGGGAGAACACTCGGTGGGATGTCTCTTCAAAAATATAGATGATGGTTTTTTGTGGGCCTTTGCTGGGGTTTATGGTCCTAATATAGATAGCGAAAGGTGTCTGCTTTGGGAGGAGTTAGCTGGGTTATGTTCATGGTGGGAAGCTCCATGGTGTATCGGAGGGGATTTTAATGTGACAAGATTCTCTAGTGAGAGATCGGGGGGGTCGTCAAAATCAAGCCATGGTGGATTTTTCAGACTTCATTTCCGAGATGAGACTTATGGATATACCGTTAATGGGAGGGGAATTTACTTGGTCCAACAACCATGCGTGGTCAAGGTTGGACAGATTTATTATTTCCCCTTCATGGGAATCACATTATCCCGGCCTAAGTCAGAAAAGATTCCCGAGAATATGTTCGGATCATTTTCTCATAATGCTAGACGATTGTGGCATACAAGGGGGGAGAAGGCCATTTAAGTTTGAAAATATGTGGCTAAAAGTTGAGGGGTTTGTGGATTTGATTAGGCAATGGTGGATTTCATATTCCTTCGAAGGTAATCCAAGTAAGGTGTTTGCGGAAAAGCTGAAAGCATTGAAGAAGGACTTGAATATATGGAATGAACAGGTATTTGGCAATGTAGCCTCTTAGAAAAAGAATTTGTTTCAAGAGTTACAAACCTTGGAGGGAGTAGGGGAGGGGAATAACCGTAAAGTTCAAGTTATTGCTGAATTAGAAAGATTGATTTTAATGGAGGAAATATCGTGGAGGCAAAAGTCAAGGGCTTTGTGGCTAAGAGAGGGGGATAAGTGTACACATTTTTTTCACCGGGTGGCTAATGCGCATAGGAGATTCAATGCCGTTGAGTCCATGAACATTAATGGTGAAAATATTTCAGATCAAGAGGTGATAAAGGAACATGTGGTTGGTCATTTTCAACAGTTGCTAGCGGAACCGCATGAATGGAGGCCGACTCTAGATGACTTAGCTTTTGAGACCATAGACCAAACTAGTACAGATTGGTTGGAGAGACCGTTTGAAGAGGAAGAGGTACACCAAGTTATTAAGAAAATGAACAAGGATAAAGCACCAAGGTCGGATGGTTTTACTATGGCTTTTTTCCAATCTTGTTGGGAGGTGGTGAGAGAAGAGGTAATGCTGGTTTTTAAGGAATTCTTTACGCATGGCAAATTTGAAAAAAGCTTAAACGCAACTTTTATTGCTTTAGTCCCTAAAAAGGTGGGGGCAATGGAGGTTTCTGATTTCAGACCAATAAGTCTGGTGGGCAACGTGTACAAGATACTCTCAAAGGTTCTTGCCAATAGGTTGAGTATGGTAATAGAAAAGATCATTTCTAAATCTCAAAATGCCTTTGTGAAGGGGAGGCAAGTTCTAGACTCGGTTCTTATAGCAAATGAATGTTTGGACAACAGAATCAAGTCTAGAATCCTAGGTATTTTGTGTAAACTTGATATGGAGAAGGCGTACGACCATGTGAATTGGGATTTCTTGATTTCTATGTTGGATAGATGTGGGTTTGGGGCAAGATGGAGGCGATGGATAAGGCACTATGTATCAACGGTACGATTCTCAATTTTGGTTAACGGGGACCCAGTGAGATTCTTTAATAGCTCGCGGGGGATTGTGGCAAGGAGATCCTTTATCCCCCCGATTATTTGTTCTGATAATGGAGGCACTAAGTAGAATGTGTCAGCAGCAGTAGGGGGTGGATTTTTCTCAGGTTTTAATGTGGGGGCAATCATGGTTCCATCATTATTTCTCACCTTTTGTTTACAGATGATACTTTATTGTTTTGTGAGGCAGAGGTAGGTCATATAGAGTCCCTGAAGGCTATTTTGCTTTGCTTTGAAGCCGTGTCCGGGTTGAAGATCAATCTTGCTAAAACGGAGATGGTTGCGGTGGGGGAAGTAAATAATATCAGGGGGTTTAGCCAACATCTTGGGTTGTGTTCTCTCTTCCTTGCCTTTGAAATATCTGGTCCTTCCACTGGGAGCTTCTTTCAAAGCAAAGTCTATATGGGAGGGGGTGTTGGAAAAATTTGAACGTAGACTGGCTGGGTGGAAAAAGGTATACTTATCTAAAGGGGGACGACTAACTTTGATCAAAAGTACTTTATCTAATCTTCCTACATACTATCTATCCTTATTCCCACTCCCTGTTAGCATTGCATAGAGATTGGAAAAACTTCAGCGAGATTTCCTATGGGGTGGGATAGGAGAAGAGTTCAAGTATCATTTGGTAGGATGGGATAAGATATGTACTCCGTTGAGAGATAGTGGGTTGGGGATTCGGGATGTAAGGGCCTTTAATACGACATTGTTGGGTAAATGGTTGTGGTGGTATAATTGTGAGAGGGAAGCATTATGGAAAGGAGTAATTGACATAAAGTATGGCAGTGAATGTGGGGGTTGGTGTTCAAAAGAGGGAATGGGGACTTATGGTGTGGGGCTTTGGAAGTATATAAGGAAGGGGTGGGATTCCTTTTCTTGTAATACCCGGTTATGTTTGGGGGATGATAGTAGGATCAGTTTTTGTATGGATAGGTGGGTGGGCGATCTGGTTCTAAAAGATGCCTATCCCACAATCTTCGCTATTGCACGGGAAAAACAGTTGTGGTGGCTGATTTGAGGGTGATCAATCAAGACACACAGGAGTGGAATATTAGTCTTACCAGGGATGCAAACGATTGGGAAGTAAATGACTTGATGGAGTTTATGAATTTACTGTACAGTGTGCCAATTGCTGCCACAACTGAAGATGTGATGGTATGGAGGCCGAATAGAAAGGGGAAATTCTCGGTACGTTCCTTTTACGAAGCCAATATCATGCAACAAAGGCCCAAGTTTCCGTGGAAGAATATTTGGAGAAGTAAAGCACCCATCAAGGCTGCATTCTTTGTTTGGACAGCAGCACTAGAGAAGATTTTGACCACTGACAATTTTAAATGACGTGGCCTTATAATTGTGGATTGGTGCTGTTTGTGTAGAAACAATGGAGAGACATTGGACCACATACTCCTACACTGTAAGTTCGCAAGTGAGATATGGAACTACTTCTTCAACAGAATAGGAATAGCATGGGTAATGCCAGGTCGGGTGGTGGAGCTTTTAGCAAGCTGGCGAGGAATCACCGGGACTCTACAAATTGCATCTTTGTGGAGGATGGCTCCAATTTGTATTTTTTGGTGTATTTGGAATGAAAGAAACGAGAGACTTTTCGAGGATCATGAACGTTCCTCGGAAGAGTTTCAGAGTTTCTTATGGAAGACTTTATTTCTGTGGGCCATTGCTTTAGATTTTAATGGCCTAAGCTTCCATGATTTTCTTGCTTCTGTTTCTAGTTCTTAAATAGGTGTATGCTCATGTATACCTCCAGTGTACTTGGGCTATGCCCATCTTTATCTTAATAAAGCTTTCTATTACCTATAAAAAAAAAAAAAAAAAAAAAAAAAGGAATTAAAGCTAGAGGTTTTATCTTTGGCCCTCCAGTTGCATTGGCTACAGGTGCAAAGTTTGTCCCCTTGAGAAAGCCCAATAAGTTGCCTGGTATTGTTTCATTTTGTACTTTTTTGCGGTCGAATTGCATCATTTTTTACTGTGTTTTTGAGAGGTCGATAGTATCTTTGATCACTAATTGGAGGGACACATTGTATATTGATCAACCTAATATTCAAACTCGACATAACAACTTGACCCAATAGGTATACAGCTTAGATGTGAAAAAAACTTTAGCAGAAGAAAACTGGACCTTAAACACTTTGAACATGTTTGCTTTTCAGTTTCTTTTTAGGTAAATCATTGAGGGTTTTCCATGGATGAGCTTAACAAACTTTAGTAGAAGAAAGCTGACTTTTTTTTCCCCTTTCTTGCTTTGAAATGAGTTTTATCAATGAGTTTTAGGGACTAAACTTAGTGGAGAAAACATAATTGTTTTGGTCCATTTTCTCTGTTTTCTAGTGATATTTTTATTATTATATGAAAACTGGTAGATACCAATCAATAGGGGCTTAATGGCAAAAGGTACCATTTTTAATTGGAGTTCCAGTAGTAGTGATAGACACTTTATTTGTATTTTTTCAATTTTTGTAAGCAAATGTTGGTGTGAATTCAGGGAACCGGGCATAACTCACAATAAAAGCTTAAAAAGTAGAGGGTATTTTTCCTAATGGAAGCAAGGCAGAAAAGTGATGGGCATTTAGTTGTGAAAGCAAAGGATAATTATGCCTGCTTGTCTCCATTGGTATTTATGCCAACACAATTTCATTATAAGTGAAGTATGTTCCTGGCTTTCCTTAATGAAAATTACATTTTGAAGGAAGGAGTTTATGTGGTGGTACTTACGTGGTGTGATTCCTGGTGTGATTCTATTTGTTTTTCTTGGTGTAATTCTCTTTAGGACCCCAGTTTGAATATTGATGGGAAGGTAGTCAAGGCTCAGATTTGGGATACTGCTGGCCAAGAAAGGTGTGGGTTACTTTTTTTCCCTTTCTACATCAATATCTTGGGTTCTTTCATGTGGGCTTTGAATAGGTTATCATGAAATTCATGGATTCATGATTCTTACTTGGAAGATTTTATACCTGTGCCTTGGGTTTTGATATCTACTTATGAAGATTTATTGTATTAATAAGAGCAAGAAATTTGATAGTTTCTGGTACTTACTCTGTGGTTTTTATTTGTGAAAAATCATGGGTTTAGAGGCCAAGAAGGCTAATTCTTTCCTCTCATAATTTTCTGCTTATAACTAAATAAATTTGCATTTTTATGTGCAATCCAATAGGTTTTAGGCCGAGAAATTTCCTTCTTAGTATATATATTACCTTAACCAAAAACAAAAAAGTACATATATTACCTTGATGTTTTTATTTTTGGGTTTGATTTTTTAAATGAAATATCCTGGAGGCTTTTAAAGAAACATAATTATGTTTCCCACGAACTAAAAAATATATATATATATATAAAGATAATCATATGAAGTGGATTATAATATTTTGTTTAATCATATTCACTTTATCAATAAAATACTATGAAGCGCTTGTTCTTATGTTCGTCTGATATAATTAGTTTCTTCTGGAATTGTCGTGGGGACCTATTTTCCTCTTCTGACTGAACTTTTGGCCTTTGAACTATTTGTATGTATATGAGATAGCACCTGAATTGTCTTTATCCCATCATTCTGTCCTCCAATTTCATTTCCCTTCAGGAATTAAGTTTTACTTTTGGTTCTTACAGAAAGATAAATATAAATATGTGTGTGTGTGTGAGTTTGTTAGAATTTTTCTTTATAGATAGATTATTTAGAAGGTTGGGATCATTTTCTAATGGATCGTTAGTGTATTTGGTTGTTTGTTGGCTTCACAAATTCATCATGAAAGGCAAAACAACTTGATTGCAACTTTTTGGCACACATTCACGAGTTCCTTTTTTTAGCCATATCATCATGCTGACAAGATTCAGCAATATGATTGAACAAATTAGAGTAGCAAAGCCAGCAGCTTTTTTTGAGTATGAACTCTTTGAAGGAGACCCCAACCACCTTAGAACTATCAAAGCCACACCAACTCAGATTGGTCCATGGATTGATCCTTCCTCTCTGAAACTTAAGCATAGGATTGGTCGGGGCCCCTTTGGTGATGTTTTCTTAGCAACTCCGCATATTGTGTTGGCAATTTGTAGAGTGTGTTGCTACTGTGTGTTGCTCAATATTGTGTTAGCAATGTGATAATGTATATAATTGCAAATCTGGACTGCTTTTGCTTCAGGAAGTGTATTTGCTGTGTATTTAAATTTGCTTCAGGAAGCGTATTTGTATATATAATTGATACAATATATACTGCTCTGCTTCAGAAAGTGTATTTGTAAAATAATATATATATAATATTAAAATATATAATATTATATTATTATTTTACTTTTAAGATGGCTAGATCAATGTGGACTCATCTAACTAAAACTTGATACTATATCCAAAAGATGAAGTTTTAGCTAAATTTTAGACTTGCCAATGCCATTGCTCTAATCATGTAAAGCGAGAGTAAATGGCAAAGGGCCAAAGACTCCTTTCTTAATTGAATAGTGGGTATACGTTCAAACCTACAAATTTTGCACATTCGAAGTATGGTTACTCTCGAATGTTGTTTTAGTGATATAAATCAATTGTCACAAAAAAAAAAAAAAAAAATCTTTGGTAACAATGACAATGTGACGGGTGTAGACGGTTTTATTGGTCACAAAACTTTTAATGATGCTCTACTCCTTCGCAAGAATACTTTTGGATGTAGAGGGTGAAATAAGCGGCTTCGCTAGCTAGCTTAAACGTCACATTATATAACATTGATCTAGCTCTAACTTTCAACTTGACTCGATAATTCTATTGAAAAATTCTGAAGGAAATATTGCCAAGATTAATTAATCTTGGCAATATATAAAGTAGTACTATAAGTAAAAAAAAATTCACGATTTTCTTAGAAGGATATGCTCCGTGAAATTATAGTTCAAACACAGAACTAACTATTTTGGCTTCGTTGAATGCATCCATTCAAGATTAAATTTAGATCTAGTTAGTCTTAATAGTTTCCTTTTAATTTGTAAAAAGTGAGGTTGAAAGGCTTGAAAAGTGGGTTTGGAAGTTTTGGACACAGCTAAATTCTTGATCTCCTTGAGAAGATTAGGTACGGGTTGGTTATGAGAGAGAGAGAGAGAGAGAGCGCTAGCACGCGTTTTCCGGGGTAGGGGAGAAACGAAACAAATGGAGAGGAAGGACGGAATGGTAGGGGGCAAAACAAAAGGGTGAGCTCAGAAAAGATTGCGGAGACTTTGAATGGTTGAGAACGTTTTTGTAAGACGTATAAAAGGAGAGGTCGGGTGGGGTGGCCAGACCCGCTCAAGAAGAAGGCCAAGTATCTTCTTCAAAAATAGGCCACATATACGAGTAGAGAGAGAGAGAGAGAGAGAGAGAGAGATGGGAGAAGGGACGTTCTCGTTGCTCGTCTGCCTCTTTGCAGCGGCAATGTCAATGGTACACGGTGAGGATCCTTACCTCTTTTTCACATGGAACGTTACCTACGGCACAATTGCTCCACTTGGAGTCCCTCAACAAGGCATTCTCATAAACGGGCAATTTCCCGGACCCAATATCAACTCCACTACCAACAACAACATAATCATCAATGTCTTCAACAACCTAGATGAGTCATTCCTGGTGACATGGTGTGCTCATTCTCCTTTTTTAGTCGCTTTGTATCAAGTAAAAAAATATACATAAAAATGAGTTGTGAAAATTGTGACTAATTATTTGTGCTCAATGTACGTCTAACGTTTGATTTGATTGCCAGGAACGGCATCCAACATAGGAAAAACTCTTGGCAAGATGGTACACTAGGAACTATGTGCCCAATTCCCCCCAAGACAAACTACACCTATCACTTCCAAGTCAAGGACCAAATTGGAAGCTACATCTACTACCCCACCACTGCCATGCACAGGGCAGCTGGTGCCTTTGGTGGCCTCCGAGTGAACAGTCGCTTACTCATTCCTGTCCCATATGCTGACCCCGAAGATGATTACACTGTCTTGATTGGTGACTGGTACATCAAAAGCCACTCTACCCTCAGGAAAATCTTGGATAGTGGCCGCTCCCTAGGTAGGCCAGATGGTGTCCTCATCAATGGAAAATCTGCCAAGGGCGACGGCAAGGATGAGCCCTTGTTCCATATGAAGCCTGGCAAAACCTACAAATACAGAATATGCAATGTTGGCCTTAAGAATTCCCTCAACTTCAGAATCCAAGGCCACACCATGAAGTTGGTGGAGATGGAGGGCTCCCACACTGTCCAAAACACATACCAATCCCTTGACGTCCATGTGGGACAATGTTTCTCAGTTCTTGTCACTGCGGACCAAAAGCCGCAGGAATACTTCATGATTGCCTCAACTCGGTTCACCAAGAGTGTGCTTACTGGTAAGGGTCTCATCAGTTACACCAATGGCAAGGGCCCAGCCTCACCTGAGATCCCTGAGGCCCCTGTTGGTTGGGCCTGGTCCCTCAACCAATTCCGCACCTTCCGTTGGAACCTCACTTCCAGTGCTGCCAGGCCTAACCCTCAAGGATCCTTCCACTATGGTGCCATTAACATCACCCGCACCATCAAGCTCGTGAACACAGCCAGCAAAGTTGACGGCAATCTTCGTTATGCTGTAAATGGCATGTCCCACGTCGACCCTCCCACCCCGCTGAAGCTAGCAGAGTACTATGGAGTCGCGGATAAGGTCTTCAAATATAACATCATCTCTGACGATCCACAATCTCAAGGTGTAGAAGTTACCAAGGCACCGATTGTCTTGAACACAACTTTCCGGAACTTTGTAGAGATTATCTTCGAGAACCACGAGAAGAGCATACAATCTTGGCATTTGGATGGATACTCCTTCTTCGCAGTTGCGTAAGTGGCTAATAATGGTTCAATGTGCTCTTTTTAATTGAATATTGTTTTGTTCGTGTAATTGATGATAATTTTGTAATTGATGTTTCTTGTGTTTTTTATTGACTTCAATTAATAGCATTGAGCCTGGGAGGTGGAACCCAGAACGTCGAAGGAATTACAATCTTCTTGACGCTGTAAGCAGGCACACAGTCCAAGTTTTTCCCAACTCATGGGCAGCCATTTTCTTGACATTTGATAATCCCGGAATGTGGAATATAAGGTCTGAGGTGGCAGAGAGGCGCTACCTCGGACAACAACTCTATGTTAGCCTTTTGTCTCCTGCCCGCTCCCTTAGAGACGAGTACAACATTCCTGACGATGCCTTGCTTTGTGGCATTGTAAAGGATCTACCCAAGCCCCCACCGTACAGCATCTAAGATGATCTACCCTCACGTCACGCCATTTCAGTGAGAGTGAGAAGAAGATAACGGGAGAGACCACCTATCATGTGTATGAGATGAGACACATTTGAGTTATGAAATTGTACGTATACATTTTTTAAGCAAACAGTCGTAAAGAATAAGAGATATATTGGAAAACGATAGTTACTGCTTATACGTCAACCGTAGATGACATTAAATTTTTGTATCATTGACTTACATATGCTATCCTTTTTCTTTTGATCTTTTACGGTAAAGTCCACATCATTGATTTTTCCTATCTATTGTTTTTTTAATCTAATTTCAGCTGCTTGGACTACCATCTCAGGGAAGTTCTGATCAACCCAACTTCATTTATGCGATCCTAGAATTCCAATCCAGAGGACTAAAAACCTTGACTAGTGGCCCTCGAACTGATGGCCAACACAGCTAGCATTCCTAAAGTCTTACGAAATCATAAATTTTATATCCATTCACTTTTATATATTTCTTGTGCATTTATTATTGTAATTGTTTGCATCACTTTTTTTTTTAATATAAAATAAAAGTTTTGGCCAATCACATTAGTGAAATAAGTAAAGAATATGCAACAGTAATTATATATAGCAAAAACACATCTCAAAGAGTTTCCATAAAAATTAAAAAAAGAAAATACAAAAACTAAAACTACTTTCCCAAAAATCTGGAACAAATTTTATGTAAACAAATTCTCAATTCTATCTACTAAATTTAACAAACTCCAATAAAAACAAATATTAAAAAATTATCCAAACAATTTTAACCATAACTTTTAACAATTTTAATGTAAACACATCTCAAATGTTTTCAAGAATTCTCACAATATATTGTTACACAAATTTTCATTTATCCAACACACCCCAATACATGAGCCTAGAATTTAACTAAAATTTATTTATTTAAAGGAAATGAGCTAGAGTACTCTGAGTTTACAAGAATCAACTTGTTCTGCATATTTAATTAATTCACTACAAGTAAAATGATGATGAATTATTTAAGATAAAAATGATTATTTATAATGAGAATAAATTTATTTTCATAAAAAAATAATCATTTTAACAAAAAATAACTAAAAACAATAATCAGATTTCTTGTAATCTAGGCAATCAACTTCGTGTTATAAAACAGTTAACTCTAATCCAAATCAAATATATACCTAAATATGTCAATTGGGGTCCCGTTAAGTTTTAATTAAGAGTACTCTTAAAACTAGTTTGCATTGCATTGGCTTCTTTTTATCACTCTCCATAATTAGACACATTTTCTAATCCATCTGCTTCATCTAATTCTTCGCAAAAACTTCTCTTTTGCTTGCACATGCAATTATCTAATCACATCAATATATAATTAATTGAATTAATGAGATCCGTAGCACATTATAAGCTAGGTCTTGTTTAGTCATCTCATTTCATATCATATAATTATTATAATTTTTTCAAATTCTTACATAAAATATAATAAATAATTCAATTTTTTAAAATTTTAAAATAAAAATAATATTAAAAAAATAAAAATAATATTAAGAAATTATATACTTACAATATTTTATTCAACATTTAATTTTTATCTCGTCTCATTCCTTCCATATGTGATACTAAACAAGGCCTAAATTTGAATATTCGACTTTTTGGAATTCAAGCACATATAAGGGTACTTATAATAAGTTAGCTATTATACATATATAAAAAAGTAGATAATTTCTGTAAAAAGTTAAAAAAAAAAAAAAAAAAAAAAAGAAATGGAGCATGTACGGCCAGTTGTTGACTTTTTCATGAATTGAGGCGCATTAATCGCATATTAACAATATTTTATTTAATATTTAATTTTTATCTGCTCTCACCCCTTCCATACGTGATACTAAACAAGGCCTAAATTTGAGTATTCGACTTTTTAGAATTCAAGCACATATAAGAGTACTTATAATAAGTTAGCTATTTTACATATATAAAAAAGTAGATAATTTTTGCAAAAAGTCAAAAAAAAAAAAAAAAAAAGAAATGGAGCATGTACCAGTTGTTGACTTCTTCATGGATCGAGGCACATTGATCGCAGTGGGTCTCGACTATCTTTTCGAGCTTCGAGTTTAAGGATTAGTTTAATTTCAACCTCTCTCAATAATATTTATAAATAGTATTAAAATAATTTATTATTAATAATAAAATCAATCGAGTTAAGATAATTAATTGAAAAGAAACAATTGAATATTATAATATTTAAAACTTATTTAAATATAATTTTTTAATATTTAAAAATATATAAGAATATTAGAGGGCCAGAATCTCTCGTTGGCCTTAAGGCCGACCTATGCCCAAAGTAAAAACCCAAAACAAGCCTCGAACATCGTGTGTGCCACCCATTTAGGATCCATGCATCACCCTTAGCAAAGGTATCCAACACATTTCACATCATCAAGATAGATTCAAACGCATCATTAGTGATCGAACAAGATAAGAAAAGAAGGGGGTTTCAAACCACTAATATAATTCAAATAAGAGTTAAGGTTGTTATAGAGATGAGAACAACAGAGCCCTCATGACCTCTATATATACGAGAACACTCAAACTAGCCAAGTGAATGAAATCTCCATTCTTTGTTTAACTCAAACTAGTCGTCCAACTTACGCATCAGAGGCATTTTGATACCCTTCAAGCCTTTCTCCGTCAAAGTGTTGTAGGTTCGTGATGGGCACGTGCAGGAGTACAAAACATGCCTAAAACATTTGGCGCTGTCTGTGGGATCTTCCTTCCACATTACAATGTGCCTTTTGCATGCTTGCCACCTAGTGCTCTCGAGCAACTGGGGACCAGGAAGCGACATCTATGAACATGAAGAACAGATTAGCAAAAATGGAGTATAAGTTGAAGAAGGTAGTAGAGGAATTGGAAACACTACAATGCAAAAATGAGGCCCTAAAGTGTAGGAATATGATGCCAAGTGAAGATGCTGTGCTGAGTCAAGTTCATAGAGCAGAAGGGGAGTCACAAGCACGGGTAGGCTACTCAGCAACAATGAAGAAAAGAGGAAAATGCACCATGATCTACAGAGCCTCATGGAAAAATATGAAGAAATGGCGTGAAAGATAGGTGCATCCTCCTTAGTAGATTAGCTGCTGACTAGCACAAACCCACCATACAACTAGAGGTGTAATCAATTCGGTTCGATCCCATTTTGGACATATTTTAGAACCGAACTGGTATACATTAATTTTGAGATTTAAAGAATCAGTATTGTACCGGTTACACCCCTATATCAGTATTTTTGGCTTTTACCAATTCTGGTATATTATATAGAATATGCTATATATTATAATATATAATATTATAGTGATAATATATTGTAGTATATTATAATATATATTATAATTTTATTATAGACTATAATGATATATTATAATATATAATATAGTGATATTGTATTAGTATAACTACTAATACTATAGACTATAGTGATAATATATAGTTATTTATATAAAATTTTAAAATTTAATGTTATTTTAGTTAGTAATTTAGCATATAATACAAGATTATTTTATATATAATTATATATTAGAGATACAAATTATGTATAATAAAGAAAAGCATATAAAAACTATTTTATAAAGTATAAAAAATTAAAATATATATTTATATGAACCAATTCGGTGTTAGAAAAACAAAAGTTGAAACCAGATCGAACCGATTTAGAACCGGACTGAACTCATTAGCTTGGTCTAGTTTATCGATTCACTGGTTTTTTTCACCCCTGCATACAATGCAGAAATCATGGCAGTACTACTCCCACCAAAGTTCAAAGTCCTATTGGTGGAAATGTATGATGGATCCAAAGACCCCATTGAGCATTTGGAAACTTTCAAAACACTTATGATGCTCCACAAGTTTTCCAGTGAAATTGCATGCCAGGCATTTCCTTTAATGTTGAAAGGAGCTGCACGTGGGTGGTTTGGAGGGCTGCAACTAGGGTCCATAGAAAGCTTCGAGGACTTGAGAAGGTAGTTCCTGACCCAATTCATGGTGAGTAGAAGGAGAAGGAGACCAGCCGCATATTTGCTCACAGTGAAACAATGGAAAGATGAAAGCTTGAAAACTTAACTGGCATGCTTTTAAAAGAGAACGTATGATGACCGACAACCAAAATAAAAAGATCATGCTAGCAGCCTTGTTAGGAGGGATCTGGCCTAGAAGCCCCTTAATGATCAAGCTGGTGAGAAAAACCCCAGTTACGCTACGAGAGTTCATGGATAAGGCAGATGACTTTGTCAATGCAGGAGACACACTATGGGCTCTAACCTCACCAAGAAAAGTAGAGATATCAATCGGAAGATTGGACTAGGAAATGAGGTCAAAGGAAGGATCGAAAAAGTGAGTTAAGAACAAAAGAGAACCAACGTGAGGAGAGGCGAGAAACAACAGGTCTTGCATGGGCGATGAATTTCAGGACACAATACTCCAGCATGAATGTCTAGGAAAAGACCAAGGAACCTTCCTGGAGCGACGACTGCAAACAATGATCCCAAAAATTTTGCACGTATCACAATATCAAGGGGCACTGGACAGAAGATTGCCATATCCTAAAACGGAATAGTTAATTTTTTTAATTATTAATTTATTTTATTTTATCATATTTTAATTATTAATTTATTTATCGAGGAAATGTAGGACAGTGGTCAGCTTGAGCAATTAGTTGTTCGAAATACTAGGCGTCCCAGGAAAGCAAACGAAAGGAGACAAGATTGGGAACGGGGAGGCTAAAGAAGCAAGAGCCCGAGAAGGGAAAAGGCGACTAGAGAGCCCCACGACAGAACTCCTAGGCGAAGCATGGACTGAGCTAATCCACCTCTTGGAGAAATCCGCACAATCACTAGAGGAATTTCTAGCGGTGACCCTACCTCCTATGGATGAAAGGCCTACGCATGCCAAGCCAGATACAGGGAAATTTTCAACATCCAGGGGCCAGAAAAACAGCCAAGGGCACAACTAATAGCCACAATGTCCTTTAGCGAAGATGATTGTTAAGGAGTGATTTATTCGCATGATGACGCATTTGCAATGACCATGCTAGTGGCCAATTACACCACACAAAGAATATTGATTGACAATGACAGCTCGACTGATGTCCTTTTCTGGGAAGCGTACAACTCAAGGATGGGGAAAAGGACATGAAGATGATCGAGTCCCAAGCATTAAGTGGTCCTTTTCCACTTCCATTCTAGAAATACTAGTGTAAGAAATAGAGACAAGAAACAAAGATGCCCTGAAGCAAGGTGAGACTAACAAGCCTCTTGAACTAATCACCATTGATTCGACCCAGCCTAAAGCATTGGTAAGGATCAGGACCAAAATGAAAAGTGAAGAAAGACAACGACTGAAGCAACTACTTACCAAACACCAGGATATCTTCGTTTGGAGTCACAAGGACATGCTTGGAATCGATGAGAAAGTCATAGAGCATTGACTAAGCATCAACCCGGAGTGCAGCTGGATAAACAAAAGAATATAAGCTTTAGTACCGAGAAGTACTCAACTATTGTGGAAGAGTTTGATCAACTCTTAGAACCTGAATTCATAAGAGAAACCCACACCCCGAATGGCTTCCGAATACACCTAAAAAAGTCAAATTGAAAATTACGAATGTAATTAGATTTTACTGATCTCAACAAAGCCTGCCTAAAGGACACCTTCACCTGCCTTTAATAGACTTAATCGTAGACTCCACCGTGGGACATGAAATGCTAAGTTTCATGGATGCCTATTTATGGTATAATCAGATCCAAATAAGCCAAGTCGGCTAGGAAAAAATGGCATTTATAGCCTATTAGGGATTATACGGTTACAAAGTCATGCATAGGGCGAAACATGGAGGTTTACATTGACATCCTATTGGTCAAGAGTAAAGAACTGGAACAGCATGTGGAAGACCTGAGGGAAGCCTTTGGGGTGTTACAACAACACAAAATGAAACTTAGCCTTATGAAATGCGCATTTGGGGTACACTTGGGCAAGTTTCTGGATTTCATGGTATCGAAGCTAACTCGAAGAAAGTACGAGTGATCATTGAGATGGAGTCGCCAAGAAACCTAATGAGCCAAGCTCTTAGAGGGGTGAAAACTAGATTTGCCGATACCCAAAAGTTGAAATGATAGCATTCGCGATATTGATAGCCACTCACTAGCTGCAGCCTTATTTCCAAGCACACCCTATGAGAGTAGTGATGGTAGCACCACTATAGAAAGTGTTGCAACAACCAAACACCTCGGGCCGACTGGTAAAGTGGTCTATCTAATTAAGCAAATTCAACATCAACTATATTTGTTGGACTACAAAATCGGCTAGGAAGGGGCAATTCCTAGCCGATTTTGTAGCTGAATTTTCAAATTTTCCCAAGGAAGTGTTGGAACTTCCTATGGGGAAATTGTGGCAAATATGTGTCAACAACTCATCCTGCCACATAGAAGGGGGAGTAGAGGTGTATGTAGCAGCAGAGAATGGAACTGAAACATATTATCCGATAATATTAGGATTCAAGGTCACCAACAATAAAGCTGAACACAAAGCAGTATTGGTAGGACTCGCCATAGAAGGAGCCTTGTGAGCAAGGGAAGTCTAGATGAAGGCATACTCCCAAGTTGTAGTCGGCCAAGAAACAGGGGAATATTTAACAAAGAGCAAAGAGCGAGAAACTTGAAAAATACCTACAACAAGTCTATGAAGGGCACAATCACCTTCATTACTTCCTAATCGACTGCATCCCAGGGAAGAAAATTGGAAGGACAACCGACTTGCATGGGCATATCACATAATCAAATTCTTAATAACCGAGAAACTCCTACCTGGTAAGGAAGAGGCAAGAAAGGTGGAGAACAAAGCAGCCCAATTTACCATGATTAGCGGTGCACTATACAAGCGAGGTTTCTCAACCCCCTCTTGAGATGTGTGTCAAGAGAATAGGCCCAATACGTTATGGAGAAAGTACATTGAGGGATATGTAGGAATCATTCAGGAGGAAGAGCCCTGACAACTAAGATCATGAAGGAAGGGTACTATTAGACGCACATCCTTAAAGATGCCAAGGAGTTCACAAGGAAATGTGCCCAATGTTAATTACATGCACTAGTCCCAAGTAGCCCACATGAGGAATTGACATTAGTCACCACACCATGGCCATTCACCTAGTAAGGGTTAGACTTGGTTGGCCCTATGCCGCCAGGCAAAGGAGGAGCAAAGGTTGTCATCATCTCTATCAACTACTTTACAAAATGGGTAGAGGCTGCCATGGTAACAATAACTGCCCAAAACATCTCCAAATCCCTATGGAAGATAATCATATGCCGATTTGGGATACTTATTGCAGGGCATCATCTCAGATAATGGAAGACAGTTTGATTCAGAGCACTATCAAAACTGGTGCTCCAAGTTTGGAATTAAAGCCAAGTACCCTTCCCTTGGGAATCCTCAAGCAATTGGAAAAGTTGAGGCAACGAATAAAACCATCATGTGCATATTGAAGAAAAGCTAGAAGAGAATAAGGGTGCTTGGACCAAGGAACTCCCCGAAGTGATTTGGGGTTACAAAACTGGAGAAACACACTTCGCCTTGGTATACAACAATGAGGCAGTAATACAATTTGAGGTGGGAATGCTCAGCCATAGAACCCAACACTTCAATGTGAAACAAAGCATGAGGGCATTGTATGAGAGCCTTGGTCTGCCCAAGGAAAAAAGAGATGGTGAGGAGACCAGAGCAATAACTAATAAAAAGAAGACGGAGCAATATTTTAATAAAAGAGTCAAGCTAAGGTCCTTAAAAATCAGAGATTTGGTTGTGAAGGAAACGGGAGTCACCACCGCAGAAGAGGGAAAGCTCAGTCCACGATCGGAAGGTCCCTACATTGTCAAAACTAGCCACAAACCGGGATTTTATGGCCTTAAAGATGCTCTAGGAAAGGAGCTAACCCACCCATGAAATGTCAAGCATCTAAAAAACTACTCTGTATAGCTCCCTATGTAACAATTCTGATGCAATAAAAGAGCTGTTGAATTCTATTATCTATCTTTGCACTTGGCGATCATTGTAGGAAAACAACTCAACAGAGTGTTTCCCTCCTCATCCCTTTAGTGTAGTCAAGTTATCCTCCAGCCAAAACATAAGTTGAGTGTCTCCACTCGCCACTTTTAGCGTGGTTGAGGCAGCCTCCTGCCAAACACAAGTTGAGTGTCTTCACTCACACCTAGCGATCATAGGAGGAAAACAACTCAACAGAGTGTTTCCCTCCTTGCCCCTTTAGCACGGTTGATGTATCCTCCCACCAAAACATAAGCCAAGTGTTTTCACTCGCCAACTTTAGTGCAGTCGAGGCAACCTCCTACCAAACACAAGTCGAGTGTTTCTACTTACACCTGACAATCATAGGAAGAAAACAACTTACTAGAATGTTTCCCTTCTTGTTCCTTTAGTGCGGTCAAGGCATCCTCCAGCCAAACACAAGCCAAGTGCCCCCACTCTCACATAGGCAACCAAAGGAGAGAGCAACTCAACGAAGTGCTTCTCCTCTTGCCCCTCAACACAAAAAGGCACAATGTCATCCTTTGAACAAAACACTGAAAATGAAAGCAAGCATAAAAGACATTATCCATACAAACACTATCCATCATACGAACACAAATCAAGTGGAAAAGCTTGACAGCAACCAGAAGAAGCAATCAATTGCAGTAAACAAAGCAGTCAAGCATCTTAAAAATATTAACAAATATGATGTTGTCTTACACTTCACATAAAAAAGAAAAAAAAAACAAAAATAATGAGGAAAACGTAATAGGTAATCAAGGGTGAGCAGTGGTATTAGGAGGAAAGGCATTTGGCATCTTGTCACACCCCAAAGAGTCAAAGACATGGTAAGTGGCATGACTAGCCCTTATGGACTTCTAGTCCAACCTATGCAAATCGGATCTAGGGCGGGCAAGCAAATACTCCCTCAACTATTTAATGCCGAGCTTCTAAACCAAGCCCTAGGCTTGATTCCAAATGGAACAAGTGGCTGCCATGTGGGAGGAAAGGTCGACAACCTCTTCTTGAGAAACCTGTAGCTCTTCAGCCAACTCAGCAACGTTTAACTCTGAGTCCAATAGTCTGCTCTTGTAACTCTTGGATATCTCGTGCAATGGTGCATAGCACTACTCAAGCCTTCACCTCATGGTGACATCGGCTTACCTACTCCTAGAACTCCTTAAAGTCCTAACGAAGGCAACAAATCTCTTCATGAAGAGAAACTATCTGGTCTTCCAAGGAATAGGAATATGATTCAACTTGGGACAGACTCCTCACCATCTCTTCCCGGTTAGCTTTGGCCACCATAACAGCGCCATGCGCCTTACTGATGAAGGAATGCATCGAATGATTCTCTTTCTCCAAGTCAATCTAACTATCCACCAACATGGCCACTAGGAGATCCATGCCTTGGGCAAACAAACAAACCTCAAAAGAAAAAAAAAAAAAAAAAAAAAAAAAAAGGAAGAAAAGAAAAAAAGAAAAAAAGAAAAAAAAAATAGGACAAGGGAAAAACGTATCAGGGACAAGAAACCTCAAAGTTTGTACACCATGGCACGTACCTCCCTAAAACTATCCACTAGTAAGGAGGAATCCGTAGGATGGGAGCTCGAAGGACTAGGCAATCCTGATGCATCAAAAGGCCTTCCAACGAAAGGAACAAAACCACCCATCTTGCCTGTACTACTTACCGATGAGAAACTTGAGTGAAGAAGTGGAGGAGAAGAAGAGGCGACAAAAGTGATGTTTCCTGCGTGATCGGCAGATCCCAAATGAGGGTCCACAAATGGTGAACTAATGGGAAACACAAGTGATGAAACACCTCCTCTCATTGGCGAGACATTGAAGAGTGATGACATAATGGAGACCCTACTACCCCTGAGGTCCGTTCTCATGGTTACCTCAAGAAAGAACTTAGGAAAGGCGAGGGGAATCTTGGGGGTGAATCCTCCTAAGGTTGTTAAGGCGGCAATAGAGGTCGCTGGTGTTAGTGTCAAACCCTTCGACAATGTATTATCTCTATCACCCAAGGAAGCCTCACCCAATTCATCGAAAGTGATTGAAGAAGGCCACATTGAGACAATGGGAGGAGTCTCCAAGAATGTAGGGTTAAGGGTCATCTCTATCTCGCTCTCATCCAAGCCAGAGGCCTTGCGTTGATCCCCCAAAGGAGGCGAAGCTGGTGAAACAGCCTCACGATCAAGTGACATAGTGAACTATGCTTCCAACACCAACTCTAAATCTACATCAGTCTGCACTATAACATCTTCAAAGGGATCAACCCGAGAAGCCATTGGGCAAACCGAACTACCCTTCCTGTGTAGCAAGGAAGAAGGGGGAGGACCCAACTTGATTCATTGGAAGGATTGACCTTGGTGCAGACATGGGGCACATTAGAACAAGCTTTTTTCCCCTTTGATCATTTGTAGTCGAAGATCCCCTCTTTTGCCCCCAAGATAAAGAGGGGGTGCCCAAAAAATGACAACCAACCACGTGGGCCCTACTAGGCAAAACCACAAACCTATGAATACATGGTGAGCGCGTTAGACAAAATCCCAACAGAAGCACAAGTGAAACATGTTGCGGATATATAACAAGCACATTAGTCAAAAGTCCAGCAGAAGCACAAGTGAAACATGTATCAAATTATATGATACACATTACCACAAACCTGTTAATATTGGCATGAGACAGAAGAGCGTTTGACGAAATGGAACTATTGTTTTGTTCCACCCAAGCATACACCAAATGCGAGCAAGCCTCCTCTCGATCAGAAAGGATAATGACAAAGTCACAATCATCAAGAACAACACCCTACACTGCCCAAATTGGGAACTTGGGGCAAGCAGCCTCATTCGAGGGAAATTCCTAACCGTCGCTAGAGATAAAGAAGAATTCCTCTACCACATTTTGGCATGAGAATAATGATGCTCCAAACACACAACAGGATTACAGATACAAAATTGAAAAACTGCACAGGTTCTCGTGTATGCGACGAACTTTGTGGATAAAAAGTTACTCCCTCGTTGTGAGATCTGGGTAATCCTTGCCAGTGGGCTCTAGAAATTACCTCCAAGCAACAAAGCAAGCCATAAGTATCCTTCACGTGTTTGGCACCAGTTGTGAGGGAGCAAGTCCCAAAAAATCAAGCATGTCATTAACAAGCCAACAGAGTGGCAAGCGGAGCCCCATTAGAAACATCACAGAATACAAGGCCACTTGGGTAGCAAGACACCCAGCGTCAACGGGTCCTCGGTAAGATTCCTGCAAACTTAGTACAACTGGTTCAAGAACTTTTTAGCGATTCTTCAAAAAGTCCAAGTCGTTCAGTGACGATGTCGCCATCTAGCGGCACTCTTCGAAGATAGGGGTGCCCTGCGACAGTCTTCTCCGTGTGAGGAGGAGAATCACAAGCTCAATAAGACCTAGTGCCATGAGAAACAACATGAGATAATGAAACTTTGCAAGGTAATTGGAGAGGCCAAAATCTCCTCCAGGCCTCAAGGCCCACTTATGTGGCTCAAAGAACCTGGGCCCAAAGTAAAGAACCTAGGAAATGTCTTGTGAGCCACCCGATTGAGCTAAAATATTACATATTTCATACGTTTAGAACTAATACATTTTAATTAGCTCATGACATTATTATTGGTTTTAGATAGAAAAATGGTTTATAGGCATAAATCCGAGTTGTGATTTAAATTGATTAATATTATGATTTATGCTTAACTTTATAACATGTGATTTAATTGGACAATATTTCATCACATACACAACACATTTTTGATATTCTATCATTCCTTTTAATTTATTTTTAGATTTCTATTTATCGTGTGTTATTTATTTTCATTGTTTTTACTACTTTTAAATTCAATGCACTCAGCTTTCCTTGCCTTTTTTATGTTTAACACGATAAAATAAAAAAAGAACAATACGACAGTTTCTTCTCTTGCCTTTGAACAGATGCACACGGGAAGCTTCTCACCTTTTTAAGTCTCTTTGAATTTTGGAAAAAAGAAAGGAACAAGGAATTAGCTCTCTTTGGCATAAAGAGAGGAAGACCTTTTGGCAGCAAGGGATAAGGGACGTAAAAGGCCTGGCTTTTGAAAGGCATAGACCCAGGTGGTCTTTTTTGGAATTGGTCTTCAAACATAAAGGAATACAGAGTAGGTGGGCGCTTAAAAGGAAAATAGAGAAAGGAAAGATGAGAAAGGACTAGAGGACACTTATGAAGGATGCTGGACACTAGACAGTCTAAGAACAGAAAGTAGGGGGAGACTTTTGGCTCGTGGACAAACAGAAGGCACGGACTAAAGAGAGAGAGAGTAGGGGGAGAGACAAAAACATAGCACTCTTACACGAAACGGAGGAGGGACTGGAACACTAAACTTAGACAAACAAGGGACTGAATGCTTGACACGAAAAGGAGGCGTTGGATGCTGGGCACATTTTTATTCTGGAAGAGAGAGATGAGGATATTTTTTTGGGGAGAGACTTACACAAGAGCAGGGGGCTTCGGGAGGAACACGTCAAATGCTATAGAGAAGAAAAAAAAAAAAGCTTTGCATCCTGGAGCTTTTGGACTTACAGAGGGCATCACGCAGGAAAGTTTTGGTTTGTGAGGGACTTATCGTAGCTGGTTTTGAGAGAGAGCAGGGGCTAGCTGAAACTTAGCTTTGGTGAGAGAAGCAAGACTTATGAACAGTAGGGCCTTTTGGGAACCAAGAGAGTGAGAGAAGGAGGTCTGGTTTTTGGAGTGAGAAACATTGGGACGCTAAACAAAGAAAGGAAAAGGGAGCTGGACGGAATAGAGGGGGACGCACAGAGCTTGAAAAGGAACGGATTGGGATTTTTTGAGGCTCTAGGTTGATTTGAACAGGGAAAGCTTTTCTTCTGCAGCTTTGGGAATTTATGGGCAGCTTGGGGCTTTCTTTGTTGGGTTGAGGAAAGGCACAGAGGCTGCTAGTTTAATTTCTTTGTGAGGGGAAAAACAAAGCTAAGAAGCATGAGACGGGAGAGAGTTTTTGGACCGAACGGACTGTAAATTTTTTTTCCTCTCGTTTTGGGCTCTTATATTATCTTTACTTTTGTTCTATGGTCTATATTATTTTTCTAGTGTTACACTTTGAGTTTTATTTTAGTTTTTTGATGGAGAATACTTATTTGATTTCCATGGCTCATTTGATGAACATGATTAGCTAAACTTTCGCATTAAGGTTAGAGGTGAAGTATAATGATTTAAACATTATTTTTAGATCAATATTAGAGTTTATATTGAGAGTTTGATTAATTGAATGGTTTTATTATTGGATATTTTGATTATCTATATATTTATCTTGATCCATTGTGATTTTCGAATACATTGAATGCTTGAAAATCCCTATGATATTCAAATAAATTTGTGAATGTTATAATCATCAATAGTTCATACTTAATCATTAGTAACTATTTTTCTTGACTTTTAAATGTTAAATCTTTCAATTAAATAAAATTATTATTCTAGTTTAATTGAAATAAATCGGTTAGAAACAATATCCTAAATTATTAAATGAATCTTCAAAACCTTAGTCGTTCTCCATATCGATTTATTTTATCATTTTAGTTTTATTCTATTATTTTAAAAATCTTCAACTCATTAATTTTCTCTTCTATTTGATTACACGTTCCTTTTAGTAATTTTTTTTCATTGTCTGAGTTTATTTTTCTTATCATATAAGTCAATTCCTATGGATTCGACTATATTAGGTACTACAACACATGCATACTTGTAGGTAAAATTATTCTAAATTTTTGATTCACTAGTTGAGTCAAAATTTAGGTGCAACAAATTTTTGGCGCCGTTGCTGGGGATGCATGCATCACCCACAGAAAAAGAATCCAACAGATTCCACATCAGCAAGGTAAATTCAAATGCATTCTCGGTGATCAAGCAAGATCAAGTAAGGATGGAGATTCAAACCACTAACTCACTCACTCAAAAATGAGTAGCACAAAGGCTATCCCAAGTGCAGGAGGATGTCGTATAATAATTATGAATAAAATTTCTAAATTGTTTCATCAGGAAAAGTTGTTTAAAATCAAACTTGTGTAAAAGGTAAAAATGTTCACAAAGAAGAAATCAAAGTGATGATATGTGCCTTAAGTAGAAGAGTGCAATGGAAATAAAAAGGGCAATAGCTATAGACTAGATTTATATTTTTGAATTTTTTGAGTGTCGAAATGGAATGTAAAAGACTAACAAATTGAAATTAACAATTAAAGAATCAATTAAGCTAAATAATCTTCATTAATCTAAAAATGAAATAATAAAACTGAAATTATTTAAGTCCTAATTAACCTTTAATCAATCTAAAATGTAATGGAAGTAAGAGATTAATAAAACTAAGCCATGAATTAAACTAGATTAGAAAGTAATTGACAAAATACGAGCTGAAAATTGAAATGCCCAAAATCAAGATTCTAGGGTTTATCCTTGTATTCAAACCATAAATTCTCAAAATCAATCCATATCAATTGTAATCACTGTTAAATGAAAGGTTAAAAGAGCAAGAAAAATAATGACATCAAACTTAAACATACTGAAAATAAAATATCCAAAATCAAATGATTCTAAATTAAAAAATTCAAAAATACACTATAAAGTTCGTACTAAAATTAAATAAAGATTTGGGGGAAAAAAAAAGAATAAGCCAAATTAATAGAGATAGAGAACAGTAGGAGAAGGCTGGAGCGGCAGTTGGACCCCAAAAGAGCTCTTCAATGCGCGGCGCTAGAGTTCTTCAATGTACGGCATGCGTCCAAAACCCAGTATGAAAAATCTGAATTCCGTCCAGCGTAAAACTCTCTTTTGTGTTACCGTTTGAAATCAAAACTCTCCAAACCAAAAGAAAGAAACATGTCCCTATGGGTCTCGCCTCTCAGTTGAAAGCCAAGCCTTCTTTCTCTTTCTTTAGTTTTTCGTGTGAGTCTCCTGTCAAAACCAAAAAGTTTGGCCTGCATGTAAATCTCAAAAGCCTTTCTTTAGGCCATGCTTGTGTCAACTCTAGAGGAAAAAGCCCATCTGGCGTGAGTTTATTTTATTTTTTTTGATACTTTTCATTTCTTAGCCTATATAAAAATAAAATTAAAATTAAAAAAGAAATAAAAAAGTAGAATATCAAAAATATGTTATGCATGTGAATAAACATTGTCTAATTAAATAACAAGTTATAAAATTAAGCATAAATCATGCTATTAACCAATTTAAATCACAACTCAGATTTATTCATCTTAAATATTTTTTCATATAAAACCAATAATAATTTAATAAAATAACTAAAATATATTGATTCTAAATGTATAAGATATGTAATATTTTATCTCAATCATTAACTTATTTCAAATAAGAGATAAGGTTGTTACAGAGATGAGAACAACATACCCCTCCTGACCTCTATATATACAAGAAGAGATGAGCTAGCCAAGTAAGTGAATTGAATCTTCATTCTTTATTTAACTTAAACATTTTGTCTAACTTAGGCATCGGAGGCATTTCGATACCCTTCAAGCCTTTCTCAGTCAACGTGTTGTAAGTTTGTGGTTGGCACTTGCAGGAGTGCAAAACCCACCCAAAAAAAAATATCTTGTTGCATAAACTAAGTGTTGGGTTGGACATCTTTGATCTCGGGTTTCTTATACTACAAACTTCAAATTTTTCACGATTAGAGGATTTGAGTTCTTATAAGGATAATGCATGCATATTTTGTTGCTTCACTAGTTTTCTTTTTTTGAGAGACTTCACTAATATTTGGAGACAAAAGCAATCATTTAAAAACTTATATATGGGTTAAGAAAGCTTTTTGAAGGTATATCTTATCAGAATTATAAGCAAATTAAACAAAAAATAATATAATGAAAATGATGTATCAAATAAATTAGCTTGGCAACATATTGGCAACAGATCTGGAAGCTTGGTGTACTAGGTTCTGTCAAACACTTTATTTGGAGGGTAGCTCATAATATTCTTCCAACTAGAAGTAATTTGTTCAAGAGGAAGATTATCGATTCTTCTTTGTGCACAATTTTGTGAAAGAGACGAAGAGACAAATGTTCATGTACTTTGGAACTATCTTGCAGCAAGAGATGTATGGTTTGAAATGGATAGCCCGGTAAAAAAAATGGTCAATTTTAGAGGAAGACTTTCTGGAACTGTGGAAGAGAATAAATGAGAGATTAGAGGAGGTAGAATTGGTGGCTTATGTGATAAAAAGACTGTGATTAAGAAGAACTCTAATGATATATGAATAGAAATTTGAGAACCTGATAAAAGTTTTCAAGATTGCAAAACAATGCTTATAACAAGACTTCAAATATGCTTAGAGCCATATGCGAGATGAACATCACTCTAGCAGTATAGTGAGACAACACCCAAAGTGGGAGAAGCCAAGGGGAGCCTATGCAAAAGCCAAATGTGATGCAATTGTAGATAATAAGGAAGAGAAAGTGGGGGTTAAGGGTTATAATTAGAAACTCAAGTGATATTCTAGCTTCTTTATGCTCATGTGTAAGTTGTATGATGAAACATATTGTAGCTGAAGCGTTAGAACTCAAAAGAGCTATGATATTCTGTATGGAATTGGGACTGCCTCAAGTGGTTCTAGAAGGAGATGCTCATGTTGTAGTGAAGGTTGTTACAAACAATAAAGAAATAAACACAGATTATGGAGTATTGATTGAAGATGCAAGAAGAATGTTGGTGGGTAGACCAAACTAGAGTCTAAAATTCACCTATAGAGAGGGTACGATGGTAGCTCATAAACTAGCTAAGTTAGCTATCAATATTTTTGAAGAAACTGTATGAATTGAAGAAGGTCCTAGTCAAATTGTTAGCCCAGTCATAGTGAGAACGCTTATGATGAATATTCTATCGATACTTATGAATAAAACTACAAGCTATGTTTTTCTTTCAAAAAAATAAATTAGCTAATCGAAAATGACATGATTGAGTCAATTTAGATTTGTAATCGGTTTCAAATCTATGTAAAAATAATAAATTTAAATCAAGGGTTAATTGCAAAATAACCACATGAGTTATCACTTTTTTGTAATTTAAAACCTTAATTCTTAAATTTGGCAAAATAAATCCATAAATTTTCACATTTTTACAATTTGAGGATTTCGTCAATCTCCCGTTAGAAAATTGACAAGAGGATTGCTATATGGTATGAATTTGTCACACGTAAGCTTTCACTTAGATGGTCTGGATATTGTTGTGTTGTGTTAGACAATGAGAAAGTGACACGTGACCACTTATTAGTTTCTAAAAGAAAATTGACAAAAGTATCTAATTGCAAATTTGTTGAAGTTCAAATATTAATTTTGTAAAAGTTAAAATTTGATTTTTTGAATTGCAATTATGTGAAAATTTAGGTACTAGTTTTGTAATTAACCCTAAAATTGATTATTCTAATGGCAAATATGTGAAAATCTAGGTACTAATTTTGTAATTAACCCCTAAAATAAATTTTAAGACTATCATACCGTGTTGTGTCAAAAGTTATCTGCCCTAACAACACCCAACCAATTGCAGCACATTGTAAGCGAAAGATACAATACTACACAAAAATGAGGAATGCATCAAACCTTTTTATAAAATAATCTTTAACCTTGTAAAAGAAAAATTATAATTCGCAATTTTTTTACAATCATTTACATAATCATATTTTACATAAAAGATACTTTTATAAAATGAAAATAACTTATAAAATATCATCATTTCATAAAAATACTCACATTTTAAAATTTGATTGCCTAAAAAATTATGAAAATGTCATTACAAATAGATCAAATGTAAAGAAAATTATAGATTATAGAGTAATAATAATCCCACAATTCTTTATAATTATTTTAGAACTCATTTTTAATTAATCCATACAATATCTCACTCTCTTAAAAATAAAATTCAGGTTTCATTTATGTAAAGTTATAAAATAACTGTAAGTAAATTTTTTGTTACAAAACGTAAAGAAGAGTGGATAATGCTGGTGAGAGAGTATTATGTAGTCGCGGAAAATCGGTGGCAGAGGTCGTTGCCCGTCAGTCCCCATATTTCGGTTGAAATTGTTAGTAAGCTTATATAGCATTTGAAGTTAAATTGAGAATAAGTGTTACAAAATAAAAGGACATTTAAAAGAAAGAAGAAAAAAGTTGAAGGAAAAGGAAGGGACGAGCGAGACGGAGATGAAGGGCGGGGCTTCTTCTTATGGATATTCGGCGAAAAGGCGATGGAGGGGGCTGGTCATTGGGGTGCTGGGACTTGTTATCCTCTCCATGCTCGTTCCTCTTGTCTTTTTGCTTGGCCTTCACAATGGCTTTCGCTCTGCGGGTAATTCTCTTTCTAGTTTCCACTTATCTTTACTTTGCTTTGTTGAATCTTACCTCTAACTTCTTCTTCTTCTTCTTTTTAAATTCTGTTTAGATCTGTTAGTCGTTCCATGTCAATTCCTCATCCCCCCCCCCAAAAAAAAATATCATCTCTCCCTCCTAATTAGGGCACATTGTCTCTCTATCTCTTCCTCCAATTGAAATTGGGCGAATGCTGTCTTACTCCCGTACTTGTTCTTCACTCCTTCCCTATCTCTATCCATTTTCCATTTTCTCAGATCGATCGAGATGAAGAATAGTGCGAAGAGATTCTGATGCAAGTTCATTGGCTGTGGCTTTTTAATCTACTACATTTCATATTGTGTTTTCTTATGCCTCTTTTTCACCAATCTGATGGCAAGTGTGTGGTTTTATACTACTTAATTGGCTAAAGAATATAGTCCCAAACCCTGAGGGGTAGCTCAGTCGGTCAGGACTTGGGTTTACTCTCGGTCACTAGTTCGAGTCCCTCAGGCAACTGGAGGTTTACCTAGCCATTAATTATAGGTTCTGTAAGATTAGTCGAGGTGCTCACAAGCTGGCCTGGACACCCACAGATATAAAAAAAAAAATTTAGGTTGTTATGATGCAATTGTTACATATTGGGCTTATATCAGTTAGTTATCATGCAATTGTTACATATTAGCTTTTGTTGTGTAACTTATAACTTTTTGGGATTGTTTTGATAATTACACTCTTTATTTATCCCCTTTCAGCATGAGTACATTTTTCCCATTTATATAAACTTTTAGCATCATTGAGAAATTCTCATCTGCTGCAGGATATCCGTCCGAGCAACAAAGGCCAACTTCAGTAAGTATTTGCACATTTTTGGATTTTGGTACATCTCTTGGTGCTTTCAATTATTTTGCGTCGTTGTTGACTCTCTCTCTCTCTGCGCCCCAACCCCCTTCCCCCTTTCCCCCCGGCCCTCAAAAAAAAAAAACCTGTAAATCAGGAGAGTCGAATAGGATATGACAAGTACGAAGTCAGAGATGCTTGGAATGAGTCCGAGGTAATGCATTTTCCACTAGGCTAAAAAGAAAATTCAGCCCTAACTTAATACGGCATCCTAGGGACAATACTATCATTTTTCTACACTAATTTTTTTCATTCACTCATCTGTATAGGTTCTGGATTTCAAGTATTCTAAGCTAGTTAAATACATCTTAAGCTGTTTTATGTTGTACTTTTGATAGCTTTGCACTAGACCTATATTGGCATCCTTTTGCAGACTTTTGATGGTTTGATGGTGTAGAAAGTTTCATTCTAGATTTTTTTAAATTTTTAACTTCATACTTTGGTCCACAACTCCTCAGAATTAAAGAACCTCATTTTCATCTATATATACCCTTTTTTTTTTTTTCTGAACAAAAAGGGAAGGAGGGAGGGACCATAGGTGGCTTCTCTATTTGATTGTGACCATAGTAACACCATACCTACTGGGAACTGAACAAAAGGGGCCAAGGCGTTGGGAAGCCGCAAGTGCTTCCTCAAGTTGGGTTTGAGCCATAGCTTAGACCCCTGCCCAACTAGAGAATTTAATGAATCCTCAGGCAGCTAATACTACTAGTCTAAGGTGAATCCATATTTGGCTTCGAACCTAGGAACTAGTACATGCCAAACCACTTGGGAGTAACCCAAGGGCCATTGAGCAACCACCCATGATGGTGTTTTTATATTCCTCTGTTATATGAAGATTGAAGACTAGTCCTGTAACAATGCATGCTTTAATTCTGTTACAGGGGGATCAATCAAGCCATGTATGCGATCTTTTTAGAAAATTGGGACCAACTCTTCCAAAGGTTTATGCATAATGCTCTAATGGGTCAATACTTCACTTCGTTTACTGTTAAATCACTGGAATTGGTATTATTGTATGTGCCATGTTTGTAAATGGTTTAGATAATGCTTACACAATTGACAGTTTAATGACTCTTCGAATTGTTAAATTCCAACTGGTTTACATTTTCCTTTTATTCATTGTGTGAAAGGATTTGAGTTTGTGCTTTGGTCAATAATGAAAGCATAGATGATCTGTGGAGGTAAATGAAACAAGAAACTTGAACGACATACAAAGGTCATTTTATCGGTTGGAATCACACATTCATGGCATGGTCGGAAGTAATTGCTGAGAGGCATAAGAGGGTTTTCTAGTGATTGCAAGAATTATTCTTTATTTTGTATTGGGGGGTGGGGGGGAGGAGTGGAACCTGATGAATAATATATATATATATATTTTTTTTCTTTCTGATAGGTAAAAAGTTTATTGATCCACATAAATAGGCAAAGCCCGAGTACACAGGAAGTATACAAGAAAGACCCTAATTACCAAACTACGTGCTATTGATAGAAACCTGAATAATATAATATGAGTCTCTTTGTTACTTTCATATTTTGTCGACATTTGAGTCCCATTGAAATATATGCAGTTAATTATTTCTTTGGTTCTCTTTCCTTCTAAAGTCTATGTAATTTAGTTAAGCTGTTAACTTACCATTAACGAGTGTCTTGCAGTTAATGGACCGAAAACAGAAAGATGCACATTCATTTTATTTATCAGCTTGTTGATTTTTTAAGTGCGCTAACGTAGGCATCTAAAGTCATACTTGAACTTGGCATTTTTCTCATCTTATGTTCTGTGGCAGGATGTTCTTAGAAACTTCACCAATAATGCAAAGAATAAAACCTTTGGTAGGGGTTCCAAGCACAATAGTCAGGCGACAGAAGGTCTTGCTGAACTCCATTTTGTATAACCATTATGTACAGGATCCTTCCTGCCTTGTTAAGAGATGAGCACTCTTTTTTTTTTCTTCCTCTTCTTCTAATTATTATCAATTAATGGTTTTCCAGTGCCCCCACGTAGCATTGCACAATCTCTTCCCGTTAAGAATGTAAGCATGCTTCACTATTTTGCTATAGATTTCTGCTAGCATGCTTGTCAATTGTGTTCTTTTAATTGCTTTAGTGGTTGATTTGAATTCTGTAGCAGAATACCAATGTTGATGCTGCAGTTGGACTCCCCTTATATGCAAAGGATGTTGTCGATGACATTGGAAAATTATGTGAGTTTAAATTTGGTAGTTATTGTCATTGGCGTCAAGAACATAGAGAAGAAATGAAGGATTCTATGGTGAAAAAGTTGAAGGATCAATTATTTGTGGCTAGAGCATTCTATCCTAGTATTGCAAAACTTCCGAGACAGGATAAGTTGTCTCGGGAATTGAAACTAAATATTCAAGAACTAGAACGTGTTCTTAGTGAAAGCACTACAGATGTTGATCTTCCACCACAGTAAGTGATAACTACCTTTTCATGATCACCCCATTTTCCATCCTTGTCTTGTCATGTCATATTTATCAAAACTGGCTTGTAACATGATGAATAACTCTCCTTTCTTCAGGCACATCGCATTTGCTTTTTTCTAGAACTGTTTATATATATATATATATATTTTTCTCTTTTGGAATTATGTTAGCTGCAGAAAACTTAGAAAGCCTTCATGATTAGCATGCAAATATATATATTTGCATGTTTACTTATCAAAAAATGTTTTAGATTTTCGCTTCTGTAAATGCTTTTGGTTTTTCTTTTGGGTGCTGTATATCCAGTATACCACTACTAGGTTCTTTACACTCACTCTGATTATAACTTCTTTTTGGTTTATGTGGTATTCCAAGCCCTAAAAATTTTCTTTTGGGCTTATTTATTCCTTTCTTTGTTTTTTCCATTTAGTTCTGCTTGACCTTGTTATTGCTTTGTCATCTCAATTAGTAAATCATCTTAGTCAGCTCTAAACTATTGAACTCTCACCCGTATTTATGATAGTTTTGTTCAATTCTTGACGCATGGTTTATTTTCATTTTTCTAGATTTTTAGTACTGACCTTCTTGGAAAGCTTGAGTTTTTGGCCAAGCTGCTGTGACAAGTAACATTTAAAATACTCAGACAATTGCATGTAGGAGTTAAAAATACTTGTCTGAGAATTTTAGACAGAAGGTTCTGCTTGAAACCTTATTTCTTCTTTTGCTTTGGATGAGGACAGGCAGACTTTTTGATTTGCAACTTCCTGAGTAGCTTGATTTTCCCATCTTTATACAATCACTCGTTAGGTCTTTTGGCAGACAGTGATCAAGGCAACCAGTATTCTCATCATATGTTTCTGCAAGTACCATGGACTATTATAAGATATTTTCTCATTACGTGTTCAACACACTAAGAACAAAATTATTTCATTAGGATTGCTAAGAAGTTACAGAGGATGGAAGCTGCAATAGCCAAAGCCAAATTATTTCATGTGGAGTGTAACAATGTTGACAAGAAATTGAGACAAATATATGATATGACTGAGGACGAAGCTAACTTCCACATGAAACAGAGTGCCTTCCTCTACCAACTCGCAGTCCAGACTATGCCAAAGAGTCTTCACTGCCTGTCAATGAGACTGACAGTGGAGTATTTCAAATCTCCTCCTAACGATATGAAGCTCTCTATGGCTGAAAAGTCCACAGATCCTATGTTGCACCACTATGTTATATTCTCCAATAATGTGCTCGCCTCATCAGTAGTAATCAACTCAACTGTTATGCATTCAAAAGTATCTTTCAAACATTCTACCAGTCCCATTTGACTTTTCAATTTTCATTATTTTTATTCATAACACTGATTTGACTATCCTGCTATGTTTCAGGAAAGTGTGAATCAGGTGTTTCACGTGCTTACAGATGAACAGAATTATTTTGCAATGAAACTATGGTTTCTTCGAAATACTTACAAGGAAGCCACAGTTCAAGTGTTGAACATGGAAAGTCTTAAGCTGGACAACCATAGCAAAGCAACTCTGTTGCATCTTTCCCTGCCTGAGGAGTTTCGTGTTTCCTTCCACAGTGTTGATAGTCCACCTATGGCCCCTATTAGAACAGAATACATGTCTATTTTTTCTCACTCACACTATCTTCTCCCCAAGATATTCCAGAATTTGAATAAAGTTGTGGTTCTTGATGATGATGTTGTTGTGCAGCAAGACTTGTCAGCACTATGGAGCCTCGACATGGGAGGGAAAGTCAATGCTGCTGTGCAGTTCTGCTCATTGAGGTTGGATCAACTAAAAAAATATTTGGGTGAGAACGGTTACAATAAGAATTCTTGTGCATGGATGTCTGGATTGAATGTAATTGATCTGGCAAGGTGGAGAAACTTAAATCTTACGGAAACTTTCCAAAGGTTGGCACGGGAGGTGAGTAATGTTGAATTTCATTTGATATGTTGTCGTTTTGAATATGTTTGGAATCACTTGTGGTTTGCCTATGCCAAAGCTTAATTTTTTGTGAGCCATCAAGAATGTCTGACTCTTTTATTTCAAACTAAACTTGATTTGCAGATGACCACGCATGAAGAATCAATTGAAGCGGTTGCATTGCGTGCAAGCTTGCTCAGCTTTGAGGGCCTAATTTATGCTATTGATGGTGGTTGGATTCTGTCTGGACTAGGACATGACTACGGAATTGATATCGAAGCCATTTCAAAAGCTGCAATTTTGCACTATAATGGTAACATGAAACCTTGGCTCGAGCTAGGAATTCCAAAATATAAACATTATTGGAAGAAGTTTTTGAGCCGAGAAGATCAGTTCTTGAGTGAGTGCAATGTAAATTCCTAGTGAACTGATGGTGGAAATCCAACTTTCAAACTTCAGATCTATAAGGGGCTCAAGAAGTGAGGATTCAGTTTTTTGTTTGCCAAGAAATTGTTTCCAATCTAGGTTTTGCAGAGTATTGGGCTGCACGGAAGAGATGGCAATGACGATTTCCACGATAAAATAGTTCATTTTTTCAGTAAATAAGAGCTCCGGAATATTTATCCACTTTCTGGCAGAGCAGAACAGATTTGGTCCGCTCTTGACTGCTACAGTTGCTACTCATGGGCATTTGAGGTATCAATGAAGATTTGATGAACAACGCAGGGAATGATACGAAGATCTTTATTCTCTGCTTCTTAGCTTGACGAAGTGAACGAGTGGAGTGGAGGAAATCATAACAAATTCTCTGTGGGCAACAAGTTTGCAACTGTATGTTTCTTCCAAGTGGATTCACTTGTCATGATGATGTATAATGTATACCTGTTGACTTGAAAGCAAGTAATGTCTCGTCTTTGATTAGGAAAAAAAACAAAAAAAGAGGAAGTAATCTCTTCATTTGGTGTTAACTTTTCCTTCGGGGCCTTGTTTATCTGATTTGAGCGAGTCTTTTATTAAGTCATGATACCATTAATGGACTAAATTTTCTGTTGTATTTGTAGACTAAATTCACATAAATATATAGGATTTTGGTTAGTGTGTTAAAATGTCAAAACGTTAATAATTTTTTAAGGTAGTTGAATCGATGTTTGCGCTAGAATCCTAGATACAACCCTTTCTTCCCGCCCTCTCATTCTCTGGCGAGATCTTTTGGTTTATCTTTATCCATATTGAAGTTTAGGAAATCTTAGTGTTTCTTAGAATCCAATTTTCTATACTCAAAACTTTTTTCCCCGGTGCTTTTCTATCTGTATTTTTCATATTCTTGTTGCGGTGTTGTGATGTCTTGTTGCGGTGTTGAGATGGAGTCAATCAAAAATGTTATTATAGAACAAAAATGCTTTGAGTTCAAGAAGGTCAATGATAGGTGGTGGAGAATCATGGAAAGTAGTTGCCGTGTTGTGAAATACATCTCCATGGACCAAGACTTGTTGAGATGGCTGGCAAACATGGTGAAAGTAGGCGTAGTAAATGGGGGTTCTTCTGAGTTTTTTAGAACGAAAAGAAGCGGGGCTTAAGTGTTGGTGGTGCAGCGATAGAGTAACTTCTATGGGAGATTCTTTTCCGTATCGGAGTTCGGTCAAATGAAGAGGCGTGGGATGCTAGTAATTCCAGAAAGAAGGGATGGGGTAGGTTGGAGGACTTTCGGGGATATGTTGAAGGGGATCTCTGTAGCTTCCTCTGTTTTGGGAGAAAAGAACAGAGACAATCACGCATGGAAGCCCATGCCACCACTACGTACTATGTCGCTTCCGTCATATAGGGAGGCACTCCAAGGTCGGATTGAAGGGCCTCGAGATACAAAAAAGCCAAAGGTGGCAGGTCTGTCCAGGTCTAAGATGGGAACTCTTTCGGAAAGGGTGCAGTATGGTGAAGGGGATGGTAGAGGAGGTGTCGACCCGAAAGAGGAAAACTGGGTGGAGACGTTAATTGATACTGAAAAGCAAATGGGAGAGTTGAGTTTTAAAATGTAGTGGTTGAAGCGGTGCATTTTGAAACAAAATGTAATGGATGTAGGCTTGAGTGGAACGGGCCAGGGTAGGGTAAATGGGCCCAGCTTGGAAGTAAAGGGCCCAAAGTAGGAAAATGAGGTTTGGCTTATCCGAGACGGAGGGAGAAGCCATCCGTCTGAAGACCTAGGCCCATCGGAGAGCAGGCCTAAGCCATCTTCGCTGATGAGGCCTCAGGTGACTTTGCCGCAATTCATCAGCCCACCGATGGAAAGCACGATGCCAGTGGTGCTCACAACAGAGCAAAAAGACAATTCTCAAGCTCTCCACGACGGCACGCCTAGCTCAAGATTCTCGGAATCTACCCAGAAATGCGCGACAGAAGTCACTGGGGCCTCCTTGACGCCAACATAGGGGTTCTGTGAGGTCGGCATAGGTAAGGAGGCATCAATCCTTAACTCGGTTCCACTCTCTCTTGGAGGCAGTTACGGAACCAAGTGGTGAGCCAATCTCTCAGCATGGGTCACCAGTATATGCACAAATGACGTCGATGGTCTTCGGAGAGCCTTTAGGCACAACTCAAACCGAGGTTCTGGTTTTGGAAGCAGATGAGAGCACCTTCGAAGCACGGGAAGCAATTAAAAGCGTGTCTTCCGTGAATGTGCTAGAGGAAGGGGAGGTGAATACTGAAGTAGAGGGGTACATTAATAAGGAGATGTGGTTGCTAGAAATAGAAGGGGGCCAAAGGGGCCAGAAGGTATGGAGGAGGTTGAGTTGAGGGAAATTGAGACTAGCGAGGCTGAGGGAGATATGGATAATCCTATCCTGCTACGTATTCTATCTCCAAATCCGGTGTTCAGATTTTCTTCGGACTAGGTGCTAAAAGAAGTTGAGAAACTTCATGAATGTGTGGGGATTTCATGTCCTGAGTTTGAAGATCAGTTCAAGGCTCTTCTAATTGTGATAGAGGCAGGGAGAACTACAATTCTAAAATCAGCTGTGAAACAAGACTGGGAATTGAAACGCCTCAAGAGTTATATTAATTATGATAATAAGGAAGGAAGTGTGGGGAGGGAGAGGGTGAAGGGAAGGGGGCTAGTGTCTTTTATTAATGTC
The DNA here is from genome assembly GCF_018687715.1 of Carya illinoinensis. Taxonomy (NCBI): domain Eukaryota; kingdom Viridiplantae; phylum Streptophyta; class Magnoliopsida; order Fagales; family Juglandaceae; genus Carya; species Carya illinoinensis. Next base: position 39,667,176 of record NC_056761.1, read on the forward strand.
TAAAATTCTTTCGTGGAATGTAAGGGGGATCCAATGATGTGAATAAGCGCCTTTGCATTAGATCCCTTCTCTGTATTTGGAAGGTGGACATTGTTTGCTTTCAAGAGACCAAGTTGTGTAGTATTGATAGGCACATAATTCGTAGTTTGTGGGGCTGCTCCTTTGTGGGGTGTTGCTACTTAGATTCATCAGGGGCTTTGGGAGGTGTGTTGGTATTGTGGGATAAGCGAGTGGTGGAGATGGTGGAGGAATGTATCGGGATGTTTTCATTGATAGTATCTTTTAAAAATATTGAGGATGGGTGGATGTGGGCTCTAGCTAACCTGTATGGGCCCAATGCGGATAGAGAGAGATTTATTGTGGGAGGAACTGGTGAGTTTACATTCCGTTTGAGACTTACCTTGGGTCTTTTGTGGATATTTTAATATAGTCAGGTTCCCTAGTGAAAGGGAGGGGGCATCCATATCGACAGGCACAATGGAAGCTTTTTCAGAGTTGACATTTGATCTCAATCTTGTGGACTTGCCGCTGCAAGGGGGGCATATACTTGGTCCAATTGTTGAGGGGGGTCTCGACTGGATAGATTTCTAGTCTCTTCTTCTTGGGAGATGCGTTTCTCTGATCTATGCCAGAAAAGGTTGCCACGGGTGTGTGCTGATCATTTCTCAATTTTGCTTGATTGTGGTGGCATTCATGGGAGTAGGCGCTCATTCAAATGTGAGAATATGTGGTTGGAAGTCGAAAGATTTGTGGACAAGGTACGGGATTGGTGGGATGGCTATTCTTTTGATGGTACTCCTAGCTTTATTGTGGCGGGTAAACTTAAAGCTCTTAAGTTTGATGTAAAAAAGTGGAATGTAGAAGTTTTTAGACATACAGAAGTGCTGAAAAATATCCTATGGGAAGAGTTGCATGCTTTGGAGGAAGGGGATGTTAATGAGGCTTCTTTGTCAAGGAAGAACGCGATTGTGACTGAAATTGAGAAAATCTTGCTGATGGAAGAGATATCTTGAAGACAAAAATTTAGGGCGCTTTGGTTGAAGGAGGGGGACAAGTGCACCAAGTTCTTTCACAAGGTGGCCAACTCACATAGGCGCAACAACGCTATTGAAGTCCTCCACTCCGGCTCATAAGGGTTGCATTCTACTGAAGAAATTCAAGACCACACAGTGCAGTATTATGAGGAACTCCTTGCTGAAAAGGTAGATTGGCGCCCCAAACTTGACGGTTTAAGTTTTGAACAGCTAGGTTCAGAGGTAGCAGAATGGTTGGAGAGGCCGTTTGAGGAAGAAGAGGTGCATCTTGTGGTGAAAGGTATGTGTAAAGACAAAGCCCGAAGCCCGGATGGTTTTCCATGGCTTTCTTTCAAGAACGTTGGGATATAGTGAAGGAGGAAGTAACGAAGATTTTTCATGATTTTAATACTAGTCAATGTCTTCCCTCTATCGGACCCTTGACATTTAGACCTTTCTTCCCTCCAACAATCATGAGAAATTGACAATCCCTTGTCCATGGTTGTGCTTTCGCTTCTCCATGTCTTTGCTGCCGCATCGGTCATGTCTGTTAGTTACAACTCCCTTCTCGAAATACCTGCGACAAGACCTGCACAATATGGTCTCAGTATGGCCATCCATTCTTCTCAGCTGCTATAACAAGTAGCAGCAGAAATATACTAGAATCTGTAATGCAATGTAGCTCACTTAGAGGGTGAGAGACCTTCTGAGAGAGAGAGAGAGAGAGAATTCTAGAATTTTGTATTCAAGATAATTGTTCAGATGAGTCCCTACAGGGACATAGCCTCTAATAATGAGTGGAACACCTCTAACTGTTTTCATAAAGCATCGACCAATAGTTAGCAACCACAAACAATTGAATAAAAAAGTGTAAGATTGTCATAACAAACCTAAACTATTAGTGGTCGTATAAGGCTTTATAGGAATTAAAAGTAACAAGTGAGCTCATGGCCGATAACCAAGCAAATGTTGGTCTTCCACCTCTAAACACTGAGCCCATCCGTGTCCTGGCCCACAAATGGCCCAATGCGTGTGACAAAGCCCTCTCATTAGAACACCTTACCCACAAGGTGTAGGTAGGCTTCCTTTAGCTCCCTATAGGGCTCTCATGTTGAGTCCTCTACTAGCTACCCTTGCCATCAGATTAGAAGCTCCATCACGGGTAAGATTTTTGATTTCTTCATCCTTCTAGCAATTACTTCTTCTGGTTCTGGTTTGATTACTCCATATGTGTCAATTAGGGGTAGGGTTTGTAGTGCCACCATGCCTTGCCCTAACATCTTTTTGATAGACATAGGGTGTATGGAGGAGGAAGGGGTAGCTCTAATTTGTAAGCTACTTCCCCAATTTTTTGTATGATTTGGTATAGACCATTGAATCTAGGAGAGAGTTTTAGGCTTTGACGATTGGCCACTGAGTGTTATCTGTAGGGTTGAAGCCTTAGGTTGACCCACTCCCCCACCTCGAGTTGTTGTTCCTCTCTCTTAAGGTCAGCATATCTCTTCATTCAACCCTGAGCTCTTTGGAGGTTATGCATTAGAAACTGTAGGATTTGGTCTCTAGACCTCAAATCCTCTTCCACAGCTTCAACTTTTAGTGGTTCTAGGGGTATAGGGAAGGAGTTTGGGAGGGGCATAGTAGTACAAGGCCTCAAAAGGGGTGATGCGTGTAGAAGGGTGGTAGGTGGTAGTCAAAACAAAATATTGTTCCACAAAAACTCATTTCATGTCCCATTTTCAAAACCAAATCCAAATCTTCATGGCCCTTCCAGCTTTACTTTCTTCTCAAGGAATTGGTCATTGGCATGGTTCCTGAGTCTCTTCAATTTTTTAATAAGGTGGAGTAATTCGAAAATCCTCTTGTTGATGGTCTCTAACTGGTCTTGGAAAGACTTGCAAGTAAAACTACTCTAAATCTTTAGTTCACTAGTTTGAGTCAAATTTTAGGCACGACAAAATTCAAAATCTCAATTATTGTATAAAAATAAAATATGTAATAAATAAGAATCTTGGAAAAAATATGGTCCAAATCGAAATCAAATTCATATCCAAAGTGAAAATTAAATATTTCCATAAAAGACAATAAATATCTTATTGACAATTTGAAGTGGAAAACGGCTAATTTCAGAGTCAAAATGTGGACCACCAAGCATAGTGAGTACAATATGTGCACTGAAAATAGCTTCTTAAATTGAGATCTTATACGCTACTCTGATATTTATAGTCATACTAATTATGACCAAAATATTGACATATGTGCAATAATGCCCCAATTCGAAGAATCTTCATCTCTTGTCATATTTACATTGATCTCCTTTTTCACGATAATTCGAAAAATCCATGAACAATGATACAAGACCACCTCCACATGTAACCCCCATCTAAGACCCTGGAGATTATATGGACTAACTCACTAAATTCCAAAAAAAATTGTTTAATTTTCCAAAATCTGGCACCTTTTGTAAAGACATCAACCTCGCCAGTATCTTGCCTTTCATGGACCTGTAAGAACAATGGACGATTTAGACTCACTAAACAACATTGATCATAACTCATTCATCTCACTAAAGAAAAGGCAAAAGCTTAATAATAATGGAATGTGCAAAATGTCACTTTCAGTTAACTCCCAACAATTCTTTCTACCTGAATGTCAAAAAAAATGTCTCAATTGCACTCTTAGAAATTAATTGCAGTCCAGTTTTCTCCTATCATGCAACATATCTTGTTTCACAATTCCAAAATCACTTGGCAAGAAATCTTTTTAAAACTATTTTCATAAGTAATTATAATGCCACAGACTATGTTTCATTTGTTTGGTGCATTATGGCTTTTTTTGGATAGGTATGTTTGGAGCATTATAGTTACAATAATTATTAAACTTTGGATGTTTGTAATGCTATTGATTATAAATTTCTAGAGATCCCAAAGCATTTATAGATAATGGGTATCAGTCATATTGGAGTAACAAACGACAGGCATGCAGCTGCATAAAGAGAAGACTGGGTCTTTCGAACAAACATCACTGTACTTAACTGACTGTGCTATACAAGGACAAAGTTAACTTACCACAAACTGACTCCACATACCAACCCCAGTCAATTTGGCTTTTTTCCAAGTATCTCCCAACCTAAATTATTTAAGAAAAATAGGTTCAGTTAGGAAAATATAGTTACTTACAAAAAAAATAAAAATGAACCCATATACCAACCTAAGTAAATTGAAATTAAGGCTTAGTTAAGTTGAATTTAGCATCTACTAAACAAGAGAAAAAGGGGCTGGGATGAGGGGAGTTTTTCAATAACTGAGAGAAGTTACCGAGTAAGTCAAAATTAACAAGAGCAAAAAAATGGGATTATCTTCATTTGAACCAAGGACTAATGGTGGTTACAAAAAACATTTTACAGGGAACAAGAATTACAGAGTCAACCCTATGAGCAACAACAAAGATTCTATGTACCACCACTTTGCTAGTGGGATCCAGTGGGTGTAAGCTTTTGGTTTATCATACACAAAACACCTTAGGTAATTCTCTAGGCATTTGTTCACAGTCTCACTTTGACCATCAGTTTGAGGATAGTATGAGGCGTTGAGTGCAAGCTGAATTCCTTATACTTTGAAGAGCTCTTGCCAAGAAAATCTTGTGAAAGCACTCCTTTTGTCTAAGACAATCGATTGGGGCATGCCATGTAACCTTAAAATTAGTTTAACAAATAGTTGGGCCACTGTCTTGGTTGAGAAAGGGTGAGTTATAGGGGTGAAGTGAGCATAATTAGTGAGGCAATCCATAACCACCCAGATATTGTTAAACCTTTGGGACTTAGGCAATCCTTCCACAAAGTCCATGCTAATGTGTAGCCAAAGTTGAGAGGGATTTGGATAGGGTTATAGTAGCCCGTTTGGCTTGAATTGATCAGACTTGACTCTTTGACACACCCCACATTCCCTTATAAACTTCTTTAGTTCTGATCTTACCCCAAGCCAATAAAACTCCTTCACTTAGTTAAGGGTCTTATCATAACCAGAATGTCACCCTAAGGGCCCACTGTGCAGAGTTTGCATCACCTTATGTCTAGAATCCTCATGCTTAGCAACAAACAATTTCTTCTTGTATAGAACAGGTCCCTTTTCACTGTGAAATTTTGAGGTAGATGCCCTGATGTAAACTTCTCAAGTAACTTAGCCGCATAGGGGTCTTGCTTGTACACCTCCTTGATCTCATCCCACCATTCAGTTGTGGGAATAGATAAGGTTGTAATACTCATGCCCAGCTCTTGTTTAGGGGTTTTATCCTTCCTAGATAAGGCATCAACAATACGATTTTTTACCTCTTTCTTGTATTCCACCCTTATGTCATACCCAGAAATTTGGACACCCATTTTTGTTATAGGGGTGTTCCTACCCTCTGCTCAAGTATGAATTTTAAAGTTTGATGATCTGTTTTGACAGTAAAAATATGTCCAGTGAGATAGGGTCTCTACTTTTGTATGGCAACCACTAAAGCATATAGTTCTTTCTCATAAGTAGACTAGGCTAGTATTCTTCCCTTGGCGACCTGACTAACATAAGTAATTGACCTATTTTTCTGCATCAACACAACCATAATTACCTTCCCTAAAGCTTCACACTTGATCACAAAGGGTTGGATAAAATTAGGTGGTGCTAGCACAAGGGGTTTTGTGATTGTTTTGTTCAATTTAATAAAGGTCTCTTTAGCTTCTAGGGTCCACACAAGTTGGTTTTTCTTCAACACATTAGTTAGAGGGCTAGCAATGCTCCCATAGCCCTTAATAAATTTTCTATAGTACCTTGTGAGGCCTAGGAAGTCCTAAGTCCCTTGAATGATATAGGAAGAGGCAACTCTTCCATTGCTTTAATCTTCTCAGGATCTACCCTTACCCCTTAAGCTAATATTAAATGGCTCAAATAAGTCACTTCAGCACAAGCAAACTTGCATTTAGAAGCCTTAGCTACCAAGTGGTGCTGCCTTAGTATTCCCAAAGTCACTTTCAAATATTGTAAGTGGTCTTTTATTGTTCTGCTATAAACTAAAATGTCATAAAAGAAAATCAAGATAAATCTTCTCAAATAAGGCCTAAATATTTCATTCATTAGGCTTTAAAAATTTGAGGGGGGCATTAGTTAGCCTAAAGGGCATAACTAGGAATTCATAATGGCCCTCATGTGTCCTAAAGGCTGTTTTAGGATTTTTCTTTTTTTTGATAAGGTGATAACCAGATCGTAGGTTCAATTTTGAAAAGACTTTTTCCCCATTGAGCTCATCCAACAACTCTTCAACTACAGGCATTAGGTATTTGTCCTTCACAGTGACTTTGTTAAGCCCTGTAATCTAGGGGTGGGCAGCGGGGGCGGTCACCTATTAGCCCTGCCCCCGTGTGGTGAGGTGGATTATCCCGTCTGCCAAATGTGGGCAGGGCGCATCTGGGGCCCCCAGCGGAGGCGAGGGCGAGATGATGTGGACCCCACCCCGCTTTATATATATAGTTAGTAGTCTTAAAACCCCTATTCAAAATCACAATACTTCAGTCCTTTGCATTGTAAGCTCCCTCTTTGTGCCCGAGTCATAACCCCCTTTAATCGTCGTCGCAGCTGAGTTCGTCGCTGTCAACTGTCGTCATCTTCATGGAGTCGTCGTCTGGTGCCTAGTCCCCCCCATTCACGGTTGCCCAATGTCATTGCCATTGTTGAAGCTCACCTAGGTTGCTGTCTGTGCCTCTATGGATTATCGCCGAAGGTTTCAAGGTAAAGCTTTCTCTTAATTTCGATTTTCTCTTTTGTTTTTTTTTTTTTTTGGGGAATATGGATTATGGAGGATGGGAAAGGGACTGGAAATTGAAAAGTGGAAACCCAGTTAGGGAGGGGCGGAGGTTGGATAGATTGAGGTCCACCCCTGCACCTCGTGCAGCGGACGGGGTACCTTGCCCCAGCATGGACGAGGGTAGATTGTAGGGAAAAAATCTCCACCCCCATATGGGGTGGGAATGGGGTGGCCCCGTCCTGTAGGGGGTGGGTAGCACCTCTACTGTAATCCACACACATCCTCCAAGAGTCATCGGCGTTTCTTACTAATAGCACCTGGGAAGAGTATGCTTGGCTAGATCACACCTGTCCTCAATAATTCATGGAGAATTTTCTCAATTTTATCTTTCTGAAAGTATGGGTACTTGTAAGGCCTCACCCACACAGGCAATGTGTTGGGTAATAGGGTTCTCGAGTGATCATGTGTTCTGCTGGGTGGCAGGCCCTGGGGCTCTCTAAACACATTAGAAAACTCCTTTAAAAGTTCCTTAACAGATTCTGGGATCTGTTCTAACTCCTGGGATTTTTCTTCCTCAATGAGCTGTAATCACACTCCATTTTTTTCTAGTTTATTTTTATTTATGAAGGCCCTATTCTTCAATACTGAGGGAGGGAGTCAGTCCCTTCAACTAGACATCTTTGTTCCCCTACTAGAATCCCAAAGTTAAGTCTTCAAAATTCCATAGTATTGGCCCCAACTTTCTCAACCATTGCGCCCTAACACTATATCACATGACCAGCTAGAACCAGTACATGTACTTCAGCCATAAATTCAACTCCCTGCAATTTAAACTTCAGCTTAGGGCACCTCCCCTCACTAGATATTTTTTTCACATTGGCCACCTTGACCTTCACCCTTTCCTTCCCATGAACTAAGAAATTTCATTTCCTTACTACTGAAGGCTTTAGGAAGTTATGGGTACTACTTGAGTCTATCAATACCACTACTGCTTGATTTTCCACCTTTCCTTTAATCTTCATTGTCTTAGAATTTTGGGATCCCACTAAGGCATGGAGTGAGATCTCTAGTTGGTTTTCTTTCAATTGCAGGTTCACAAACTCTTCCTCCACTAGGTCATCAATCTGTCCAGTTTCTTCCCCACTTCCATTTTCCAATTCCTCAATCAAAAACAATTTGGGGTTAGGAAATTTTTGGACAAGATTCCACTTGGAAGCATAGTAGTAATAAAGGCATTTTTCTCTCCTATTCTTCATTTGGTTTTGGTTTATCTTTTGTACTGGGACTTGGGCTTTTAAGAGTCCTTTTGTGGCTGTGGTGTGATTCACATACTGGTGTTTTGAAGCTCCTTGTTCAGGGAAGGGCAGGATCCCCTTATAATTTCTTTTTGTCACCCCCAAATGTTCTTCTTGAATTTTTGCCGAGCTGTAGGTAGTTATCAGATTGTCGGGCTTAAACATCATCACTGGTAATATTATGTCATCCCTCAATCCATTCAAAAAAATAGCTAAGATTATATGATTTAGATAACCCTCAAAGTCTATTTAAGAGAGCCTCAAACTTAGACTTATACTCCTCCATTGTTCTAGCTTGTTTTAGCCTTGTAAAGGCTTCCATAGGGTTATCAAATGAACTAGGGCCAAGCCTAGTTAAAAGAGTTTAGCTTAATCCTTCCCAACTACCCAAACTTCCAGACTCTTCTAAGTACTGGAACCAAACCAGTGCCTAGCCTTTCCATATGGAATGAAGTTAGTCTCAGCTTATGAGGGTAAAGTGTTATAAAATGCAAAGAAATGGCTAACTTTGTAGAGCCAACACGTGGGGTTTTCCCCACTAAAACTTAGGAAATCAATATGTACTAATCTTGGCATGCATGTTCCCAAGTTTACGTTGATGGTTCTGGTTTGAAGCTTCCTCATCTGATGAGTGGTGGTTCTTTATCTGCAACTCAACTGTCAATGCTATTATCTGCTGCATCTTTGAGTTTGATTGCCTTTTCAAAGCCAAGATCTTAGTCCCAACAGTTTTAAACTGTGAATCATTGGACCTTGTGAGATTCACTAAGCCTTCTTTTAGCTGGCTCATGCATGTACCCTCAGTCATTATCACAGTTTAAAGATCAAAATCTCTTATATCAATTATAGCAAGTAGTAGAAATATAGTTGAATTTGAAATGCAATGTATCTCACTTAGAGGGTGAGAGACTTCTAGAGAGAGAGGGAGAGAGAGAGAGAGGAAGAGAGAATTCTAGCATTTTGTATTCAGGATAATTGTTAAGACGATTCTCTATATGGATAGAGCCTCTAATAATAAGTGAAACACCTCTAACTGTTTCCATAGAACATCAGCCAATAGTTGGCAAACACAAACAATAGAATAAAAAAGGTAAAATTGTCATAACATGCCTAAACTATTAATGGCCTTATAAGGCCTTACAGAAATTAAAAGTAATAAGTAAGCCCATGGCCCATAATCTAGTAGATGTTGGTCTCCCACCTTAAAACGTTGAGCACATATGTGTCTTGGCCCATGAATGGCCCAATGCGTATGACAACTACTCCCAAAGCACCCTCGATGCGCTTTATACAATCATAGTCATTTCACATTCGGTTGTGTTATCTGTTGTTGCTATTCTCACTACACCGATTTGTGTCTCATCCATTGGGAAGTAAAACAATATTCTGCTATGTGCTTTATTGTTTGCTTGCCTTCTCTAACTTATTATGAAATATGGATTCTTGATTTGCATTGGCTAATTAGTTATGGCTGTTTTTCTTGTTTGTGGGTTATAGTTTTTTAGATTCATATTTTTTAAATGATGACGAACGTCAAGCCTTCAACCTTCGCTTGGGACATTTAACACAAGGCTACATTTCCCTCGTCCATGACAATTAAGATGTAATGCACCTATTGATCTAGCAGTATGCAATATATCATAGCAGAAACTTCTACTTAGGTCAAATAAAATAAGATAGATATCATGGTACTGAAGCACAAAATCTCAAAATAATAGTTTTCATAAAATCTTTCAAAAGACTTAATTGTTTCCAAAAGAACTCCCAAAACATGGGACCACCATTTCAACTGTTATCAAAACAATCAATCTAGCATCAAAAGGGGTCCCATATCAAAATGTCTTCTAGCAAGGCTGATCCTACTTAGCCTTGTCTAGGTTCAAAACCCTTTTTAGCTCATCGAATAGTTGCAACACTTCAATGATAAATTAATCGGCGGATTCCAGCCTCTCTAAAATGGATGGCTCCAGAGAGACATCATGTCTCTTTGGAGTCTCTATAGGGATCTGGGGAGCTGGTCTCTTGCACTTCCCCATGACTTTCCTCTTGAGTTTTTGTCACAACTTCTGTTATTTTGGGTGAGGGAATGATAGTGAAAACTACCAAATTGAGATTTCAAAAAATCTCAATAAGTAAGCAAATGACATTTAATAGATATCATAAGCATATGAAAGCAAACCAAAATGAATGCATGGACATGAACTTGTACTTATGCACTTGACTTTTGAAAACACAACGTGTATCAGAACTTTTATAACATTTTCACAAAAGATCTTTCATTATTTCATTCTTGAGCATTTAAAACATACAAATGAGTTTGGGTTCTTATTCATATATCATAGCATAGCATGTCTTAGAGCTCAAAGCTTTATTCTTTAACTTTAACGTATACTTGGATACCTCACAGCTCTCCAATGCACCGTATATTTCCCGCTAGTTATTGCATCAACCATTGGCCTAATTTGACCAAAGTGACTATGTCTCACTCTTAATCACACTTAGTACAGCAGTTCGCCTTTTCGCCTTTACCATAGGGTGCCCACTAGCTTTAGGTGCAACCCTGCTCTAGTATCATTTTCTTTTAGGAACCATTCGAGGCTCGTCAACTATACTTCATTGACCCAGGGGTTATCACTCCATTTTAATCACTACTGAGTTGACATAAGAGTTCCACTAAGGCATTCCCCTGTTCTAGCATTTTGGGTCGTGACAAAATTTAAACGACTCTTTTTCTTTTTAAAAATAGTTTCACAAACTCAATGCATATGACATGTACTATGAAATTTTTTACTTTCATAAGACAATTTAAAAAATATAACAAATTGTAGCAGATCATTTGACATTGACTTTGAGATTGGAATTTGAGGTGGTGAGCAAGTAAGACTATGAGATTATGAAACCTAAAAAAGTGTAAAGCAAATTAGAATTACAAACAACATATACATATGTAAAAAAGTTAAAAACTTAAAACTACAAGTACAAACTAAGATGAGATCATAAGCTTCTAGTTGTAGGCCTTTCTAACAAGATTAGATTATTGGGGACATGAGATTAGGGTTGGACAAGTGAGACTATAAAACTTGACAAAAAAAAAAAAAAAAAATACAAACATTATATAGATATTTAAAGAAAGTGAAAAACTTAGAAGTACAAACCAAGATGAGATTGAGATCAATATGAGATCACTGAGATTAGGATTGTGCATGTGACAGTGAGACTATAAAACTTGAAAAAAATAAAAGAAAAAAAATAAGAATCATAAACATTATATAAATATTTAAAAAAAAATACAAATAATTAAAAGAAAAATTTTACAAACCAATGGCTGGTGGATCAAAGTCATACTGCGGCCGATATAGACGTAGCCTCACTTCTCGAAGTTGTCCCTATAATAATTGAATTTCAAATTAAGTGTGGTTAAATAAATATAAGTAAGAAAACAATATATTATAAGCAAAAGCAAATAAATGAATTAAGACCTATTACGGATCTAGGCTAATCACCACTATCTTCATTGTCAGCCTCCTCAAAGTTTACCACATCCGAAATATGAATTGGCTTCCATTTGATTTAATTATAAGTGCAAATCAATCCCTCAATGTGGTAAGAGACAATGAATTCTATAATGGATCCAATATGAACTCCTCAGTGTTAAAGGCCAACTCTAAGGTTACGGTAGTAATAGAGATGTCATTGACCTTCCACCAAAATAAGATATCAAAATAGATATCAAAATGCCGCATAAATGTGTGCATCTTTGCTACCAAGTACCTATCCAACTCCAATTAGCCATATGTAGGCTTTCAAATATTGGAAACAATCTCATAACTCTTAACCCACCTATATCGTTTGAAACCCCCGACTTCGGGTGGAGGCGATACAGTAGGTGTAGGAGCCGGAATATTATCATCCCTAAGTGCAGCAAACTCATCAAACGATCTATTGAGGGGGGTTTCCTTAACCCTTACCGCAATTTGATTCGCTCATGCCTTCTTGTTGACTATTTCCAATCTATACACCATGCCATCAATTTTGTACTAGAGGTCAAGAACAACATCCACATATAGGAAAATGTTTATCCTACTCAAATTTCCTCAACACTTGTCATAATTAGTACTCATGCTCATTTTTGAATCATGCAACCTACTTTGGTCACTCATGCACATTTCATCTAATTGTTATTTCATGTGACATACTTGCTGACAACATTTATTGGATCAAACGTACAAAGACCTAAAAATGGTGGTTGTAACCTCATAGAAAAACCTCAAAAAATCCTACAAAAGTCCCCGCTACATCCCGATCATCATTATTAGGTTTGCCCAATCTCCCATCATCCTTAAAATGTTTGGCATATTCCATGTCCTCGTCACCTAGTAAGTCAAAAGCCTTTCTATACTGCTAGGCCGTCTCTAGCATCAAGAAAGTTGAGTTCTATCTTATAAGAATATCAAGACACAACCCAATCTTGAATTCAGTACCCGCAACCCTCATAGCAACCTTGAATTTATCAAGCCTAGTCAGTAAAAATCTTACAAACATCATTGCACTTCTAATCTTTGCAACCAAATCATTCCCATCTTTCAAATCGTTAGTCACAAGAAGATTTTGGACATCTGCAGCATATCTCATATGTAAACACTTACTATCCATGATTAGCTTATTGTCATTTTAAACTTATTCTTAAAATACTCCAAATCGGTATCGTTAGAAGAGACATTGTCAACCGTTAATGTTACAAAATGCTCTAACTCCCACTCCTTTATTGCGGCCTCTAAAACCTTTGCAATGGTCTCACACTTATGATTGACAGTTAAACAAACCTTAAGAATCATTTTGTTTAATTGTCAATCATAATATAAAAAATGTGCCGTCAAAGACATATAATTCAAATTTTGTCCATCTATCAGTGGTAACGCAAACTATTTGGCTCTTTAATTGGTTCTCAACAATTCTCTATTGACACCATATACTTAATAATATCATTTCCCACCGTGCGAATAGAAGGTTAAGTCTAAGTTCCAAGTACTTAGAATACGTTTGGAACCATTCACCTTTTACAAAACTGAAAAAGTAGCTCGTTTATTATGACAATAGGAAATAAGTGTTTCTTACACTTCTCCGGATCATACTTTATATACCCAGTCAACGTTTGCCCTTGCTACTCTCATCCGCTATTTTTTTAAGTCTAATATTTAATCTAGATTGACTATTTTCTTGTAAAAAATGTCTAATTGGACTCTTTTTTGCATTTTCTTCCAACTGGACCTTTAATTGAAATGTATCATGTCTTTTATAGTGGCATTTATACCTTACCACAATGGTTTTATAACTTATTTTATAATTAATCAATGCAAATACAGTAGTCTATTAAAAATGATTTTATTTTTATATAATCCATCATCTATTTAAATTGAAGCCGTATATATATGTGATAGTTGTAAAATTGTTTTTTAATTTTGATATTTTAGTTGGATAGAAAAAGGCCAATACAGTTGTCGATTGAACATGTTATCTGTGACGTCAGTAGTGCAGATGCGGGCTGCAGTTCCACCTGATCCTTGTGCAGTTCTTGTTACACAAAGGCTCTTCACTGAAGTACTGTTCTGTAGCTGCAGGCGTTTTCTTATGCTCACTTACGGCCGCTCCCATCAAATCTCCAATGTTTTTCGGGGTAGCAGGTAATTTGTCTCTTGTTTTTGTTATGATGGTCATGATGTGATAATGACTGGTGGGGAGAATTGTGTTCCCGTGGTTGTATATGTGATTCTTTCTTTTGGTTTTAATAAAGTGGGGTGGATCTTATTCGAGATCGAAATTTCTTATCTCTGAAACCTTATAATCTAGGTTTAATAAATTGCATATCTTTGATGTTTTCCTTTCCATTACTCATTTACTCTTCTTGATTTCACTGCACGCAAAGTTGTAGAGGTACATGCATAAGCATCGAACAAGATATTGGATCGCTTCTTAGGATGTCAGTGTTTTTCAGGCCCGTCTTCGCTCTTCTAGACTTCTTCCTATAAATCACAACCGTTTAATGTGGTTTTCTTTCTTTTTTTATTCTTTTTTTGGTCTCGTCAATTTTGTCCCTTAATCCCCATACGTAGGCCCATATGATGCTGTACCTGGAAAAGGGAGGAAACGGATCTAGAAGAAGATGATGTTGGCAAGGACTATGATGCGAAGGGTGGCAGCGGCATGCAAGAAGGGAGTAAGAAACGGAACGCCATCAACAACGAGGACTATTAACACTCAAATGGATGACAGCTACCCAATTCTAATATCTCCATCTCTTGTCTCGCTAGACCTCCCTGACATTTGGCCTACTAATTCCAGCCCCAACGAGTTTCGATCGACCTGTCGATGCTGTAAGTAGCTTTTTTACCCGTCAATGCGGTTGCTAAGTAGCGGTAGCCTTTTAATTCAAATTTTCCTTCTTTTGTGTTTTTTTTTTTTTTTTTTTTTGGTTTTATTATTTTTGGTGACATTCCTTTTCTTGTTTCTAGGTTGGTTAATAATTCGTGCTTTTTGCTATTAAGATTCGCTTTGCTTTTATCCATTTCAATTAGAAGTTGAAATGACAGCTTGATATCACGAACTGGGATTATATACATTCTGCTCATTGTTCTCTAGGACAGTTAGATATTGTATCTTTTTCAGTTCTATATTTTTCACGAAAATACCTATTAAATCAATCAAAAGAATCTCCTTCTCTTATTTTAGAAATAATTTATACCTTTTTTAATTGGTTGTTCGAAAGTCAATTTATTGGCACTTTTTCATTCTCTTCCCAAGTAGAAACTTTTACAATCCCCAAACAGCTTCCCTAACTTGGATATTGAACTCTATGTTTATTCCTGTGATTCTTAGGGATATCCAAATGACTTAACTATTTATTTGTACTATTTCTTCTTAATGTTTGTGATTATGCCATTTTCTTAATATATGTTTAATTTATGGATGTTTATACAGTCAATGCTTTATCCAATGAGCAGGCTCAGATGAGATTTTTTTCTGGCAGTATAAATTTTGCAGTCTGTGTAACTGATTGTTAGTTGGAATAGGGTAATTATATGGATCAAGTGCTTGGGATTGTTGATCAATGCTTGTAGTATTGATTTTTGAAATTCACAAATATGCTTTCTAAAAGATAGGATTTAAAGGCCAAGAAAGCAATTCTTGAAAAAAGTGGAGGTTACAGTATTGCAGAAGTAGCTGCAAATAAGAGGGTTTTAAGGATTTTTTGGTTGGTCATTTGATGGCTAAAGAGTGTGAAAACTATATGTGAATTTGGGGTTTAAATAGGTTAAATAAACGGATTTGTTTTGGGGGCAAGGATATATCATGCTTAACCAAGCTGTCTTTGTGGCATCAACTACTGAGTTGATGCTGACTGTCTTTTAACTTGACATAATTTTTTAAGATTTCTCATGAGTTGGCTATATTCCTGGATTGATTACTTGTATTGTCTAGTGTTAGAACTCTCTCGATATTTAGTTATTAAGTTGATTGATTATTTTGGTTCTTTCTTTTTCCCTGTTTATCATATCTTCTTCTTGAGTCACTTTATCAAGCCAAAAAAGTTCTCCCCAGCGATTAACATGAGATATTATAGATTCTATTCTCACAACCTTGATAACAGTTTCAGTTAACAGTCCAAAGTCCCAGGTTCCATCATGCTTCTACCCTCAGTTTGATTACTAAATTTGATCATTGGGATTTCCACCTTTTCTCATCTTTATTCTGAGGGTTCATATTATCCTTCTGCTTTGTTTATTTGAGATCTGTGGTTGATAAATGACATTTACCTCAGCCAATGAGCAGACTGCTGCAATAATTGATGGTAAATCAATTGCGGGAGAGATTATGTCCAGAATAGCTTGTGAGGTCTGGAGGATGAAGGAGTCCATTGGAAGGGTTCCTGGATTGGCTGTCATTATGGTGGGCCAGAGAAGGGACTCCCAAACTTATGTGCGCAACAAGATAAAAGCTTGTGAAGAAACAGGAATCAAGTCATCAATGACTGAACTGCATGGAAATTGTAAAGAAGATGAAGTTGTGAATGTTTTGTCAAGATTTAACGCGGATCCATCAATTCATGGCATTCTTTTGCAACTTCCTCTTCCACAGGTAATTTATTAAAATGTATCAGAACTTTGACTTTTGTCTGAAAGTAACAAAATGGATCTTTCAATTTGTTAGAAGCTTGGTCATAAAACACCTCACTTGTTTTTAGGGAAAAGCTTCAAACAGGTTGGGGTGTCCTTCCCCTTTTACACCATCCAGTAAAAATGCGACACGTAATAGTCTTGTGAGAATTACTGTGGATGTGAGTCCAGCCTCCCCTTTCCCATTCTCAGACCCCTCGCTTCCTCTCTTTCTTCTTCCCCAAAAATCTCCCTCTTTTCTCATCTCTATTCGAACCTATCATCTCCATCGATAACCTCTCTCTCCGTTGAAAACCCATCCCATCTCATCTCCATTTAAAACCTCGCTGGAGCTCTCTCAAACCCATCCCATTTATGTCGAAAACCCAATATCATCTCCTTCTCCCCCCTCTGTTGAACCCATTCCATCCACACTCGCTGGAGCACTACAAACCCACTTCCCACTTGAACCCACTGAACCCCACTGAACCACTTGATCCGTAAGTTTTTTCCTATTGCATTCTTCATATAGAGATTATTCCGTATTTATCTTGCGAGTTGGTTGTCTGGGTAAGATTAGTCTGGTTATCTTGGAGAGTGAGTTGGTTTTAGTTATGTCTGATTTTTTTTTTTGGTTGGTCTATGTTAGTCGATCTTGCACAAATGGATGCAAAATCACAGTTTTACAATGGCCTTAGAGATTGTTTGTTGGTCTCTGTTGGTCAATCTTGCACAAATCGATCATTAGTAACACGCATTTGAGTTCTTATACTTCTTTTTAATACTTATCAGCGTTAAAATTCATACTGAAATCCAGATCCTATTGTGCAAAGGCTTATACCTTAAATCCCCCTAATTATCAAAAGGAAAAGGGCAAGAAAATCCCGAAGGTTAAACTAAAAAGGGTAACTTCCAGAATCGCATTAAAGGCAATGCATCTATTTAATAAATTCAACTTTTCACCATTGCAATTTCTCCCTCTGTTTCTGCAGAGGTTCAAGTTCTCTTAGTGGGGCTTTTTTTTTGTTTTTTTGTTTTGGTGGGGGGGGGGGGGGGGGGGGGGGGGGGGACAGATACACTACATGGACTTCTATTCTTTATCATGGTGGAGCTTCTACGTGTCATAGTGTTATTAGTGAGTGTAAAACTTCATTTTACACCCATCCGGCTCCTAGCCCCTCCTTTGTTTTTATTTATTTTATTCCTACTAAATTAGTTGCGTTTTTCTACTCATCATCCCTACACCACATACCTGGTAAGGGGGGGAAAAAAAAAGGAAAAAAAAAATCATGTGTAGTGTGTGGTGTAAGGATGATGAGTAGAATTTTTCTTTTATATATGAATTTTGCCATTTACAAGTGGTGTGTCTACTCACCACTTATTGTGGGACCATTCAAGTTATAAAGAGTTAAAACACCAATAATTTTTAACCATTGTTGGACCCATTTCAGTTGTAAACAAAAACAGACTTGCAAGTAGATTTTTTCTTTATATATATATATATCAGAATTGTAACACTCCCTTCCTCTAGGGGTAGGGCTGATACTAATATTTAAAACATTTTCATACTAGCCAGGTAAAAAAAGATTAAAAAAAATCATAAACAATCCAAAATTTATTAATAAAGGAGTCATAAACAACATTTATTTTAAGTTTTTCAAGTGCTTGATTTTCCACAAAAATCTCTTAATAAAAGCATAAAATAAATTTTTTTATTGGTAAGTAAAATTGTATTGATCATAAGAATAGGCAAAAACCTAGGTATATGGGACATAGACAAGAGCATTGTCTGAGCATGCTAGTTCAGTGATACAAGAAATTCATGGAAGCTCATTCAATTAAAATCAATAAAAACGACCAATGGAGTAAATTATTGAAAAACAATTTTTTAAGCTCTTCCATTGATCACTCTTGATTTTCAAAGATTTTGTCTTTCTTTCCCTCCAAATGCACCACCATAGGCATGTAGGAACCATCTTCCATATTGCTGCAATATAAGAGTTAACTTGAAGGCCTTTCCAAGAAGCTAGGAGATCAATCACCCTTCTTGGCATCACCCAACTTAGTGCCACCCGGGTAAAGAAATCATTTGATAAGGTTGTGGCATATTCTCACAGTGAAGTAATAAATGATCAAAGGACTCTCCACTCTTTTTGCACATACAACACTGAATCAGCATCACAGTGAAGTAAGAAATGATCAAAGGAATCTCCACTCTTTTTGCACATACAACACTGAATTGGCATTTCCTTAATTTGTCAAGTGTGCGGATCTTTCCTAAGGAAGCCGTCCATACAAAGAAGAGTGCCTTTAAGGGTGCCTTTGTCTTCCAAATACTCTTCCGTGGGATGGATTTGTATTATGCATGTTCATGGCTTGGTAGAAGGAGCGATCAGTGAACTCATAAACACAAAAATGAGTGAATACTCAGTAAGCAACTATATATACAGTAAATAGTATATTAAGATAGGTTTCCATTTATAAAAGAACATTCTCAATCGAAATTTCCAATCATATACATATATAAACATTTTTCCTTTAATACATTTCTGGCCGGCACACTATTATCCCTATGTGTAAGGGTGGATCCTTGTGATCATGGCTTCACCTGGAACTTTAAGTAAAAACCTATCCTCCTTAGGGATGGGCATCACAAGCTGCACTACCAGTGAGCCATTCCCAACATTGCAATCTGCCCCTATCCTTTCGTATCATAATACATCTATAGGCATGGCCCAATATGAAAATTCATTATATTCAAAGCATACATGCATTCTCGTTCTTTTCCTTATTCTTTCTTATCTTCCCTTATTTTGCATATGATAGTTGTATGCATATATCATGGCAAGCAGAAGCATTACATACAATTCTCTTTTGCATTTATCATGTTCATAATAAAAAGGTACATGTTGCATTGGCTACCATAATATAACCATTGAAGAGACATGTAAACATTGAATAACTTTTGAAAAGAGCGCCTTTTGTTTATATTAATAACAAGAAGGGTATGATCACATCATCACAGTTACTTAACTCTTAACCTTATGCAAATAATCAACAATCCATGCCAACATATACCAATATAATGTCAATTTATATCTAAACTTCCACTTGACTGTCACACGTTTGTTGGGTATTTCTAGTGCTGTTTATTCTTAGCAAAAGTGTCTAATAATACTTGAAATTCAATCTTTTAATGTGTACACGCTTGCTGGAATTTACAGCAAGTACAGTGGGTTCCCTCGGTTTCAATGATGCTTTTGAATTCTTGGCTTCTTGATGTGGTTTCAACAAGTTTTCATGACTTGCTTCAGAGGGATATAAGCCTATTGTCTCTAGGCTGTAAGGGCAGATCATGCTTTTGAGTTCTTGGCTTCTTGATGTGGTGAAACACGTGTAATGGCATATGTTAAGAGTGATTATTTTAGGGTCTTAAACATGAGAGGAAAGCATGGAAATTGACAAAATTCTGCTCCAGGTTTTAGGTAGGTGTTTTGTCTAAATAATGAGAGTCTTGCTATGTGTAAGAATCTGACCTTATGGTTATGGTCTCACCCCATCAAAGTGTCGTCAATGTTGCTGGATTTCCTGGTCTGGACTCTGAACAGATTTTCTCTAGGGAGTCGACATCCACCTATTGAGGGTTTTTCTTGGACATGGTAGCCCTGCTTCTTGGGAGTTTCCTTGCTTAAAATAAATGGAAATTCCCTTAAATTAGTCCTATGGTGCGGCAAGGTCAAAATATGGGCGAGATGCCTCCTAGTATTCTTCCTGTTGGCTTGAATGGAAATTAAGTATAAAGTTTGGGCACCAAGCTGGCACCACTAGGGAGATTTTGGGACTGGCAGCAGGTTTCCTAACAGAAGGGCAACATTAGGGGCCGAGTTTTGGGCTGGCTGGCTTTTAATGCTAACCGTACAGCTCTGAACCTAGAGATCTTCTAGGTTCAGTCACTTTCCTAATTAATCATAAAATCTCGGAAGCCTCTTAATAGGGATTTTCCTGGCTGTGACAGCCTGCAATTCAAGTCAACTTCTGCTACAAAGGGAAAGTGACTTTGTTATGATCCTGAGGGTTAAATGTTTAATCAAAATACTATCCAACAGTCTTAGGGCTTTTGGATCAATGGTTGGATCTTTAATAATTGGTATTAGAGTAGGGATCATGTCAGGAATTCAAGTCACGGAGGGGGCGACCTATAGACTGGATTAAAAGACTTTTCTGAATTTATTCCTTTGGCTTTTATAAGTCAAAAAGCTTGTCTAATATGCTGCATGGAGTTTGATGACTGATAGATTAGAAAACTTTCTTATCTGTCCCAAGTCCTATCTTCAGCAGTTACACCACTGAAACCTTCCTTATTTAATTACGGAAAGCCTTTGAAGCTTAGGCCTGTTAGTGTCAGCAGCCCTATGAATAGGCACAAAGCTTGACATCTGTGGGGAAAAGATTCCATATGTATTAAGTCAACTATTCTAAACTACTTGGGCACCAAGCTGTCCAGTGGGCTGGAAAGTAAGCTTGCTATCATAACCCACTTACTACCATGTAAAGTCAAAAGCCCAAACTTTTAAATAATCAAACAATTGCAATATATAAAGAATTAAATCGTAGAATTTTAATCCAATAAGACAAGTATGGCCCATGCCTAGTTGGAGTCCAATCCAACTTAGGAGATAGGACTTGGAGTGACAAGTATGCCAGAAGAAGTTTCTATTGGAGGAGTTGCAAGGCTTGGAGGTTGTGGAAGAGAATAGAACACTTTCTGATACGGAGAAAGTAAGAAGAATCCAAGTTTCCTTAGAACTTGAAAGGGTTACCTTGATGGAAGAGATATCTTTACGTAGAAATCATGGGGGCTCTATGACTAAGGGAGGGGATTGGTGTACAACATTTTTCCATCGAGTGGCCAACTCGCATGGGAGGAATAATGACATTGAGATGCTCAGCATCGATGGTCTAGTATCCTCGGATCAATCCGGGATTAAGGATCATATTGGTTCCATACTATGAACAACTGCTGACTAAAAAATTTGCATAGAAGCATAAACTAGATGGCTTGGCATTTCAGACCATAGATCAATAGAGACTTGTGTGGTTGGAGAGGCTGTTTGAAGAGAATGGAGTGTACCAAGTGGTAAAATTGATTGTATGTGACAAAGTACGAGGAGCAGAAAGATTCACCATGGCATTCTTCTAATCTTGTCTGAATGTCGTAAAGGAGGAGGTAATGAGGGTATTCCAGGAGTTCTATTGATTTGGGAAGTTTGATGAAAGCATCGATGCTACCTGGAGACTTGACTAGAATTGAAAGGGACATGCAAGTCAAGGGGTTCAGGTATTAAGTTTGGTAGCAAAAATCCTTTTTCTTGTTTCGCTTAGTGCTGTAAACATGGCCAGCATCATATAATAATGATTTCTTCACGTGTATTTTTTTTGACAGATTTTCTCACCACCTAGGGTTTCAGCCAGAGCATTTTTTTTTTAGATTCTTGCATTCATTTAATGTTAAAACCCAAGTTGCAATAAGATTTTTTTTTTCCCCTTCTTGAAGTTCTTGATGTTGGAAATGTAATACAACCTTTAGTTAAGAATAGACCTAGTCTTGTATGGGTTTAGTGGTTAGAACTAGTTGTAAGGCATATGGCCCATTTAGACCTATGAACCATTTACATGTATAAATGCCTAATTGATGTATTGAGGAAAGGAATCAGACAAGTTCAATGAAATTAGTCAGTTTTTCTATCCTTGAGTTTAGTCAATTTTTACATATTTTCCTTGCAATGCTCCATCTAACCAAATACATTCCATTGGGCGTGTTACAATGGAAACGTGGGAAAAGGGTAGGTATATGGGGTGACACAGAAGAATAGGTGTGTATAGGGCAACTCAACAGATTTTGCTCACCACCTAGGGTTTTGGCCGCAGCAGTTTTCTTCAGATTCTTGCTTTGATTTGATTTTAGCACCTAAGTTCTTGAATTTATTGATGATGATGGGAAAGGGTAGGGATATGGGGTGATGCAGTAGGCTATGTTTCTAGATGTATGACAGTGAGGGTTTGTTTCTCTGGTTTGATGCTGGCAGCACAAATAGGATCTTTAGGCTGAATTTCTGAAACAATCTCTAGGGTTTCTGAAGAAGGGTGGGGCCGCAAGATAGTTAATTATAGAATGTGGGACTATCAGTCTAATTGGGGTTAAGAATCCTGATTGATTGGGGGACTCTAGATTGCAGGTCTTGTGGCAGCTAGGGTTTCAGTATGATAGTTCTTGAAATTTGGAAGGGCGGCAGCAAAGAAGTTTTCTGGCGAGTATGCTGCAACTCTTGGTTTGGGTTTGTAGAGTTTGGTGTTGATTATTGGAGACCTAATACTCGACAGGTTTGCAGGAGCTCGTGTTACAACAGATTAGAGTTATTGGATGTAAACCTTGACGGGCAGCAGAGGTGTATGGAGCTTAGTATACTTGGGCTTCTTTGTTTTCCTGAAGGATTGGGACTACTAGGATGTTTAGAGATCTCAGCCAGGTATGTTTTTTCAGCCTTCATGGGCATAAACTCAGATTTCACAAGCCCTGGGCAGGCACCTCAAGTCTAAGATTGGACCAAACTATGGATCTGGCAGTCTTAGTACATAATTCACCCAACCTTTACAAAACTCACCCATCCAACTAAGCAAGAATCATGGGCCCGTGTGCCTAGTACAAGAAAATTTAATCTCAAACCCTTGGAAGCTAGTGCTTGGGTGTGACAAGAATGCGTTTTTTTTTTTTTGATAACCTTGGGTGTCCGGGCCAGCTTACGCGCATCTCGACTAATCCCAAGGGGCCCTGAAGTTAACGACCAGGTAAATCCTCCAGTGGCCCTGAGGGGACTCGAACTAGTGACCATTGGGGAGCAAACCCAAGGCCTGACAAGAATGCTTATGCTTGAATTTTTTTCTTCTCCTCCTTATCCTCATCTTGACCTGGCCTATTGTAAATCCCAACTGGCAGTATTTTGAACTAAAAACGCAGATGGCTCCAATTTAAGAGTTTTCCTTTGCCAAGAAAATGTAGTAAACGATAATTAAGATCCAACGTTCCTGGAATATATGCCAAAACCTTCAAATCTTTTGAAGAGGCCTGATCAGGTCGTAGAGCCATGTATTAATTGCCTGATGAATCAATTTAATTCATATGATATGCTAGATCAGAACAATGAAGTAGTTTGTCTTTATCCGTGAATTCAAAATTTGTTGATTTGGATGGATAACTTACAGCAATATGTATGGGACAGCATTTGGATGAGGAGAAAATTTTGGACGTGATGAGCCTAGAAAAAGATGTGGATGGCTTTCACCCACTCAATATAGGAAATCTAGCCATGAGAGGGAGGCAGCCTTTGTTCATTCCCTGCACTCCAAAAGGTTGCATTGAGTTATTGATGAGGTCTGGTGTGGAAATCATGGGTAAGAAAGCTGTAGTGATTGGAAGAAGTAATATAGTTGGATTGCCTACATCCTTGCTTTTGCAGGTGATACCAACTCTCTGAAAATTTACTTCATACAGTGCTTCTCTTCCTAGATTATGTAGGCATTGATGCTCTACTGGTTTTGCAGAGGCACCATGCAACTGTCAGCATCGTACACGCATTTACCAAGAACCCAGAACAGATCACCTGTGAAGCTGACATTGTGGTTACAGCTGCAGGAGTGCCTAATCTAGTTCGTGGCAATTGGCTAAAGCCTGGTGCAGTTGTCATAGATGTGGGGACAAACCCAATTGAGGTTTAAGTATCATGCTATTATTTTTGCATGTTGTTCGTGACCTTTGTTTATAACTGGACTAGTGGCATAAGGGAGATTGAATGAATGGTCACAGTTTGGCATCCTTTATTACTAATCTTAAGCTTGTGGCTTATCCCCAATAGACTAGATCTCTGTCCCTTGCCATTAATAAAGGTGGAATTGGATCCCATTTTTTTTTAGGGTTAATTGCAAAATCATCTGAGTTTTCACATTTTTGCAATTTAAGTCCTTAGTTTTTAATTTTTGCGAAATTGATACTTGAACCTCAAAAAATTCTCAAATGAGTACGGCAAACCATGTGTTAGACTCTTATTGGATGACACATGGCATCAATATCCATGCCATCCAATCAGACAGTAACTTGTCAATCATGCCGGCAATTTTCTAAACTGTAAAATTAAGGGAGGTATTGAATTGCGAGTGTTCAGTTATCAATTTTGCAAAAGTTAAAAATCGAGCCTTCCAATTGCAAACATGTGAAAATTCAGGTACTAATTTTCAATTAACCATTTTTTTTTTTTTTAGTGGTTTATGATCCAACACTTTTTGGGTTGGGGGTATTAAATTCTAACCACTTAAATAATTGAGGGCTGACTCACCAATTGTGCAGGACCCTAGCTGCGAATTTGGTTATCGTCTCACAGGAGATGTTTGCTATGAAGAAGCAGTGAGGGTAGCGTCGGCCGTTACCCCTGTGCCTGGAGGAGTTGGGCCGATGACAATTGCCATGCTCCTATCCAACACTCTTGACTCTGCCAAACGGGCATATGACTTTACTTAGCACCTCTAGATGTAATATACATCAAAATTTTACATTGCGTCATGGACTTCTTGCCATTGTTGTATTCTGAGATTTTATTCTATACGATAGAAAATACGAGAATTCCTTCTAGACCTTGGGTGGTAACTTTCTATAAACAATGTTGGGAATATTTGGATAATAAAAAATATTAATGCAAATGCTTTGTAAACTAGAAAATATGTAAAAGAAAACAAGAACAAATTAGAAAAAGAGAACTCGATATTGAGGCACATTGTGATGGACATTTTCTTTGGAGTAGATTTCGTTGCCTCCAAATCTAAACATGTACTAAGATTCTTGACAGTCTACTTTCAATATATAACAATGTTGATTCCCGTTAATCGCCTTGTCGGTGCACACAAAATAAGATTCTCGAACTTGATATAAAATGGCCAAAAACTCAAAGAAAGAAAGAAAAAAAAAAATGGAGGAAATGTTTTTCTAATTTTTTTTAGAAAATTTTGAGTGAGTAAATTTGCAGGTGGGGTTCCCTACTTATAGAGAATGAAATGACATTTGTAAGAAGTCACAACTAAAATGAAATGATACTCGTGAAAAGTCACAATTTATATAAATGAAAAGGTATTTATGAAAAGTCACAACTAAAATAAAAGAGCACTTTTGAGAAGTCATAACTTCTCAAATATTAGAACTTGACATGTAATATGTGTAACCTGCGGAAAAACTCCCACGATAGCCAACTCTTTGTATCCAGATGAGTTCAATCCTCCTACAAAATTTTTTCTTCCTTACATCAACCCAATCTTACACTCGTCTCATCATTTCATCCTTCTAATATTTCTGCAATGGATATGGAAAATCTGATCAACCCAACTGAAGTACTTTCATGGGAAGACTTATGCTTTTCTCCAGAACAAGAACCTGCGAAAGAAAAAGAAGACTTGTCACTTATTGGAAGAATCACTGCCACTCGACCTCCCAACAAGACTGCACTTCATGCCTCTTTAGAGCAGCTTGAAACTTTGTCAGTAAGTTTCACGTAGAAGATCTAGATGTCAACTTATTTCTCTTTACGTTTCAAAGGGCAAGTGATATCCAAAGAATCATGAATCAAACTCCATGAAATTTGAAAGGGCATTTACTTATTTTCAAGAACTGCCCAGTAGGTTCATCGTGGCAAGATATCAGTCTCATCACTTCCTCTTTTTATGTCCAAATACATGGTCTAATTAGAAAACACATGACAGAAAAGTTGGCCTCAAAAATAGGAAGGGCTCTTGGAAATTATCTTGGTGTGGATGAGGACCCATTATTTGGATTGGCCAGTAAGAAATTTATCCGGATCAAGGTAGAAATAGATATCAGCAAGCCTCTGAAACAAGGAATATGGAAACCTAGGTAATCAAGTGTATCATGGGTTTCATTTAAATATGAACGACTCTCTGACTTTTGCTACGCCTGTGGTAGAATCGGTCACTCACATATTTTCTGCACCCTTATAAGTATTATCCCAGATTAGCTACCTTTTGGACCATGGTTGCATGCAGAATCACTAATGTTCAAGGAGTTTCATACTCAGAGCAGTCACTCAAACATTTCAAAGCTAGCCTTGGTCAAATTCATTTAGGAGGAAGCTTTTGAAAATTCACTACATCAAACAGAGTCTGAAGGAAATTTATTTGGAGAAACTCTGATACCTGATCAAATTTCAACACTTAAGAGGAATCAGTGCTCTTTCTGAAAAATGACAAGGGAAAAGGGATTGCTATCCCTCAAGAAGAATTTTTTCCAGGTATAGGAAGCTTTCACTCAAGGGATGGACGGGAATTCCATTGGCTTACAACCCAAAATGAAAACCCCATCACCACAGAAGCAATGAACAAAAAGACTTAGCCGATAAAGGTTAGATTTCCACAATAACTCATCTCAAATTTTATTCCACATGAGAATAAATTTAATACTTATATGAAAGAAAAAGCTGAAAAAGAAAAGATCGAAAATCATTTACCATACCGGATTGAACATGGAGAGAAACTAGAACAGATGATTTTCAAGCCTTCCCCGCCGACCATCAATTCAGCCGTGATAGGTGGTGCATCAAGAAAGAAAATATTGGTTGATCCAATGGAGGAGATGAACTCAATTACTGTAGAATACAGTAACACTTTAGAATTAAATGTCATCCCAACAACCAGAGAAGGACAAATTTATGGGAGTAATAAATTTCATCCACCTAAACTCTTACAACCGGTCGGCCTCACCTCTTTTCAGCATGAAAACCTGGATACTCCAGCAAACAGCAGGTTCACTCATAGTTGGACACCGAAGCAAGTACCTGGAATTGGCCATCACGTGTGGAACTCAGAAATAAGAGCACTGAATATCTCCTACTCGGTTTTGAAGCCAGAAACTTGGCCATCACGCTGGACACAACTGCATGAAGAATCTTCAGCCATTAATTTCATCCAATCCACTCCGCACATGGCCGAAGGAATTATCCTCTAAAGTTATAACTTCAACTGAACTTTCCACTGAACCGGACAGCAAAAAAGGAAATATTTTTGAGTTTGGTCAGCCAATAATCAACCAGCAAAGGGAGAAAAAGTGGAAGTTGGGCCCACCTTTTAATGCACACAATCCTTTACAGCAAAAGTCGAGATCCAAACAATACACCCTCAGTCAAATACCAGCTAGTTCTTCTTAATCAAGAAAGCCAACGACCGAACCAAACACAAGGTTTATTCTCAAAAAATATAGTGGAGTCGGCAAAGAGTTCAGTCATCCTGACTACATTGCCAGAAACTGAACCTTCCTAAAAAAGGTTGCTTCCAGAGGCTGAAGAAGTTCATCTCCCGAAACATAAAGTTCAAAAATTTTTAGAGATAGAGGGCAAGAAATCTAATAGAGGCAATGAAGAAAAAGAGGCAGCACTCATGCTCTTATCAATCAATAAAAAAATCAGAGGGAAAGAAAGAAAAGTTAAAGGAACAGCAAGAACAAAACCTTATGGTAGGTCTACACGGAAGGCATCTTCAACTGGGGAAATAGCTGACGAGGTGGGCTCAACCATGCCTCCAAATATTCTATGAAAGCAATGATACGGATTTGCAGGGGTCTTGCCCACCCAAATGCAATCAGAAATATTAGGGCTAATATAGCTAAATATAATCCGAATATTATATTTTTGTCGAAAACTATGGTGTCTAGTAAAAACACTTCCACTATTGTAAATAGGCTAGGTTTCTAACTTTTTGTATATTTTCCTGCCTCAGGAAAAAATGGAGGCCTTTTGTTACTGTAGCGATCGGGAGTAGACATCGAGCTAGTTAATGTTAATGAAAATGTCATTTCTGTTTTGGTTTATTTTGATCCTCCCAGTCATCCATAGTTGTCTACTTTGTTTATGCACCTACTCAATGGAAACATAAGGCTAAATTTTGGACACAGTTGGAATCAACTTATCAATCATTCCAAGGCCCTTGGTTTCGTATTGAAGATTTCAATGATTTATTATGTCAAACGGACAAAGTGGACGAAGGCCAATCACTTCTTCTTCTATTGGGGGATTAAAAAGCCTAATGGACTCTCATGACTTAATCGATATAGGCTTCTCGAGACCAACTTTTACTTGGACTAATAAATTTATTAGTCCAAATGTCACTTGGAGTACACTATTTCCAGATGCCTCTATTCAACACTTAATATCCTCAACTTCAGATCATAAGCCTCTTCTACTCAATACAATGAAGATTAGGAAAATTGCCTCCTTTTTTAAATTTGAGGAATTTTGGACCCGAGAACCCCTAAGCAATGTTATAATCCAAGATGCATGGAACCTTCCTTGCAATGGAAACCTCACTTTTATCCTATGCAGCAAGATCAAGGAAACAAAAAAAGCACTCAAACTCTAGAATAAAAATCACTTTGGGAGAATACAGACAAATATCCAGCAAATAGAGTCAGAGCTCAGTTAGCTACAAGGCATCCCACCAAATCCAAGGAAGGAACATACACAGAGAGAATACTTTTCTTTATAATCTACAAGAACAACAAAAGCATGAAGAAATCCTCTGGAGGCAAAAGTACAATTTGAACACAAAGTATTATCATCTATCAACCACTATACGCCAAAGAAGGAACGTGATCGACTTAGTCAAGCTAAGCCCAGGTATTTGGAAACTGGATCAAGAGGTGATAGAATCAACATTCATAGAATACTTTAAATCCATATACACCTCCACGGAACCAATATTCCCAGACAATGTAGAGAATCTTTTTAAAAATCACATCTCAAGGGTTGAAAATGATTCTCTCATTGCTTTACCCATGGAATCAGAAATATATGGTGTTCTTAAGCAAATCCCAAATCACAAAGCCCCAGGTTCGGACGGAATGACAACCCTCTTTTATAAGCATTATTGGCATATCATAAAGAAGGAGGTGATTGCAGCAATGCAAAATTTCTTTAGAAGTGGGAAACTCCTGAAACAGATGAATCACACACACATAGCTCTCATCCCAAAAATAGCAAACCCAAGTTCCCCCCATCATTACCACCCAATCAGCCTAGCAAATGTTATCTATAAAATTTGTCACAAAGATTCTGGCTAACTGGTTAAAGATAACTCTCCCAAGAATCATCTCTCCTTTCCAAACAGCTTTTGTGCCAGGCTAAAATATTAGAGAAAACTCTATTATTACTCATGAGATGTTCCACCATCTAAAGAAACACAAGGGAAAGAAGGGTCAGGTGCCCCTAAAGCTAGATATGGAAAAAGTTTTTGATTTTATTGAATGAAATTTCCTCCTCGCTGTTATGAAAGTACTAGGCTTTAGCTCAAATTGGATAAACCTCATAAAGAAGTGTATCACGACAGCCTCGTTCTCTATTCTCATTAACGGATCCCCAACAGGGTTTTTCACATCACATAGAGGTCTCCGTCAAAGAGATCCTATCTCGCCTTTTCTATTCATACTATGTATAGAGGTACTCTCAAGACTTTTGGCAAGATCAGAAAGTACCAGACATCTGGAAGGTATAAAAATCAGTAGAGAAGGCCCTTTTGTATCTCACCTTCCTTTTGCAGATGATCTAATTATCTTCGAGAAAGCAAAAGAAAAACAATAAAGGCCATAAAAAATGCCTTAGGAAATATCAAGACTAGTCAGGCCAATGCATCAACTAGAACAAATCCTCAATCTTTATCACGCAAAATACTAGTCTGGTAGCAAGAAGGAAATTTTGGAGACCCTGTCATACAAAGAATCGTCATAAAAAATGAGATATATGGGGATCCAAACCATTTTCAGTCGTTCAAAAAAAGATGACTACAAAGATATTTTGGAAAAAATCAACAAAAGATTAGAAGGCTGGAATTCCAAACTCCTATCTCAAGTAGGCAGATCAATGCTAATAAGAACAATAGCAAGTACCATCCCCACTTATCAAATGTCAACACACTTGATCCCAAAGTCAATCTGCAAGTCTCTAAACAAAAGCTTCAAAACTTTCTGGTGGGGAAAAACAAAAGATCAAAAACACAAGCTCTACCTCAAATCATGGAAATCAATCTGCCAACCAAAAAAAGAAGGCGGCTTAGGTCTACGACAAATAGAAAATGTAAATGCTGCTTTACTAGCAAAGACAAGATAGGAAATGAGTCAACCAAACATGGGCGTATGGCACAAGCTTCTCTCGAAGAAATACTTAAAATCAAATGCCTTCGCAAATGTTCCTTCAAAGACCACGGACTCAAGTCTCTAGAAAGGAATACTGAAAATGAGGCCCTTGCTGAAAAAAGGTATGTGCTTCAAAATCACAAATGGTTCTTTGATGAGAGCATGGCTAGATCCTTGGATTCCTACTCTAGAAAATTTTAAACCTCTGCCTCTAGAACCCCAAACAGACTTTGCATCTAACCTCAAGGTTTTAGATCTCATAAACAAACCACAAAACTCCTGGGATATTAAAAAATTACATTCTCTGTTCCAACAAAGTAGTATCTCAGAAATCCTAAAAATCATTATTCCCATTACACCACATAGACCGGATATTCTCTTTTGGGAAAAACCTCAAGATGGGAAATTCTCTGTTAAATCAGCCTACCATATTATTTCCAGCATGACAAACACAACTGGAACAACCATCCCAAACTTCCGTTGGAAAAAAGATATGGAATTTCAAAATCCATGATCGCCACAAATTACTCTTATGGAAAATCGTTTGAGATATTCTTCCAACTAGAGAAAGATTAAAGAGATTCATCTCCAACATCCCATCCACAAATTGCCCACTATGTGATGGGAAAGAAGAGACCCTCCTACATCTCTTTATAGAATGCCCGATTTCAAGAATATTGTGGAGTCAAAGTAAGTGGCCTTTAAATCTATCATCCCTTACTATAAACTCTATGAATGATTGGTTCCTCTTCATATTAAATCCAAAACAGAAGCTGGGTCTCAATTCATAAGATGAACAACCGTTCAGACCTTTTGCAATATTGATCATGGATTACATCTGGAGGCTTCGAAATGATATAGTCCATAATGATAAGGTTTTCTCTCTTCAACAAGCATCAAAATAACTGAACCTCTCATACCAAGAAAAACTTCATGCTTGGAAAGAAAAGCAAAATGCAAAGGCAGATAAATTATGGTAGAAACCACTCCAAAACCAAATCAATATCTCCTTTGACGCAGTTGTCAGAAATGCCTTCTCGGTAGCCTCAGCAGTAAGTAGGAACTCAAAAGGGGAGATTATTGAAATATGGACTGAGTACAATCCAACCACAACTCCGGTGATTGCAGATGCTCTCGCAGTAAAATTGGCTCTCAAAATGGCGGAACACTTTACTCACTCATCTATCAACCTAGAAGGGGACTCCCAGTTAGTCATTTCTTCCATCAACGGAGAAGATGCAGTTTGGAAAATCGCTTCGATCACAGATATAGCAAACTCTTTAAGATCTCATAAGAAATGGATTTTCAAAAAAATCGATAGATCTCAAAATCGATTAGCGCACTCAGTGGCGCAATGGGCCGCTACAAACTCTAAGTTTGGTAGCATTTCATTAATTAGCATTCCTAATAGTATTATTTATATTGATAACGGAAAAGACCCTCCTTAGATTTCTTGTATTTTCTGTTTTAATATATATGCAAGCTTGCTTAGAACAAAAAAAAAAAAAAAAATCTCAAATATTAGAGAATACATTGAAAATGTTTCTAATTCACCAAAGGGCACAATCCCTTATTTGGTAGCCAAGTGATTAAGGCTCCTATTCACAAGAGATGCATTAGTTCAAGTCACCATGACACATTTTCATTTAAATTTTGACAACCGAACTAACACATTGAAAAATAACAATAGTTTACATTATTTTTTTACTTTTTTTTTTTTCCAAAGAGTCAGGTCACATGTCCATGAGTGACCATTTTCCAATTTTATTAAACAAAAAAAAACCCTCACTTGTGGCGGAGGAATACCATGGAGACAAATAAAAAAACGCCTGAGAATTTACAAAAAATAACCATAAGAACTAAACTCAGGTGCCAAAAATCTCAGAAAAAATCAAACCACCATACCAAAAAACCATCAACGTCTAAGATAAGGAATACCGATCTTGTCCATACGAATAAATCCCCGTGTAGGTCCTTGTATGAATTTCGCGCCACAAAAATCATCATTATAACATAGAGTCCCTTGCTTCACTAAAACATTTGTGATCACATTAGTTTCTCTAAAAATATGACGAAAGCAGACATTGATTTCAAAAATAAGATCTTTAACTTCCTCCAA
Organism: Carya illinoinensis; assembly: GCF_018687715.1. NCBI lineage: Eukaryota > Viridiplantae > Streptophyta > Magnoliopsida > Fagales > Juglandaceae > Carya > Carya illinoinensis. Next base: position 39,699,758 of record NC_056761.1, read on the forward strand.
AAAATCCCGTAGAAACCAATACTTGCATACCCTTGATGCCAACCATCCAACTATAATAGTTGAGTCCGACTCTACCAATATATCCCTCAAGCTCAAATGCCTGCACAATTGTAGTCGTCTAAAAGAGCTCGACATTCGGCGATGGTGTTAGTGGTATGACCATATGAGTGAGCATAACCTACCACTACCACGTCTTTATGGTTCTGAATAATACCACCCCCACCTGACCTCTCCCGGCTTACCACAAGAACCTCCATCCACATTTAGTTTAAAAATTAATTGCATTATTTTTTTACTTAATAGTAAACATTTAAATCATTTCTAAGTTTAAAAACGAACAACCCCCCACCTGATTAAAATATTTAGGAAAAAAAAATAGAATAGAAGAAGTTTCTTTGGGCTAAGTACTATGCATCAATAGAGGTAGCTTGCAGTTTTGAACGTCTACCTAGTGTTAACGTGTTTCCATCTGAAATATCCATGTTGAATAGGGGAGAGTTCGGTCCAGTCCAATTTGGTTCCGGGAGGTTTTCTGGACCGGACCAGACTTATTTGGTCCAGGATTTTCCCACCCTAGACTGGATCGAACTCCCTAAGGACTGGGCCGGTCCAGTCTCATTTGAGACGATTTGGTTTGGTCGGTCAGTTCAGTCCATCCTAGACCTTTTTTATTTTTTTTTTATCCAATGACATTTTGTTTAATACGTATGTAATTATATTGTGATATATTTAATATATATACATATAATATACTATTATATATATACATATATATATATATATTAATAATACGCTAATACTATTAGTCTATTAGTATATAGTAAATTAGTAATAGTTATTGACTTCTTTATTATAACTAGTAATACACTAGTACTAGTAATAACTATATGTAATATACTAGTATTACTATATCTCTTCAAACCCCACACATTTATTAATACTCTATGTAATACTATATTAAATAATAGTAATACTATTATTACTAATACTCTATGTAGTTATATTAAATACTATATTACTAATACTCTATGTAGTTATAGTGATTTAATACTAACATATTACATATTAAGTTAACTATACTAATACTATCATAAATTTATACATATATGATATATTATAATTTATACTATAACTCTTATAATATGTTAATATATTAATATATACTAGTACTATATATTATAGTTAGTAGTTATACATTAAAGAATATAATAATACTTTGATACTAAATATATATAGTTGTAGACTTATAATGATTTAGTTATTATGAATTTATGATTAGTATAACTATATAATAGTATTAGTATTAGACTATTAGTAATTAGTATAACTATATTATATTAGTAATATTAGTTATGTTGAATTAGTCAATTAGTATAAATATATTCTACATTATTAGTATTAATATAAATATTAGTATTAGCTATAGCTATATAGCTTATATTAGAATTGAGAGTCTTAGACTATATAATACACTAATAATATTAGTACAATTGTATAAGTATACTTTATAGCTATATATTAATATTAATTATAGTGATTAGTATAACTATATAATAGTATTAATAGTAGACTAATAGTATATCCATATATTAGTATTAGTTATACTGTTATAATGATTTAGTATATTATAATTTCTATATTATAATTTATATTATAACTCTTATAATATGTTAATGTATTAATATATACTAGTACTATATATTATAGTTATACATTAAAAAATATAATAATACATTCATACTAAATATATATAGTTATACTTATAGTAATTTAGTTATTAACTTATTATGATTAGTATAACTATATAAATTATAATAGTATTAGGCTATTAGTATAGCTATATATTAATAATATTAGTTATGGAGAATCAATGATTTAGTATAACTATATAAGTATTAATTATAGTGATTAGTATAACTATATAAATTATATAATAGTATATTAGTATTAATAGTAGACTATTAGTATAGCTATATATTAATATTAGTTATAGTAATTTAGTATAACTATATTAGTATAAGTATAATTACAGTTTATATTAGACTATTAGTATTTTTTTATACCATATATAATTATATAATTAATTATATAAAACTATTATATAAATAATCATTTTTTTTTAGTTTCCATTCTATCCAGTCCGGGGTGAAAAATCCCTGGACCGAGACCGAATCGAATGAGTTCCGTCCTTTGAAAATTGAACTGGACCAGACCCAAGTTTCTCCGGTTGAGACCAGCTAATTCTCAGCCCTGATAGTGAACCAAGTCTTGAACCAGAATCTTTTAACTTAGACTTCTTCACATCACACACATAGTAAGACATATATCAGGTTCCTATCAAGGTGGTGCATAAAGGTGTGCACTATATCTTGAATTCATGAGCGCTTTTAGGGAATAGCCAAATTATGATAGATTGCAGCCCCACAGTCATACTCACCTAGGTGGGTTCTCCAAGGGTACATACAATTCAATACCTCACCTTAGTCTTTGACATTCAAAGCATTTCACTTTTCCTTTACCATTGCATTTTGTAGTACTCACACCCTAGGGATGGACCAATAATATAATTTTAATAGTGATATCCAGTCACTCTAGTAGTTTTTTCTTTCCATTGAACTTTGTTTTTGGGATCTCCAATCAAAAAGGTTGGGTTGGCTACGGGTGACCTAATTAACAGGCTTCAATGCCATCCCCCTTGATGTAAGTATAACCTTTGACTTTGCCAATCCTTTCGTCAAAAGATCTACTAGGTTATCTTCTGACTTTACATATTCTAAAATCAAGTATTCATTCTTTATCAGATATCTAATTGTAGATGTTTGATACTCAAATGTCTTCTCTTATGATTAAGGTGTTTATTATTACCAACAATTATTATAGCTTGATTGTCATGAAGAACAATATAGTTGGCATTGGCTTTTTAACTAGTGGAATTTTTGACAATAAATTCTTAATCCACTTTTCCTCATGTCCATTAGTATCCATGGCTATAAATTCAGCCTCTAGATCTTGAAGTCATGGTTTGCTTGGAAAATTTCGAAAACATAGATGCTCCATTAACAGTGAAAATATATCCACTTGTTCTCTTACAATCTTCTATGTCAGTTATCGAACTAGCATCACTGTATGCTACTAATACAGTGGGATACCCAAAATAATGGATATCATATGTCATAGTTCCTCTCAAATATTTAAGAATTCTCTCTAATGCTTTCCAATGAAAATCATCAAGTCTACTAGTATATCTACTAAGTCTACTCACAATATATGAAATATCAGGTCTAGTAGAATTAGCAATATACAACAGTGTACCAATAATCTAAGAATATCTCAGTTGTGACACAGGCTCTCTAAGATTCTTACTTAAATGCAAACAAGGATAAGAGGAGTACTAACAGGTTTGGATTCGAATCTCTCAAACTTCTTAAGAATCTTTTCAATATAATGAGATTGATTTATGCTAATACCATCACGAGATCTCATTAACTTAATACCAAGAATTACTTGTGCCTCTCTCATATCTTTCATGTCAAAGTTCTTAGATAGAAGTTTTTAACATCAAGAACAATATCTATATTGATACCAAAGGTGAGAATATCCTCAATATAAAGACATAGTATTACAAATGCACCATCAACTATTGTAGTGTATAAACACTTATCACATTCATTTATCATGAAATTATAAGATAAAATTATTTCATCAAACTTTTGGTGCCATTGTTTAGGGGCTTATTTTAAACCATAGAGAGATTTAAAAAGTCTACAAACTTTTCTTTGTTGTCTTGAAACCACAAATCCCTCTGGTTGATACATATAGATATTTCTTCTTCTAGACTGCCATTAAGAAATACAGTCTTTACATCTATTTGGTGGACCTAAAGTTTATGGATCGCAGCCAGAGCAATTAAAACATGAATTGGGATTATTCTAGTAATAGGAGAATACATATTAAAATAATCGATATCTTCTCTTTTTGTAAAGCCCATTGCAACTAGCCTAACTTTAAATTATCAATAGTACCATTATGTCTCAATTTCTTTTTAAAAAGCCATTTAAATCCAATGGTTTTACACTCAAGAGATCACATAAGTTTTAGGTACCATTAGTGTAACACCTCGCTCTTTGTGTTTAATAATAAAATCACTTTTAGAAATTCACGGGAGTCGGAGTGCTACTACTGACCTTGACTTAAAAGTTTTTTTTTTTTAAATACTTGTGCTAGATACAAAGATTCTATAAAATCATTATTTATAAAAAAAAAAAAATATTGAGATCATATAAGAGAGTGCACAAAAGCATTTATTAAATTTTTTGAAGTCCGTGCCATAAAAAATCATAAACCTCTATACATGATCTAGGCTACTATCATGTCTTCCTTGACTAAGTCTCGTCCTGCAGGTTTACCTTCATAAATATTTTGATCTGTAGTGGTTTAAAAATATAAAACAAACTACAATGGGTCAATGACTCAGTAAAAAATCCATCATAATGTAAACATACTTAATATAAAAATTTTCATAAAATATTTCATGTTGAGAACTTAAAATCATGAATGATCATACTGATTCTTATGCTATGTATGATTGATTTATTTAAATTAATTGACTGATTTGATTTATCTAGCTAGCTGACAGACTTAACCATGTATGCAAGGTTGTACACTAACTTCCCCTACTTCAAGAAAGGAAACTGATTGTGCAATACTCTGGCATACTACAGTGGACTACGCTTGAGTTCATGGCTTGCATGCCCACCCTGAAACTATATTGATACCATGCATCTAAATGACCATCTAATTATACTGATATGATCTTATCTTGCACTTGGACTAAATATAGCTTACGTGTCTTATGCAACGTGAGATGCATAATATATATATATTATATATAATATGCGAATTGAAACATGATGAATGATGTGGTTGCTAATATTATAACATGCGTGGTACATAAACATTGGCTTTGAAAGAACTGGCTATAATAATAATAATATATATAACTAGTTAACGTAAGTGTTAGGGGGATTTTCCCCGAAGGTGCAAGCCCAACCCAACTCATGGCGACACTATCCAGGAATAGGTTGAAGCTCGTTTGACCCCTCGTCAACCTACCCAAGAAGTCCTCGGTTTGGTATAGCATGGGCTAGGCTGAGGAGTCAGGTCAACCAGTATTTGGAGGACACCAGACCTCCCTTTTTCTAGGCATAGAGCATATAACATGCTACCTTGATATGACTCTATGTCCAAGCCCCCCCCCTCCCCCTCAACTGCGGTGGCCATTTTGTGTTAATTATCCGTGCTAAGGAGCCACGCTGCATTAAATGAGCTCTGTCAAGAGGCGTCTTCCCACTCAGTCGCAAAGCATAGGTCGTTGATCCCAAGCACAGGTATAAGAGTGGCCTTCTGAGTGCTAGATCGTAGGTTTTTTTCAAACTCATTGGACTCTCTAGAAGATTTTCTTCCCTCTAAAGTCTCTCACTAACTTAAGCTTCAGAGGCTCCAACCAGCCACCCCTCGGTCACCAAACCCTGGAGTGTTTCACTATGTGCAGGAATAGCTTAAAGACTCGAGTCGCCAAGGACCCGGCCCGAGAGTGTACGAAACACATCGTTAATAGTCGGCGCCATCTGTGGAATTAAAAAAACTAAAGATCTCAAACGTGTCTTTCATACGCTCGCGAGAACCCATCCTTGGAAGGCTCAAAGGATGGGTAGAACACTGAAGCTAGTAAGTGCCAGGGGGACGACCACGGAAGAGAGACAATAGGAAAAGATGAGGGTGATGATGTAGTGCAAGACGGGCGATCAATAGGAGAACAATGGAGGGGGAGTTCGAGTTGAGCTGCCAGGAAGGGAGGTGCTTCCTGATCCCCCACTGATTCCCTATTGCATCCCTGCAAAAAGCGAAACAGGGGATGAATATACATTGAAGAAGGCGGAGGTGAACTAGCCTTTGGAACTGATCCTGCTAGATCATAGCTGAACAAAAGCAACTGCTAGGATCGGCACTAGAATGACCATCGACATAAGAGAAGCGCTACAACAATTACTTATAGAGCACGGAAACATCTTTGCATGGAGTCATGAGAATATGCTGGGGATAGATCCAGTCATCATGCAGCATCACTTAAGCGTTGACCCCAAAGCCAGGGGGTACGACAGAAGCGTAGAAACTTCAGCGTGGAGAAAAATACCGCCATCACGACAGAAGTTGATTGCCTGCTTGTGGTGGGATTCATAAGAGAAGCACATTACCTGAAGTGGTTGTCCAACCTGGTGCTGGTGAAAAAGCCCAACAGCAAGTGGAGAATGTTCGTGGACTTCACGGATCTAAACAAAAGCATGCCCGAAGGACAGCTTCCTGCTTCCCCTCATCGAGCTCATCGTGGATTCAACGGCTGGCCATCATATGCTAAGCTTTATGGATGCCTACTCGGGGTACAATCATATTTGTATGAATCCTAGTGATGAGGAGAAGACGTCATTCATCACCAATTGGGGATTGTACTATTATTCTACCATGCTGTTTGGTCTTAAGAACATGGGGGCCACCTATCAACAACTGGTCAATCGAATGTTCAAAGCCCAGATCGGGAGGAATATGGAGGTATATGTGGACGATTTGCTAGTCAAGAGTAATGACCTAGCATAGCACTTAAGTGACCTCTGAGAAGCCTTCATGGTCTTGAGACGGTACAACATGAAGCTGAATTCAGACAAATGCACGTTTGGGGTGGGGTCAGGAAAATTCCTCGACTTTATGGTATCAGACAGAGGAATGGAGGCCAACCCCGAGAAAGTGAACAATGTCTTGGCATGTCTCCTCCCTAAAACATAAACAATGTGTAGAAACTCATCGGCCAACTGGCAGCCCTTAATCGGTTCATGTCACGATCAATGAAAAAGTGTTTGCCTTTCTTTAGAGTACTGACAAAGGCCCAAGATTGGAATGAATAGTGTGACGCCGCATTCACATTGCTTAAGCAGCGTTTGACCAATCCTATGTTGTTCAATCAGCCCCGGTGTGGAGAAACGTTAATCCTGTATCTATCCTTTTCCTTGCAGGCAATCTCTTCAGCCTTGGTGCGGGATGACAATGGAATCCAGAGACTCGTTTACTATGTCACCCGAGCATATAGGGGAGTGGAAGTCAAGTACCCCTGCATTGGGTAGCTAGCCTTCACTCTAAGGAAGCCCCTCTAAGGAAGGCCTTACAATGCGCGAACACCTTAGGCCGCCTTACTAACTTAGCTGTGGAACTGAGCAAGTTCAACATCGAGTACGCTCTGCACCTCCCTAAAAGGACAGGTCTTGGACGATTTTATCACAGAATTCAACGGCTTCGCTAGCGAGGAAGGATATGCCCTACTTGTGAAGGCCTGGCAAGTTTTTCATTGATGGCTCTTCTTGCCAAGCTAGAGGGGGAGTGAGGGTGCATATCATCACAAACAAGGATGAAGAGCACGACTATGCCATCAAGCTGACGTTCAAGATTGCAAACAACGAGGTAGAGTATGAGTTACTTTTTCTAGACATGACTATAGCAAAGTCCCTAGGTGCCGAGGAAGTGGAGGTCAAAGTAGATTCCCAGGTAGTAGTCAACCAGGTGCGAGGAGAATTCACAATGAAGAGCGAAAAATTAAAAAAGTATCTAACATTGATATAGACTGAATGCGCTTGCTTTCAACACTTCCAGATACAGCAAATTCCAAAATTCGAGAACGACAAGGTGGACAGATTGGTGAGGATGGCATCCGAGCAGGAAGCCTCACCAATACCAGAATCAACCATCCTTAAGACTGTCAATGTGCCAACTGTGGAGATCGAGCTACTGGAAGTAGGCTCGGGTGCTCGAGTTGGCACAAGACATCTTGTGGTATTTGAATGATGGCGAAGTTCTCGATAGCAGGGAAGGGGCGAGGAAAGTGAGAAATCAAGCGACAAGATACATTGTGATTGACGGAGTGCTATACTGCAGAGGATACGGTGTGCCCCTATTAAGATGCATCTCAAGCAAGCAGGCTTGACAAGTGTTGGCTGAAATACACGAGGGGATATGCGGTGATGTTAGGGGAAAGATACTAGCAAGAAAGGCAATGGGAGCTGGTTACTACTGGCCACATGCTCTAAAAGTTGCTGAGGAGTATGTGTGAAGGTGTAGGAAATGCCATGAGTATGCGAGAATCATCCATCGCTTGCTGGGGGAGTTAGTACCAATAACCTCTCCCTGACTGTTCACCCAGTAAGGGGTCAACTTAGTGGGCCCCCTCCATCTGGGAAAAGGCGGGATAAATTTTGTAGTGGTGGCGGTGGATTACTTTACCGAGTGGGTCGAGGCCAAAGTGTTGGAGGCAATTACGACTAGTAACATCACCCGCTTCCTATAGATGAGCATTATCTGCAGGTTTGGAGTGCCCCACAACATCGTGTCAAACAACTGGAGACAATTTGACTCCGACCATTACCAAGATTGGTGCCAGGACTTGGAAATCAAGTTCTGATACCCCTCTCTGGGTCACCTCCAGTCAAATGGTTAGGTGGAAGCAACCAACAAGACCTTGCTGCGAATACTGAAGAAGAAATTGAGTGACTAGAAAGGAGCCTGGGTGAAAGAACTTCCAGCTGTTCTGTGGGCGTATAGGACAACCTGAGGATGCTGACAAGGTAATCCCTATTCACCCTGGCGTATGGACACGAAGCCATGCCACCAGTTGAGGTTGATATCCCGACTTATCAAGTACACCACTACGAACAACGCTCCAACAACCAAAGCCTCGAAGAGTAGCTCGACCTGATAAGCGAAATCTGAGAAGAGGCAAAACTAACAATAGCAGCATATAGAAAAAGGGTAGAGCGCTGTTTCAATCGAAGGGTGTGTTTGAGATCATTCAAAGTCAGGAACCATGTATTGAAGCAAACGAGAACCACCAGAAGGGATGAGGGCAAGCTCAAGCCACGATGGGAGGGCCCCTACGTGGCAGTCGCCAGCAACAATCCCTGGACTTTCTGGCTTCGAGACTCTCAGTGGAATGAACTATAACATCCATGGAATACTGAACACTTGCGAATGTTCTATCAATAATGGCCTTGTAATACACATGCATTATAATTATTATTATTTTTGTTGTTATTGTTATGAACCTTACAGTTGCGTGTATAATCACCATTAATGAGAAAAACATGACTGTTTCATGGAGTGGCATGTTTAAGAATGAGATCCCTATTCCTGCACAACTTATCCTTCCCGTGATATCAACGGATGGGAGTGGGTACAGTCGAAAACTGCCAAAACAAACTACCTCTACGTGTGGGTCAGCAGGTGGGAACGACTCCAGGCTATCTCAACCTCCCCCATAGATGAGAGCGAATCTAGCCCTGTGGCTGTTCGAACATGACCCCATCCCCATTGTGGTGAAGAAGTGAACGGCCCTCAGTTGTCCATGACTGACCCATTAAAGGGAAGAATGTAATGTCAAATGGCTGCTTTATCCCTCCCACGGCGGGAAGCGGACTAGTCTCAGTCGTATACCGACATACATTACCTTTGTCATGGACGTTGACCAACAGGAGCGAGTTCAGTCAGGGACTACTCGAACAAATGACCTCGAGGGATACCAAAGGTTTGGATAAGCCAGAGGCCATCTCGACCTTTCTGCAGGGGAAAGCGGGTTCAGCCTTAAGGTTGCCCAAACATACCTCATTCCGACACGACGAAGAGTGGACGCGGTGCCAGCCCGGTCCTCACTTACCTTCCCTACGATGTCAATGGGCGGGAGCGGGTACAAAACTACCCGAATAGACTACCTACATGTGTGAGTCAGCAGGTGGAAATAGTCCCGAGCTATTCCAACCTCCCTCATGGAGGAGAGCGGGTCCAACACTAAGGCGGCTTGAATTTTACCTTGTCCCCATCACGGTGAAGAGCAGGCGGCCCCATGGCCCTCCGATTATCACCTCCTTGCAGGGAATCAAATGGATGGGTGTAATGCCAAAGGGTTGCTTAATCCCTCTCGCGGTGGAGAGCGAGTTTGTCCTTAGCAGCTAACACACATTACATTCATCATGGATGTTGACTGAAAAGAGCAGGTCCAGTCAGAGACTACCCGAATAGACCACCTCCCCTCAGGGTGCCAAAAGGGTGGGATGAGTCATAGGTCATCCCATCTCGCAGGGGAGAGTGGGTCCAACCCTTAGGTTGCCCGAACATACCCTGTCCCACCATGGCAAAGAGTGGGCGCAGCACCTGCCTGAACCTCACTCCCCTTTCCTACGGTGTTAATGGATGAGAGTGGGTACAGTCGCAAACTGTCCGAACAGACTACCTCCACATAAGGGTCAACAAGCGGGACTAACCTTGGATTAGACCGACCTCCCCTGCAGAGGAGAGCGGGGCCAACCTTGAAACTCCCCGAACATTAACTCCATCCCATTGCGATGAAGGGATGACGACCTTCCTGAGGGGCTAAAAGGGGAGGGTGTGACCTGAGGTGCCCCTACCCCTCCCTCAATGTCCCAAGACTACCCGTCTTAACCACAAAAGACATCACATGCCCTAAAAATGAGCAAATACCCTGGATCTCAACGCATCGAACTGACAAGATAGGTTAGAAATTGTCAAATAAAAAAAAATGTATATCTGGGATTTGATTTTGCAACATGCTTACGCATAAAGAACTTGGGTGAGTGCAGGGTTACGCATCGCTTGCCCCCCTTTCACCATGTGCGAGGGTCAACGGGATGCTCCTAGTATTACATACTGCACGACCTTTGCAAGGAATCTGGGAGACTATTGCAGAGGCCTCACTTGAGCAAAATGTTGTGCAAGGGAACTAGGACAAGTATCCAGTCCTCGCAAAGACGACAAGAGAGAAGAAGTTGTTATGCTCGGCGGGAACTAGGAGTTTGCGTGAAGTACAGGCAAATAATATGGAAAATGACAAACACTGGAAAGCATAAATGGAAGAACGTTTTTATTCATCGATTGTTCGAATATCTACAAAATGAGAAAATACAACATGTTTAGTAAAATCTTGTGGGTAGGGGAGAAATCATAGAAAGCCACAGGTGGAGTCACCGTAGGCGGGGTACGCCATGGTGCTTTTAGCAAATGGGGATTGGGATAGTAGAAGTGCCCGGGAGACCGTGCCCCCAGAGCATGGCATTATCACTCTTGCCCCAGGTGTGGAGAAGACCCAGCGAACCCTCAGTCATGACAACTCCCATTCAAAACAAAGGTGAGTTTGTGAGCTGAACGTAACCCATTACACCCACAATACAAGCAAGGGCACAAAAGTACAGTAACACGTAAAGGTAAATAAAATCCATTAAGATCGTATCCATACAATCAAACAGAGGCGAAGAGCGAAAGCTTTATAAAAAAAAGATGACGACCATAATGCAGGATCCTCCTAGATTGCTCCAGGGCTTTCTTCCCCAAACTCGGCGGGATCGGGACCTCTGTCGGCACCTCCGGCATTGCTGAGAATGCACCAGGGATTAGGTCCACCCCTATTCGAGCCCCCACCTCTAAGGCTACAGATCCTAGGTCTAGCGAAGAGAAGTTACACCCGGGGTTCAATAGCAAGTAATCCCTTAGTGCCTCCCTACCCGAGAAGAAGCTATGGTGCGACTCCTCATCTCAGACTTGCCACACCTATGACAGTTTATGTCGTAGTTGTCAGGAAGTGGACCTCAGCTCCTCCTAATCAACCCTCACGGCCTTAAGGGATTTCCACCTTTTTGAGAGGCTCTTGCAAGCATGGGGGACAGGGTCCTCAGCAAACCAATGAGAGGACTTTGTGGAATCGCACCTCCTGCTTAGTGAGGCATGCCCGGTTTGGAGCTTCTCGAGCTCCTTCGACTAGCAATCCAACATCTCTTTGAGAGTCTCTCGTAGATCAGACTCCAGCCCCAGATCATGGTAACATAAGGTGGCCTTGTCTTGGGACCTCCACAAATCAGATTCTGCATGGCGAAGGTGCTCACCTAGGTCAATGAGAGAACCCTCTGGCTCCTCTAAGGGCTCTCGGTCCCCAGGTCCCAACCTCTTTTGGTTATCCATGGCCGGGGCTGGAAAACAGTCAGTGGCTGGTCAAGAAAACATCTAATAAGACCACGAAGAAGGTAATCGGGTAGGCAAGAACAAAAGGACTCGAACCAGAAAACTACCCTGAACGGTGACACCCGAAATACCCGTTAATGGCCATTCCAGATGGCCCCTCTCGGCCCTAGGGCACTTGGGAAGAATGACCCTGGGAAATAAGGGAGAATTGGGTTGCTAAACACTGACCCCCTGAAGAAAGCATGGGAAAACCTTCAACTACAGGGGGAGCCACTGGAGGAATATATGGTGTAACGTGCGAAGGTCCAGTGCCTGTTGAGGATAGAGCACGCCAAGGTGAGAGAGACGAAGCTGGCGCCCCTGGACTCAGAAGAGCAGAAATTCCGCTTCCCTTGGCCCTAGAAATGGAAGGCCTTACGGTGGAGACTCCTGCTGAAAGCTGACCAAAAGGGAGAGCAACATTATCATTAGAATCTGATGTAACTAGCAAGCTCCACCGCGGCCTCTTTTCTTTCCCCTCTACCGGCAGACTAATGGAGTGCTTGTGCACCGGGTGACCAATGGGCTCCAATGGGATCGAAGACACCGCTCTACGTAATGATGAATGGGTGGGGAGATATCGCAATAGGGTGTCATCACTCAGTAGCACATTCGACCAAATTGCCTCCAGATGAGAAGCAACCCAATCCCGCACGACCCTGATGTGGCGAAGCTCGTTCGAAGTCGCCAACAACTTTACAAGCCCCTCCTTGACCACGACTCCATAGTTCACTCAAACTGGAAAGTTTTGTCCCGATGATTGCCTTGGGGGATACTCCCACCCGACGCTGGATTCGAAGAAAAAATGTTTAGACGAAGGGGTTCTCTTGTCATACTGCCACTCCAGACGAACGAATGGTTCGTCAGAAGCAAAGCTACAAGTATTTCCCCTCATCTTCAGGATATGGTCAGTAAGGAAGAATTCTCAGTGAGTGAGATTAGGCCAGGCATCCCAAGCCTTGTCTAGCGCTCGTCACCAGATCACGTAGCATCCCACAAGGATTCTCCAAGCATTATGGAAGAGTTGGACAGGCGCCACACCGGCCATGTCCAGCACCTCACAAACTGAATGGAAAAATGGTAATCAAAGACTGTTGGAAAACATAGAGGGAAATAGTGCGACCTTGTTGGTGAATCCCTCGAAGTCCACAACTGCTTCGTCTAGTTGGGGGACTTTGAAGACTATGCGCTCCAACACTTTGTACCTCTGCCTCAGAGCCCACAAATCCGAGGAGGTCACCGACGAGCACCACGAGGATCCTGCGTACCCTTGTCCCTAGACAAAAACTTTAGAAGGACCTGTCCCCATGGGTGGGTCAGAAGGGCTAGAAGACCTCGTGGTCCTACGAACCTCCGAGCTCTTTGAGACTGATCGAATGGATTTCTTAGGAGCCATTGAAGAGAAACGAAGATGATAGCAAGTACTCCGAGCAGGAACAAGTTGGGAAAACTACTAAGTCTCCAAGTATTAAAGGTCTCGTCCATCTCTCTGTAGCTATATATAGACCTCAGAGGGATGGTTCGCATTCCAAGATTGCAGGAGCTCTCTTGCAGCATTGACATGGCGAATTCGAAGCGACTAAGGAAAACTTGGTAAGGGTTACCTAGAACTGCCCACTAAGGAAAAAGTGGACATCACCAAACGCGGGAAAGGAAGCTTCTGGAGGTGCCATTGCTAAGGGTAGGAGAACCACCAGGCCACTCCCTCAGGAGCCAATCAAGACAAAACACACGAAGCCATATCGTAAGTGGAAACTACTTTTGTCAGTCATATCGGAAGCCAGTGAACAGGAACCTATGAAATTCCCACCAAATCCCTTCACTAAGAATTGGTGGAGTAACTATTAGGGAAGGTGCAAGCCCAGCCCAATTCATGGCGACACTATCTAGGAACAGGCTAAAGCCCGTTTGACCCCTTATTTGCCCAGTCAGGAAGCCCTCGGTCTGGTATAGCATGGGCCAAGCTAACGAGTCAGGTCGGCTAGCATTCAAAGGGCACCAAACCTCCCCTTTTTTAGGCATAGAGCGCAAAACACGCCACCTTGATGAGACTTTACGTCCAAGCGCCCCCCCCTAAGAAAAAAAAACTGTAGTGGTCATACTACCTTAATTATCCATTCCAGGGAGCCACACCACATTAAATGAGCTCTGTCGAGAGGCGTCTTCCCTCTCAGTCACAAGGCATAGGTCGCTAACCCCAAGCACAAGCATAAGAGTGGCCTTCCAAGCTCCAGATCGCAGGTTTTTTTGAACTCACTGGACTCTCTGGAATATTTTATTCCCTATAAAATCTCTTGCTAACTTAACCATCAGAGGCTCCATTTGGCCACCCCCTGTCGCCAAACCCTAGAGTGTTTCACTGTGTGCAAGAATAGCTTGAAGACCCGAGTAGCTGAGGACTCGGCCCGAGGGTGTATGAAACATGTCGTTAACAGTATGCTAATCCTAATTTATGATCAAACTACTTACCTTGTAGTGCTACTTTTTAAGATTTTTGACACAAAATGGATCACGGTGTTGGACTAGGAGGTTTATGGTTTTTTCCAAATAACACATGGAATGAAAATATTTATAGAAAGATTTGATAGAGGGTGACAACCAATTTGAGTTGGACACTCGGCTAAAGAGTTTTAAAGTGAAGTTGACTTGTAGAGTTGTATCCCTGTTGGAATAAGATGCCGACGAGTTCGAGTTCTATTTCAAGTTGGACTCAGTCGCAATCATTCAAGAAGAATGTTTGAAATTAAAAACATGATCTAGTAGGTCATTCAATGTAAGATTGACAGTGACAGAGACTGTGTAGGAGACTTTAATCAGTGATGATTTTAAATTGAAAGAAATTTCTAATAGCCGATCTTTAAATTCTAAAAGGAGTCTAACTCGTTCAATAAATATTAAATGGGATTTAACCTAGTTATTAAGCCTAATTAAAACTCTTAATCAACCTCAATAATTTATTACTTGTGGGCTTATCCAATATGGCCCATTAAATATAATTAGGTCCTATAAAAATTATTAATATCTCGACCTTTGAATCATTGGAATGGGTCGTTACAATTAATCTTAAGGGATTCCATCTCATTATTTACTGCTTCTTTCCAAAAAGCAAAATTAATGGAAAGCATGATATCCTTGAAAGTCAAATAATTTTCTTCCATAGAATAAATATAAAAATCATGTCCAAAATCCTTTTCCTTTCTCACTCATTTTCCTCTTCCAAGTTTATTTTCTAATCCAGATGAAATCTTAAGTTTAGATAAAATGATAGAATGATTACTGATAAAAGGAGAAATTAATGTAGGTAAAGACCTTTCTACTTTGTTTTTTGAAAGGAAATATATCTTCAAAGAATGTTGCATCCCTATACTCCATGATGGTGTTGGGATCAATACCTTAGACTTATGACTTAATAATAAAAACCTATATGTAGAATTATGTCTAACATACCCAATGAACACTACATTTATAATGTTGGGACCTTCATTTTAATAATTTTTGGAACATTAACCTTTGCAAAACAACCCCAAATTCTAAAGAAATTAATATTGGGTAGTCTATCATTTCAAAATTCATACGTTGTCTTTTCATATTTCTTAAATGGTATTCTACTCAAGATAAAACAAGATGTAAGTATTGCTTCCCCCCACCATTGCCCAAATAACCCAGAGCTAGAGAGCATGCATTTGACCATATCTACCAAGGTTTTATTTTTTCTTTCAGCAATACCATCGGATTGAGGAGAATATGGAGCGGTTTTCTCATGTATGATACTATTCTCCTCATAATATTGAACTAATTGATTAGAAGAGTATTCACCTCCTCTATTAGACCTAATAATCTTAATCTTTCTCTCCAATTAGTTTGTAAATTCAGTTTTATAGGTGAAAAATTTATCAAAAGATTTATCTTTTGTTTTCATCAAGTAAACATAACAAAATTTGGACAAGATATTTATAAAAGTAATGAAGTATTTATTATTACATTTTTAAGAGACACCATTTAAATAACAACCAACACTATGAATTAATTCAAGTAGTAATGAATTTCTTACAAGAGATTTAAATGGTTTTCTAGGCTATTTAAATTGAACACATATTAAACATCTTTCATCCAAATCACTAGGAACTTTAGTAATAGTCTCTAAATCCATCATTCTTTTAAAATGGCCTAATCTAGCGTGCCATATTGAAGAGGAACATGTAGAGAATGCAAGTTTATTATTAGAATCAAATTTGTCTACTACATTGTTTTGAACATTCATTATAAACAAACCATCATGCACATAACCTTTCCCCACAAATGACACATATTTAGTCACTATAACTTTATTGAATTGAAATAATAATGTGTAGCCTGCCCCATGAAGTACAGATCCACTAATTAGGTTCCACCTCACCTTTGGCACGTAAAACATTTCTTCTAATGGAAGAGTGTTTCCAAACATTAGTTTGAGTTCAAATTTTCCTATTCCAAATACTTGTGCAGAGGTGTAGTTACCTATCATCACTTTCATGCCGCTTGTATCCTGTTACATTGAAAAAATATTGCGGTTAGAAGTGATATGTACGTTAGCTCCTATGACTACTATCCAATTAGTAGCACTACAAGCCGAATAAACTTGGGAAGTTATGGTTACATACCATTCATCAGTTCCAATAGAGTCAATCCTGAAAAGCACCATATGAGCATGTGGGTTAGGTGATCTTGGTTGCTCGTTGCCTTGATTTTTCCTTTTCTTATAGTGACAATTTTTGGCCAAGTGATTCGGTTTGTTACAGTTTAAAACAAATGGGTCTCTTAACATCCTTGTTGATATAGGACTTTGGTTTCAAATTGTGTCCATTACTAGTTTTGCCCTTATTGAATTTGGACTTCTGGTGTAATGGATTTCTATATGTTTTATGACCTTCTACAATATTTGCTTTAGATTGGGAAAAAAAAAAAAAAATCAATGGTGGGATAGGATCATTTTCCAAGTGTTGTTCTTGGATCCTAATGGTGGAGATCAAGGTTTCTATGGTCATATCTTCAGTCTTATGTTTAAGAGATATGCCAAAACTCTTTCTTAAAGAAGGCAACTTATCTATTCTACAAGCAAATTGGAGACGCTTGGTAATACCCATTCTCCACTGGTCCAATTCATGATAACGGATAGTTAACTTATGGGCTTGCTCTACCCCAGATTTGGAATCGTCCATCTTAAAGCCAAGATATTGGTTTGCGGTGTACTTATATATTCCGGTATCTTGTACATCATATTTCTTATTAAGAGCATCCCAAATCTCTTTGGTAGATTTAATATGTAGGTAAATATTAAAAAGTGTATCACTACATTTACACAAATGATCCTTTTCTTTGTAGGTTTGCAATTTAAAAGTACATGTGAGTTTAGGTAAATTATCAAAATGATGATCATTTTTAACAAAAAAATATAATCAAAGCATTGCAAGAAAGGTTTTCATCTTTTCTTGCCAACACTTAAAATTGACACCTCCAAATTTCTTGGGTGCAATAGGTTCATTAGAAGTCATGATGGCTATCAAATAATTAACATTTCACCTCTAGTTTAATAAATAGAATATCTACTCTAAGATTGTTGCGAATACTTGGATAATAAAAGATATACGTGCAAATGTTTTGTAAACTAGATAATATGTAAAAATAACAAGAACAAATTAGAAAGAGAACTTGGTATTGAGGCACGTTGTGATGGATGCTTTCCTAAGTGTAGATTCTACCACCTTCAGATCTAAATATGCACTAGGCTTCTTGACAGTCTATTCCCAAGATACAACAACGTCGGTTCCCATTAATCTACTTGTCCGTGCACACAAAAGAATGTCCTCATATCCAATATAAAATAGCTAAAACCCAAAGAAAGAAAGGCAAAAAGAAGGAGGAAGTGTTTCTATAGTTTTTGTAGAGAATTTTGAGTGAGTAAATTTGTGGATGGGGTTCCCTATTTATAGAGAATGAAGGGCACTTGTGAGAAATGACAACTAAAATAAAAGAGTACTTGTTAAAAGTCATAACTTATATAAATGAAGTGGTATTTTTATATAAATGAAAGGGTATTTATGAAAAGTTACAACTAAAATGAAAGAACACTAGTGAGAAGTCACAATTTCTCAAATATTAGAGAATGCATTGAAAATATTTCTAATTCACCAAAGGACACAACCTCTTGTTTGGTGGCCAAGGAGTTAAGGCTCCTATCCCTAAGAGGCATGCATTGATTCAAGTCACCATGAAATATTTTCTTTTAAATCTTGACAATCAAACCAATACATTGAACAATAACAATGGTTCGCATGATTTTTTACTTAATAATAAATATTTTAATTATTTATAAGTCTAAAAACCAACCGACAATAAACAATGTATAAGAAGATTGGAAAATAAATAAATAAAAGGTATAAGAATGAAATAAGAAAGGAAAACCAAATATTATTCAATGGCCCAAAAGACATTTAAAGTAGTTGGCAAGGCTGTGGCTAACATGGATCAGTCCACGAGAAAGTAAAGACCTATAAAGTACAAACTTAGGATTAGCCTTGGGACGGGCTAAAAGAAAGCAAGTGTGGCTTGTCTACTTAATTCTTTTGGGAGAAATTGTGGTTTCCTTAGTTTTTGTACCACAACAACAACAACAACAACAACAACAAAAAAAAGAGAAAAGAAAGAAAGAGTGGAAAACTAACTTGTTTGAAAGTTTGACAAATCTATTATACTTCCAATAAAATAAAGTGCTAACAACATTGATTAGAGAGGATTAAAATATCGAGATCATTGAAAGATCAATAAGAAAATTGGAAAACATACTGTTGCAATCAATAAGTGAAAAAACATATGTTGCAGCCACCTAACAAGTTGCAACAATATGAACTACCCACAAGACAACATTAAGTATCCTTCCAATTATGTTTTGGAAGGAGCCGATATCCTTTCTTCTTTTGTAACATAAACGTTCTCATTAAAAGTTCCGGTCTAGCCACTCACCCCAATCTAGCATGACAAACCCAAAAAATAAATGCATCACTAGCTGCTCAGGCCACAATTTAACCTAGAGGGAGATGAAGAAGCATTTTATTTTGTTTTGAGGGTTAAAACATGAGAGCCTCAAACCAATCGGCTAGAAATGAAAGGAAGAAGCAAAAAAGATGGTGAATAAGAAAGAAGAGATGGGGCATGTAATAAAAAGGGAGACAGCACCCAAACTAGGCAACCCTTTCCCCTTTTCACATGCCAAGACATGTTAGGAGTTATGTCTTAGCCAATAATGTGGCACAATGGCCACCTGGCTAAGCTTAAATGTTCAGTTGTTGGTTACATGGAGATTCCTTTAAAATAAACACCTCCCCTCCATGTTGAATATGATACAAAAGTACAAATCTCTCTCTCAAAGAATTCTCTCTAGTCTAAGCATCTAGGCTGTGGAACGTGTGAGTGTTGCTCTAGCTTTCTACTATATAGTACACTCCACCATCGACGAAAAGGATTTTGGATGAACAGCGACAACGACAAAAATCCATGGAGCAGTTACACTAGATCTAAGATTTACCGATGAGGTAATATCACTCCCATCATATACTCCGATTTATATTTCTATCAAGGCAAAAACACAATCTAAAGGGGAGGTAAAGAATATGTAAAACCAGAAAAGAAAAGTATATAATGTGGCCTCAATAAGAAGAAACAAGCAACTCCCATTAATTCTTGGTGACTATTCTAAAGTAATGTATAAAATGTAAGAAAAGTGAAAATTGAAAAGTAACAAAAATGCTCTTGCTAGGATCCGAGTTCAAGCATGGGTGATCAATTCTTTTAACTTTTATTTCCATCGAGTTGGATTTTATGTTCATAAACAACTCATTTAATATTCAGTGATTTCAGTAGCTTTAGGATCGATGGTCTAGTGCACTATAGCCTCCTTGCTCAGTGTTTTTTCCATTTTCAGTGTATTTCAAGTTCATGTTTGTTGTTATTTCTGTTTTTTCGATATTTCCTATATATTTTTGTTATGTTGTTTGTGTTAGGTAAAAATAAAAAGAAATAAAATATTAGACTTGTTGTCCACAGTAGGATAACCCTTTCCTCCTTTGGAGGATGGGGATGGTTTTTCTACTCCTCCAAATTGGGGTTGGATACCCTCTCCTCCTTTGGAGGTTGGGGATGTTATTTCTATTTTTACAGAGTTATATTCTCATACAAACTGAAATTGAAATCTTTATTTTTACAGTCTCATATCTCATAAGATTTTGTCATTAGAGAGCTTATAGAAGTTAAGACAATGTCTGTCACAAATAAATTTGTGTGCGGGGGAAGCCGCCAAATAGATGAGTAGTTTGGCTTATAATCTGTATTTTTTTAATATTTATCAGTTATAGCTGTAACTTCGATTTCATTCAATAGAATGAAGTTTATTTCCCATAAACTATATATATATATACATATACATATATATTGATGATTATATTTAAAATGATTTGAGTAATGTTTTTAGTATTAGAAAAAAGATTTCCTCTTAACTTTTTAAATATTAAAGATATTCTTATTATAAATATAGGAATAATATTATAAAAATAATAATTACAAAATTATTCAAGACAAATTTGAGTTTTATGAGTTATATTGTTTAATAATTAATTAGAATTATGTTTACGAACGAACAGCTCACTTAATAAAGAAATCGAGTTAAACTCGAATTTGACAGAGCTGATCTTGAGAGGCTTGTCACGTCACCACAGTTTATTAGCCAGCCCTAACTCCTGGTGTAGTTAACTTTTAGCCCACCCCCAAAATTACAAGTCTAATTAACAACGAAGCTAAACTTCCTCGAAAGGAATTACTTGACCCTAGCAACGAACGCCACCGACTATATCGTACTATTATTGTTAGCCAACATGAGGAAAGTCACTCATTGAAAATGAGCTTTACTGTTCCAACGGACAGATTATGAATTGACAATCTAGGAAGCTTGTAGCCGACAACGTGCAAGATTTGAAAACTCACGTAATGGCTCAAATCAGCTGGCACAAACTGAAAATATAGACATCAATATACCAAAATCGCAAAATCAGCTGCGCGAAGGTCAAGAAGATACCCATAGGACGCAAATTTTATGGAAAACTACAATGTTACGAGTAATAAACAAAAAATAAAGGCATTCCCAAATATCACTGATCGGTTCTTAAATTCTTTGGTCTGAAAAATGATAATGGTTTCGTACAAATATATTACATATACCACAAAACTCAAAAAAAGTCCCCAGTATCAGTGATCGGTTCTCAAAGCCTGACCCTTGAATCCCCAACCTACTGTCTTTAGGAAGTATGTTCATTGCTTTCTTATGTGCATTTCCCTTCACATGGAAGGAGATACGAACTCCATAAACTATTACTTGGCAGAAAAAAGCCGAGGTGACAACAACTCATGGTTTCCAAGGTGCCGGAGGTGGTGGTGGGGTTGGAAACATTGGGGGAACCGCAGAGAAAATGGTGTTCTTATCAATCCCAGAGGTCCCATCACCTGACAAAGCCACAAGTGCAGCAACTAAACCTGCGTTGCCGGCAAGAGTCGGCTCCGTGTAATTGTAGTTTGTACGAACATCATGGAAACCGTCATGCTTGTCAGGGCCAGCAACCATAGCTCCAACCAGTGTATTTGGGTTTGGCTTCGTACTGTCCCTCCATTTCCAGCCTCCTTTACAGTTATACTTGATCTTGTTCTTGGCGATAGATGCACCTCTATGGTGGACGTGTCTTGGGTAATGATTACCAAAACCCACAACATAGCTCATCTTCCGAGGATTTTTTCCAAGGATGTAATCAATCTGCCAATAACACCACATAAATTGTCTATTTATCAGCACCAACTTATTATCACGTGAAGAGTCGAGTTCCCTAGACAACCTAATGAAGGAGATCAAAACATCATGTACCTGTGTTTTAGCAAAATTGCGCAAGACTTGGGTTGGATAAAACTTGGGCCCACAATACCAACCAGGTGTATCTGCAGCTTCGAGATAATCACTATAGAGAGTAGCCAAAAAGGCTGCATTGACCACATATTGAAGAGGTTGAGGCCTTCCATGGTTTAACTGAATCAAACCCCCTGCAAAGAGTCCAAAAAATCAGAACAAATCGCAAACACACAAGTTAGCGGAAATGAAACTTACATTCCATTTGACAACCAGACTACAATTTTGTTTTCGAATTTTTTTTTCAAATATTGGTACTTTCATAAATTAAAAATGACTTTTCTTCAAATAAAAAAAAAAAAGTGAAATTTTGAAAAAGAAACGAAGAAAACTTTTTTTATTGATTCAGTCAAATATAGTTGGCGAATGATATGGAACGATATAATGTCAATGGAGTCACCTGTCCAGATAAAAGATCAATGAAGTACGAAGTAGTGTACCTTTGGTTCTATTAAAGCTAGTAAAAAGGGGAAGGTATGAGCACATGATGATGCTGGTCTGATTGTGGAATGTCCTTAAAATTTCCTCATATGGATACCCAGGACTCAAGAACAAACGCAATCGGCTTAGAAGAACCTAACACGAGAAAATAAGAGTGTTAGAAATGAACCACATATGGCCAGAGAGTTCTAATAGGGGCGGAGGCACTCAAAAGTTAGACCCTTAAAATTTTCAAAATGTCAAAAGATGTATTTTTCTAAGATCACCAATCAACTAGGAATATTTCTCTATTATCTCTTATTCACCCCTTCATGTTCTTCTTTACAACCATTACGTCAAATGGATATGTAGAGTTCTTTGTTGACAAGAGAATCATCATTTGCAATTTATGCTGTCACAACCATGATGTGCGGATCTTCAAGTTGATGATCATGCTAATATATTTTTACCTTCAATTATGTTTTATAGTGTTTCTTATTCTACATATATGAAAAATATACACTAAATAAAAAACATTATTCAGTAATATACACAGCCCCTAAAACTACCATCCAAATTTCAATTAACCCTTCCAAACTACTAAAACATTTTAAATCACCCCCGTTTACCCCTAAAAAGACAACGTCCACTATAAATTCTTAAAAATGACAACATATTCCTACTAAATTTTTTTAAATGAAAACAAGAAAATTGATTTAAAACTATTCACATTTTTCAAAATTTTGATTTTTAAAATCTTTTTCATATTTTTAATGTTGTTTTAAATTTTTAAATTTTGCTTTGAAAAAATTCTTACTCAATTTTCATTTTTTAAATCTTTAATAATTATTTTCTAAAATTTAACATTTTCATGTTTTTATATGTAGAGTTTTTGTTGACAAGAGAATCATCATTTGTAATTTATGCTGTCACAACCATGATGTGCGGATCTTCATGTTGATGATCATGCTAATATTTTTTTACCTTCAATTATGTTTTATAGTGTTCCTTATTCTACATATATGACAAATATACATTAAATAAAAAACATTATTCAGTAAATATACACAGCCCCTCAAACTACCATCCAAATTTCAATTAACCCTTCCAAACTCTAAAACATTTTAAAGCACCCCCGTTTACCCCTAAAAAGAGAAAACGTCCACTATAAATTCTAAAAAATGACAACATATTCCTACTAAATTTTTTTAAACGAAAACAAGAAAATTGATATAAAACTATTCACATTTTTCAAAATTTTGATTTTTAAAATGTTTTTCATGTTGTTTTAAATTTTTCTTTGAAAAGATTCTTACACATTTTTTTTTAAAAATCTTTAATAATTATTTTCTAAATATTAATATTTTTATGTTTTTGCTATTTTTTATTTCTTCATTTTTAGATTTGTTGAATTTCTTAATTTTTATGTAGGGCAGTTATATCAAATTATTTAGGGAGGCAATGCATTGCAGTTTTTTGGTAGCTTGAGAGTGAACTAAAATAGATAATTTGGGATCCATTGCAAATGGGATAGTAGTACGAGGGAGTTTCTGTGAATGGGCCTTTTGCAAATGAGATGGTACAATAATGAACATTAAACATGCTATAAATGTACCATCCCGTTCAACCCACATTAAAAGAGCCAAAAATAAGTTTAGACCTTAACTTCCTAGTTATATAAAAGCATAGCACTGGTTCAAATCACAAGTCATAACATGGTGACAAGAAACCATATAAAGTTACCTGAGCACCGGCAAGTTTGTTGTCCCAGCTCAGCACTCCATAATCAGGGCCTCCCCAGAAAGCACCCGCATGTTTGGCCAGACCAGGAGTGGTGGCAAGCTGAAGATAGGAGGAGTTACCAGTTGCATAGTACAACCAGGCACCACCCCATACAAACTCATCCCAGTAGCTAGTGGAATTGTAAAACATTGCAGCTTCTGATCCACTTGCACTGTATCTGCCCCTCTGATCCCTTGAAAACTTGAAGAGTGTTCGGGCACCATGGACGAGTTTCTGTGAATAGGCCTTGTTGTCCTTGAAAACGATAGATGCAGCAGCTAGAGCAGCAGCCATTTCAGCAGCAAGATCTGAGCAGGTGCTACATTCAGACACAGGTCGTTTATAATCAATGTCCTCAGGACGCATCCAACAATAATGATCATTAGGAGTTGTACTCCCTCTAGAAGTATCTCCAACCCCAACCTGTCAAAAATGAGAAGAAAGCCTACATTAGCCACATAATCCATGAGGGATCCAAAAGAAAAGCTCCAACTTTATTTTGATGCATTTTCATACCCCATTTACGAAATTAGAGTTTTATTTTTCATCATTTCAAAACATGCCCCTAATTTAGCTGCTGTTTGATTGTTTTAACAATTATAATTTAATAAATTTACTGCTGATTGTGTTTAGGTACCATTTAGGTAAGATTTTAAGGCTAGCAGGTTTACCTTTTGACTTAAACCTGCCATAAAGGGGCAAGTTTTCAAGAGAGAAATTTGCCAAATAGGCTCAAGATAAGAAAACTTTCTAATCTGTCACAGTCAGCTTTTATTGACCAAAACCCAAGGATATCACATTATAGCAGCTGCCAGCCAATAGGATTCATAAGACTGAATTACGAAAGTTTTATTTATTTATTTATTGGCACCAGGTGTAAGGGAACAAAGTCCCAACTTTGGGTGCACAGGCCCTTGGAAAGAAGTTTTTTGTAAGTGCACCTTGAGTAATTCAAGGGGAAATTCCCTCAATCCGATGGCCTCTAGAAATTTTTTGTACCCGAGGTTTTGAACCTTAAACCTAGAGGAACGTGCATGAATCACATGTACATAGTGCTGTCAAAAGTGCTAAGCACACTTGAGCACAAATGCTGTCTAGAGCCTAATGTATAATAACAAAAAACCCACAAAATACAATAAAAAAGATTTAAAAAACAAGATGGTACTAATGGAACTCAATTTATCAGAGTAATGCAATATTAAAATCAAGTAATCAACAAATTACATAGATTTAGGAAATTTTGGTCAAAAACGTGTCATGGGGTAATTAAGTTTAAGATCCTATAAAAGTTTTTAAGAATTAACCGCATGTTGTGCAGCTTATGAATTAATTAGAAAGATGACCCTTCGTCAATTTTTTTGTCCATCAACGTCAATTGAAAACACGTGGCAGCTCCACAGATTACCACGTGTCAACTTTACTCTTAAAATAATTATTATTATTTTTTAAAACAATAATAAATAAATATTTTATAAAAAAAACATATGTTTTATTTAGATATATCAGACTTATAAAAACAAAAGATAAAAAAACTAGAACAACCAGCATGAGGTGGCCCCACCCACGTGGTGGGCAAGCTTTACTACATAAATTTTATATAATTCTCTTGTGCTTTACTTGGCATACACATATATGATATTGATAGCCACTTATTAAAAAAATTATTCAACATTCATAATCAAATTAAGTACATGCTTGAGTCAAACTATACCAAAAGTTTCATGACCCAAAAAGCTCAAGAATTGTAGGTACTTCTATGCTAACATAAGCAATCGGATATCATTCCATCTAGAGAGCCAACTTGGACTATTATATCAAGTTCAAAGCATATACATCACATATGATATTATGTGGAGCTATGGTCTGTAAATGATCTTCAATATCATCTAAATTCTTAGAAAATTTGTTTACATCATTTTCTCAGTCTTGAAATGATATTTTATAATTTTTCTGAAAAAAATATAAAAGCAAGGTTTTTTGCGCTTTAATCACCCACAAAGTGTGCTTTTGTAAATGTGATTCGCTTTTGATAAGTGAAGCGCTTTGGCCCTGGCACTTTGTGCTTAAGTGTGCTTTTAACAACACTACATGTACATCACCCACATACAGCATGTAGCATGTCTTAAGTACAGTTTCATGATTCAGTAGCCAGATTGCCTCCAACTCGAAATTTCAATATGATTCAGGATGAGCATGGACAAAAATGTATCAAAATGCGGGTACAAGCAAAGCATAGCAGCTATATGGTTAAATGAATGACCAAGTATAAAGATGTACCTGCGCAGCAATCCTGTTTATGGTATCAGCGGAATTGTTGAAAGTTTTGAGAAGGTAATCAGTCCCCCATTTTATTATCTCTTTAGCATGGTTGAGCTCCCCAGCAGCTTCATATTTGGCACTGTATTCTATTACACTCCAGCTCAACATGGTCATGGCAAACGAGGCCGGGAAGTTGAACTTGATGGCATCTCCAGCATCATAATAGCCACCCACCAGATCTTTGTAAAAAGTGGCAGAATTGGATTTTCCATCATCCAGACACGAGCTCCCTCTCCATGAGACATTATTATGCTTTGGGAGTTTCCCGGCTGTGATTACAAAGCAAAAAACATAAAGAGAATGAAGTAGTTTTCTAACTTAATAACCTGTAACACTAGGGCCAGTGGCGGAGCCAAAATTTTAATTCAGCAGTGCAAAATCTATATAATATAAATAAGTCGAAAAAAAATTGATATGTTTTTGTATAAACATTTTTACATCAATAAAAAAGTATAATTAGTCTCATAAAAGTTTTCATATTCTGAAATGGCTTCTTCACAAGTCCTATATCCTATATAAAAATGGAGTTTACAATTAATATCAGTTTTTCTAGTACAAAAGTAAATTGATAAGATACTGATTTTTTGTACAGAAGTTTTTTGATTATTTATTTAATCGGAAAAAGAATTATCAAGTTTTTAACTTTCTAGTAAAAAAATTGATTGAACAATGCAAACCAAAGTATTGTAAAGAATCGGTCCAAGGTTTTCCACGTCCAGCTTTGCTTTAGTGTTTGACATATTGAAATTAAATTTAGGTAAATATATTTTACTTCTTTATCGTGTGAGAATATAATCTTTTAATAATTAAAATTTTGAAAATGGTTGTCATAATCGAATCTGTAATTGTTTTTGCTTTAATCTTTTCTCATCAAATCGAGCAGGGCCCTGGTCAGTGGTGGAGCCACATAGCAATCAAGGGGAGTATATTTATCAAACAAAACCAGATCTATTCAACAACAAAGAGGTAAAGTAAGTAAAATTACATCGTTGGGCGTTGAAGAACATGAGGGCCTTGCGGAGGGCGAGGGTGTAGTTGTCAGGGGGCGGATGGGAGTGGTGGTGGCGTGGTACAGTCTTGACGATTAGGGTGATGAAGCCGGCCAAGAAGGCAGAGACAAGCAGCGTGCCTACGGTCCAGACGAAGATCTTGCGGCTGACGATGATGCAGCCCAGATCCACGTACTTCTTCTTCTTCTGCTCGCCTGGGCCCAGCAGCCAGCTCTGCTGGGTCTCGTCGAGAGGGCGAGATAAAGCCGCCCTGTCCAAGTCCTGCAGATTACGGCTCCGGTCATCGTCTGTGGCCGAGTCCGCCGCGTTTATCTCAAGGGGCCCACCCCAAGGATCCCTCCCGTACATGCTCATCTTTTGATTTATCTTCCTTCCAAGTTGCTAGCTTCCACCAAATTATTAGTGTTGCGGGAGCGGCTTCACACCTAAAACA
Source organism: Carya illinoinensis (assembly GCF_018687715.1). Taxonomy (NCBI): domain Eukaryota; kingdom Viridiplantae; phylum Streptophyta; class Magnoliopsida; order Fagales; family Juglandaceae; genus Carya; species Carya illinoinensis. The sequence continues at coordinate 39,727,800 of NC_056761.1, forward strand.
CAAAAGACCAGGGAGGAGCGGATTAAGGTGCCCGGATCCAACACAAATATCAAGATAAAATCTGAACGGATATAGGTGTAGGTGTAGGTGTAGTCGTAGCAGTAGCGTTACAACACAAATTTGAAAGAAGAGACGGAAGAGTCTCACTCTATACGCTTTATTGGAGGAGGAAGAGTGCGGACTCCGGAGTGACTGGTAAAACTGAAGGATCCGGCATGTGGGGATGACCTACTGTCGGTGGGGAGTTAACAAATTATGTGGTAACGAATTGATTAATAATGTCTCCACTATCACATGGGTTTTTGGTTGGTGTCTGGTGAGTCGGTGACAGTGACCTTCCACTAATCGACAGTGCCATTCGATCTAACCAACCGCTTTCTCTCACTTTCTTAAGTCTCATTAATTTGATTAAACTCTTCCCTCATCATCAAATCGTTGGGCTCGTTAAACTAATTGCCACGTATCAAAAAATAATTAGACTAAATAATTTAAAAGATAAAAATAAAAATACTGTACTTATAAAGAAAAACTAAAAAATAAAAGAAAAACAAAACCTTTTGACCTTGGTTACACAAAATTTCTCAATTCTCAAATATTTTTTAATATCAACCAAACATCTTTAAATCTAAAAACATTATATTTCAATTCTTCATCTAATTATCATCTAATATAATTTTTACAAATCTAAATAAAAAATACTTTTAAAAAGTATGTTATAAACCAAATTTGAAGTTTACGTATCCAATTACACAAACTCCAACAAGTTATTTTAAAAAAAAAAATTAACTTTTTTCCTCTTATTTTTTAAAATTCAATTAATTAAAAACCTCTAAAAATAAATATGACTGCAAAAAGTGATAAAACCTTACCCAAAGATTCAAATATTTCAACCTCTAGTCCAAAAACGTTTTTTTAATATGAACAGTCCATGTAGAAACCTCAGTCTCTAATCTATTCATTTTTAATTTGAACACTGACCTAGATGATTCCCCTCCAACTAATATTTTTTCTTTTGCCGACACTCAAAGTTATTCTCACTATCGGGTTAATGGCTTGATGGCATATGGTCAGATTCTTTAAATGAAAAACTTAGGTTCAAACCCTCCACCCCCTTATCAAAAAAAGAAATGAAAATAAAAGATAATCTCTTTGTCCTCTTTTCTCAAATAATAGCCAGGAGACATAGAGTTGGCCTCTCCCTTTTCTCTAAAAAACTCGTCACTCAACAAAACTCAATCGTGAAGCTCCCCGCCCCTGCTCCCTCTTTCCTCTCTTTCTTTTCTTTTTTTTTTTTTTTTTTTATGTTTTTATTTTTAGGTTTTGTTTTTGTTCACAATATGGCAAATGGCCGATTTACAATTTTCTAGAGCCCAACGACTACCACATACCCCACCATAGGCTTTCCAAGGTGTCGATCTTTTCAGATGGATGAAAAATTTGACCGAATAAAACGGCACGTGAGCCACATGTGCGGTCCAAAGTGTGCATATGACATCCACCTGCCACTGCTAGGGGAGTCTTTTTGCTTCCACGTGCGACTTTTTTGGGTTATGGGCCACTAGCAGCTTCAGACTCTGTTGAAGAAATTTGTGTGGATATAGTAATCTGAAAAAATAAATGCAGCTTTGAGGCGTATAGAACACTATTTTTAAGGTAATAATTACCCTCACTCGAAAGAGTTTGCCACCGGATTATAAGTAATTTATCTCCAGGATACAACAAAGTCATTAACTATATATAGCAATTCTGAAATCTTTCATTCAGAATTTTTCTACAAAATTGTATAAGGGATTGAAAAAATGAGATAATAGAATGAATAAAGTCATGGGTCTCATCCTCTATTTAAAGGGGGTGAAGTGACACCATGTGAAATATCACAACTCTTTACTTGTGACTTTTTAATTGGTGGTTATAGTTTAAAGGTCATGTTGTTTCATTTAGAGATCAAAGAACAGGCTTGGTCAAGTGGTTGGGTGTCCCTTCGGCCCAATCATCATGTCTTTTAGATCCAACCGGTTCAGCCCATGCGTGGTGCCTCTTTAGCCCAAGTATCATGTCTCTTCTACCCAACCTGTTCAGCCCAAGCACTGTGCCTATCCAAGTCCAATACTTCATTTATTCCACAAAATAAATTAATGTGCACTTGTAGAATTTTGAACTCTTGCCATTTCATTGGAGCGTGTTCTGTTGTGTTCTTGCATGGTGTTTTGCATGGCATTGGAGCCCTTGGGGGAAAGGTACCCTGACTTGACGACTCACTAGTTCTTTTCCTTCTACTTTATGAGTCAATTGCCAAGTAATATTTGTAGCTTTTGTGTTAGAACAAATGACCAATGGTTGGCATCCTTCAAACCCCGCCATTCTAATGCTAAATCTTGGAATAAAAAGTTTTTCTTTCTTGGTGGAATGGGTTGGGATTTCCCTACTTATGAGAAAAGCATCCTTGATTTCTTCATTCAAGCCAACTGACGAAAAATTCCTGATGATAAACATATTTTAATCGAATTTACTGGCCATGAACTAGAGTGCATTGATGCAGTTCTTAATTGGGCCAAGGACCATGATAGCAAAACCAAACACGGCAAAATCAAAAATAGTGTCCTATGGACCAACAAGTTACTATCGTCGTCCAATATTGATAAACTTTTTGTTATGCTTGATCGTTCCCACGTGAAGGGTTGGAAGCTAAAGGCAATGAAGGCTTCTTCTAAGAATAGGCCTACTTCATCGCCTTCCTCTAAAATCCCTACCAAACACCCTTGCCAAGTGGATAGCGAGGAGCCTACCATCTACCCAATTGAAGTTGTGAAAGGGGTGATTGTTGACACGGACCTTGATGAAACTGTTGGTTCAAGTGTTGTGCCAAACCTTTTAAGGGAAGTATTTAACACACCCTTTTTGCCGCCCGATTCTCCACGCCTAAAAGACCTTGACGGGCTAATGAGCCAAGCCCTCATGGATTTGGCCGCCACTTTGGACAATGAGTCACCTGTTGGTGATGCCCTCTTCGATAAGGTCCTGATCCGGTCTGGTAATTCATCATCCTCCTCTACTATTTCTGTTTTGCATAGGAAGTCTCTCTCTCGGGATTTTTCTTGTCACAATCATATGACACCCTCATAGTCCTTGTTCATTAAAATGTATTCTGCGCATCCACCACTTGTTATACACACTACCAATGGATCAACTATGCTTGCTCCTAGTATAGGCTCTATTTCTACATCCAACATTTCAATTTCTGAGATGCTTCGTGTTCTTAAACTTTCTTATAACTTATTATATGTGGAGCAATTAGCTTAACTTGGCTACTATGTTATTTTTTACTACTTTGATTGTACTATGCAGGATCCATGGACAGGCCCTACAGTGGAGCATATATTTCCAATGAACACTTTATTTCTTCCTTCAAGTCCTCTTGGTCCACCTGTTGGCGTTTCTGCTAGTCTTTCTGATTTGATACACTCTGATATTTGGGGACCTGCCCCCATATCTAGTATCGGTGGATCTTGTTACTTTATTAGATTCATTGATGATTTCACTCGTTACAATTGGATTATCTTATGCACTTTCATTATGAACTATTGCATGTTTACAATAATTTTGCAAAAATGATTGAAACTCAATTTTCTAAACTATCAAAATTTGTAAATATGACAATGCAATTGAATGCAAACAATATGTCTTTCAATATATCTTCCAAACATGTGGCACCATCCATCAATCATCTTGTTTAGGCACCTCTCAACAGAATGGACGAGTCGAACAAAAACTTTGTCATATCATTGACACGATTCGGACTCTTCTTGTAACGGCCTGGTCCAGTATTATTACGGATGAAGTATGGATAATTTTACTAGTCCCATATTAGGTTAAACAGACCATATTGGATAAGCTCATAAGCTATTAATTTATTATTATTATTATCAAGGAATTAAAATTCGGCTCATATGCCCAAAAGTTTATTTCGATGGATTGTGGAATTTTATTGAGTCTATAATTGGAGTTAAAGCCCATTTAATATTAATGGATCAGTAGACCCAATTTAATTGGTATTAAGTCCAAGAATTAATTTATAATTCCCAATAGAATTTATTGGATGAGTTAGACTCATTTTAAAATTAAGATCGGCCATTAGAATTTTCCTCATTTTAAAATCATCACTAATAAAGATCCCCTACATAGTCTTATTTACTCCCAGTTCTGTATTAAATGAAATGCTAGATTATGTTTTCATCTACACCCAAACAAACTATCACAAATCAATGTGTCACAAACTTCTCCAGCCAAGTTACCTCTCGAAAGCTGCAGGAAGAAACAGCTGGCCGACCATCACCTTCACTATCGCACCACACCGGTAAGCCACATCCTCTGTGTGTGTGTGCGCGCGCGCGCGCGTGCGGGCATTATTGACTTCTCCCTATTTTGTTTCCATCACCATCCGAAAGACTTCACTCCGTAGCGTGTCCCTTCCTCTTTCTCTGTTGCTCGATGAGCTTTGTCTTTGATTTTCTCCCGTTGCCTAACACATGCCTAAAATATTTTTATGTCTCGTTTGGTTACACAACACAAACCATTTTATTTATCTAATAATTACAATTTTCTCAAACTCTCACACAAAATATAATAAATAATTCAACTTTTTCAAATCTCAAAATAAAAATAATGTTAAAAAATAATATTTAAATAATATTTTATTTAACTTTCATTTCATTTGTATAACTAACTTCTATAGCACATGATCTGACTTTGTCCAGTTACTACAATTATGCCATAAAGTTTTGAGTCACATCAAAGCCCTTTAATGTGTAGACCTAAATTACATAGATGCTTTGTAATTAAATTGTTTTACTACCCTTTAGTCCATAAGACATAACAATAGCCATTTTTGGGCCTCTTTTCACGTTCAGCTTGTTATTATGATGGGCTTACTTTTATGCGCTTAGTATTTATTAAGTTCAGATAAAACTGGTTAATTATTAAAGTTATTTTTCTTAGTAGGTATTTAATTAAATAAAACATTATGACACATTTTTTTTTTAAAAAAAATCAATGACATATGATACTTCGTTTAGGTAATGATCTACAAAGAGAGATTTTAGAATTAATAATATGAGGTAAGTAACTTGATCATAAATTATGATTAGCATACGTTAGCTTTTTATATAAGCTAGTTCTTTGGAAGCTATTGTTTATGTACCAATCATGTCATGATATCTGCAAGCACGTCATTCATCATAATTCATGGTCATGTTGCATTCCACATATTATATATATATATATATATATGTATATATATAATATATACATATATATATATATTATGCATTTCACATTGCATAAGACGCATAAGCTTTTATAAGATAAAGTGTAAGATATAGATTAAAATGAATTAGATGACCATTTTGATGCATGGTACCAATGCAGTCAGGGTGGATGTGTAAGCCATAGACTCAAGAATGGTCTACCATAATATTATCAAATTAGATCAATAGTTCCCCTTATAGCCACAGGATGTGGGACTGGTGCATAATCTTGCACACAGGGTTAAGTGTGTAGGCTAGTTAGATAACTTAGATCAATCAAATAATTTAGATCAGTAAGATAAATAAGATGACTCAAAGAAAGGCATGGATAACATAAACATACGTATGAACGATCATGATTTTAAATTCTCAGTATGAAATATTCTATGAAAAGCCTTGTGTTTAGTATGTTTAGGTTATGATAGATTTCTTATTGAATTTTCAACTTAGTTTAATCTGTTTTATGATTTTAAACCACCCCAAGTCAAAATATTTATGAAGGTGGGGTAGTTGGATGGGACTTCGCCCAAGGAGATAAAGTAGACCTAAATCATGCATAGAGAGTTTAAGTTATGGTTTTTATAGCACGTAATTTGAGAAATTTTAATAAATACATCCGTTTACTCTTTTATATGATTTTAGTATTTTCATATAGAACAATTTTATTTATTATAGAGAATCTTTGTACTTGATGGTAAGAATAAGAAAATAAATTTTTAGTCAAGGTTAGTAGTAGTACTTCTACTCTCTCGATTTCATAAAAATGATGTCATTCTTAACCGTGGGGGAGCAGGGTTTTGTACTTCTTCTCTCTGCTACACTTCTCCTTTCTGCTAAAGTCCCTACACCATTTTGGGGATGAAGCTTCCCTTACTACGTTTCATACCATTAATTGCCTTTCAAGTCTAGTCGTCTCAAATCAATCTCCATATAAGCACCTATTTGGATCTCCCACTGACTATCAGCACCTTCATTCCTTTGGTTCAACTTGCTTTGTCCTTCTTCAGTATCATGTACACACAAAGTTGGAGTCCCCATTTGTTGCTTTCTTGGCTATGGTGAGACTTAGAAGGGCTATCGGTGTTATGACCCTATTGCTCATCGCCTCTGCATTTCTCGTCATGTTGTGTTCTGGGAACATTGCTCGTTTACTGAGGTATCCACCTTTAATCCCTCTATTTCTCAATCCTATGCCTTAGAACTTTTTCCAACTGAGCCCTCCAATCATTCTTCACTTGTTTCCATGCATTCCACCTACTCACTCTTTGGATACTCCTAAGTTAGGATCTCCATCTCTTAAGTTGTCTCCTTCTTCGGATGCAGTCCCTATGCCTACCCCACCTCCGAATCACACAACTGACATTTTCCTTCACCGTTCTTCTCAAGTAAGATCTCTTCCTACCCATTTGCATGATTTCCATTGTTACACTGCCCTTGTTACTTTGAATGAGCCTCACTCATATCATGAGGCATCCACTAATCATTTATGACAAGATGAATGACTGAGGAACTTGATGTATTATCTAAGAACCATACATGGGATCTAGTTTATTTGCCTCCTGGAAAGTCTGTGATTTGTTGTAAATGGGTCTATAAGATCAAGACTCGCTCAGGTGGTTCTATTAGGAGGTATAAGGTTCAACTTGCTACCAAAGATTTCACACAGGAATATGGCATTGACAATGAGGAGCCTTTTGTCCCCATTGCATGTCTCTCCTGTTTGCACTCCCTTGGTTGTTGGAGCCTTCTGTTAGTGAAGCTCTTTCAGATGGATGTCAAAAAAGCCTTCCTAAATTGCGATTTGTGTGAAGAAGTATATATGTAGCATTCGCTCGGTCTCTCTCATCCGACAGCCAAGGTCTACCACCTCTACCGTGCTCTCTATAGCCTTAAGCATGCCCCTCATGCATGGTTTGCAAATTCACCTCAATGGTTTCTTGCTTGGGCTACTCTCTTAGTTCCTATGACTCAACCCTCTTCATTTGTCGTTTCAACAGAAATCTCATTTAGCTATTACTATATGTGGATGGCATGATTATTATTGGTAATGATCTTAATGGCATTCAGGAACTTAAGGACTTCCTCGATCAACAATTTAAGATGAAAAATCTTGGCCACCTCAATTATTTTCATGGCTTGGATGTCACTTTCTCAACAAATGGATTCTACCTCACCCAAGCTAAGTATGCCTCTAATCTTCTATCTCAAGCTAGCCTTATTGACAGCGAGGTTGTTGATACACCAATCAAGTTTCATGCACATTTGAATCCTTCATGTGGGGAACTATTGTCTGACTTCACACTTTATCGATAGTTGGTTGATAGCCTAGTTTACCTTATAGTCACCTGTCCAGACATTTCTTATGCTGTGCATCAGGTGACCCAGTTCATGTCTGCCCCTCAATCAACCCACTATACTACTATCCTACACATTTTTCAATATCTTAAGGGCACTCTCTTCCAATGTCTACATTTCTCTACTCAGTCTCTACTAGTTCTTCAAGCATACTTTGATGCTAACTGGTTAGGTGATCACACTGATCGCCGTTCCATCACAGGTTACTACTTCCTTCTCGGTTCCTCATTAATCTCTTGGTGTAGCAAGAAACAAACTATTGTCTCTTGATCCAACACTAAGGCCGAGTATTGTGCCCTGGTCGACACGATCGCTAAACTCCTTTGGCTTTAATGGTTACTATAGGATTTAGGTGTACCTCTCACTTCTTTCACTCCTCTTTAATGTGACAATCACAGTGCCATCTGAGTTGCTCATAATGATGTTTTCCATGAGCAGACCAAGCACACCCAAGCACATCGAGATTGATTGTCACTTTATTTGCCATCATTTGTTTAGGGTTCTCTTCAATTGCTCTCTTTCTCCTCTCAAGATTAGCTTATCGACATCTTTACAAAATCTCATCCTACGGCTCGGTTTCATTATCTGATTAGCAACCTAAAGTTGGTTTCTTATCCACCTTGAGTTTGAGAGAGGGAAGGGGGGCTGTTAGTGTATCTGTTGTTAGTGTATATGTAGAGTTAAGTAGAGTACCCCATGTTGCTTGAGAACCATCTTATGTAGCCTTTGGCCTCTTATATACAAACTACATCGTATAGCCTTTAAGCATAGAATTGAGAAATACAAAGAATTGCATTACAATTATAACATCAATAAAGAAGCAAACCAATCAACAAGGTTAGGCATTCTTACTTCTCTCTAGAAACCAACCCAATGAATCCATGTTAAGATAAATTTGCAATTACTTTTTGCATCCCTGCTAGTCAAATATTCATAACTATACAACCATGGGACTTTCATAGTTAGCCCCCAAGAAGTTGCTATCATGCTATGCAACCCATTTCTCACCTCAACTTTGTCTTTCTTTCTTACTATACTTCTCAACCTTGATAAGCCCTCCAAACCCATATTCAAGATAGATTAATACTAAAACCTCACAAAAAGTTTGATAAGCCCACCAAAAGCCACTTAAAAACAACACTTAAATGACGCATTATAAGTGCTCATGATATAAAAAAAGACAACAAAATGAACCATTTTACTAAAAAAGAAGAACAAAATTATTGTGGGACCCACCAAATAAGCCAAGAAAAGGCCACTGGAAAATGCCACTAAAGGAAAGAAGATGAAGGAAGAACTTAAAGTGCGCCTATGCTTTAATGGTGGAAAATAACAAAAAATTCACATATAAATCAAATGAGGAAAGATAAAAAATAAAAATAAAAAATGAAACAATAACTCATATTGGGACATAGAAAAAGAGAAGGAAAGAGTAGGGGACCTTCGCATTACATCCAAAACCAAAGGACGACCGAAAGGATGCCATATTTTTTTCATTTTATTATCTCCTTTCACCAAGCAATCAAACAATGAAAAAACATGTGATTTAACATAAATTCATAAAAGAATCTATTAGTTAGTAAATTGTTGAGTTCGGTATAGACTTGAACGAAAAATAAGTGAAAGCATGTTAAAAAATTACCTTTAGGTTTAGGCATATAATAAAGGGTCACGGTGGATAATACTATACATAATGGAACTGAGAAAGAGAATGAAAGAAATTAGATGAGAAATTGTGAGAAAGAAAGAAATTAATGTAGGTGTGGGTCGATTAAGGTGGGAATGATAATTTTTGGAGCTATGTTGTGGTGCAAGCAATAGAGATGGTGTTATGCATCAGGAATTGAGCTGAAGATGGAGGGCACAATAGCAGGAATAAGGAAGAAGAAAAGGGAATTGGTGGCTTGTTTCATTAAGTATTTTTAATGAGTATGGTATCGTTTTGATTAGTAAGAATAGTGTCATTGCTAGGCTGATTTCTTTAATAAGTAGAATGATGTCTTTTTGTTATACTAATCTCTATAAACATAAGGAATGACATCTTATAGCATTATAAGGAAGTTTGTTATAGAAGGGAGGAAAAAATGGAGGGAAATTCATCTTAGTTTTGCATTCAACCTGTTCTCTCTCTCTCTCTCTCTCTCTCTCTAATTCTTGGTTCTTGGAGATTGACTATGTCAAATTAAGTCTTCTGAAGAGGCCCATTATGGTTGGTATTAGTTGTCATGGTAGAAGGAACTCAATCCTATGCTTAGTTTGTTGAATCGTTGAGTCACCTTCGACGACAGCAAGAAACACTACATAAGCAAATTGAAGATACAATTGCTATCTTTTTGCAACAACAAGAGACTGGCCATGTAGACAGAGAAAATCATGATGAGATTTAATGAAATGTTGCAGCAAATCTCAAGAGTTTTAATTAATGGTTCAATGGCTAATGAAGCAACACGATGGGATTGTCATGGTAATCACACTTTTGGTAGGAATGATGATGTCAATGAAGGGTTGATGAGGTAAACCATCGGGAGACTTTTGATAGAGTATTTACCAAGGGAATTAAGGTGGAATTCCCAAGATTTGTTGTCAAGAACTCTTCGACTTGGGTATACAGAGCAAACTAGTACTTCTTATATCATCAAGTTAATCTCAACCCAGTAAGGAAAGTATCCTTAACACAAATGGATGAGAAGCGAAGGAAATGCCTATACTACCATTGAAATGGGATGTGGAATCCATCCTATGTGTGCAAGCAATCCAAAATTTATTTGCTCCAAAATTTTGATGAGAATGAAGTCGAGAAAGGGGATGAAGTGTATTATGACTCAAAAGAGGTAGAAGACACCCTGCAACCTAAGTCAGGGGCTGAACTTGAAATTTCAATACATGCCATTGCTAGCACACGCAATGCTAACACAATGAGACTGGAATGACGGATCAATGGCATACTAGTGGTCATTTTAGTTGATCTCAGGAAGTACTCACAACTTCTTGAACCCTTTAATAGCCAAGAAAGCTCAGTTACAAGTGGAGAAATCTCAACAACTTTTTGTCAGAGTGGTTAATGGTGAAATTATAAGGAGTGCAAGGCTATGTAGGAAGGTGGGGCTGGCAGTACAAGGTAATAAGTTCTCTACTTCATTATTTGTACTAAATCTATGAGGTTGTGATGGGAGTCCTATGGCTCAAAACTCTAGGGCCAATTATGCGGGATTTTTCAAAACTATTAATGGATTTTTCATTTAATGAAAAGAAGTTGTATTTATGGGGATTGCCCCTTAAGAATTTGACCTTTGAAGGTAGCTCCAAACTATTGAAGGATGCAGTAAATAGGGGAAGATGGTTACTTTTGTAGCTAGTACCCGAAGCTAGTATGCAACCAAAAAGGAGCCATGGGGAGGGCATACATGAATTAATTCAAATGTTTATTGGGGTTTTTGATTAATCAAGAAGCCTCCCATCCACTAGAACACATGATCACAAAATTGTACTTAAGGAGGGCACACAACCAATTTTTACTAGGCCTTATCGCTTGCCCCACTATCAAAAGTTAGAAATTGAAAAGACAATGAAATAACTATTAGACTCAAGGGTGATTAGGCCAAGTACTACCTATTTTCCTCCCCGGTGTTTGTTAGTCCGCAAGGCGGATAGAAGTTGGCGCCTTTGTGTTGATTATAGGGCATTAAATCAAGAGACAGTAAAAAACAAATTCCATATATAGGTGATTGATGAACTATTAGATGAATTATTTGGGGCTGTGGTGTTCTCAAAATTCAACTTACGGTTTGGTTATCTCCAGATCAAAGTTATTCTTAAGGATGTTGAAAAAACTGTCTTTCATACTCATGATGGACATTATGAATTTTTAGTAATGCATTTCGGATTGACTGATGCACCAGCCACCTTCCAAGGTCTAATGAACGACATATTTTGACCCTTTTTTAGGAGGTTTGTCCTAGTATTTTTGACAAGATACTAATTTATAATTGGTTATGGGCAAATCATTTGGTGCATTTAAAATAAGTTCTGGAGGTGTTTAGAGACAACAGACTGTATGCCGAACTTTCTAAATGTAGTTTTGGGGTTAAGAAAGTCGATTATTTAGGACACATTATTTAAACTAAGGGGGTCAAGCTAATGTTTCTAAGGAAAAATCAATGCTGGAATAGCCTATACCCATCAATCCAAAGTCACTAAGGAAATTCCTTAGATTGATAGGCTACTACCAAAAGTTCATAAAAAAATACGGGGTAATTTTAGCCGCCCCTCTAACATCCATTTTAAGAAAGAATACCATTAGCTGGAATGCGGAGGCCACTCAAGTATTTCAGAAACTTAAAGAGGCAGTTTATAATCCTCCAATTTTAAGGTTGCTGGATTTCTCTAAGGTCTTCACTATTGAGTGCGATGCAAGTGGGATAAGAATAGGTGCTATTTTAATTCATGAAGGGCAGCCTATCTCTTATATGAGCAAGGTAGTAAAGGATAAGGCACTCCTATTGTTAATCTATGAAAAAGAGTTGTTAGCCCTAGTCACGGACTCACGGTTGTGCAAAGGTAGAGACTTTATTTGTTAGGTTAGTCATTTATTGTTAAAACAGACTAGCAAGCATTGAAATTTCTGCTTGAACAGAAGGTAGACACAGTGGCTGATAAAGTGTCACAATTGCATGATTAAGCTGCTAAAATGAATAAATTGTTTAATCAAAAATGAATTAAGCACTTAATTATGCAGTAGATTATGATACTTAAGTTTATTAATAAATTCTGATATTCTTGCACTTAAAAAGATTTATAATGCAGCTATTTCACATCAGAATTAATACTCCAATTTTACTCATTTTGTATCTTACTTAAATGTTGTAGGGCACTACTGAAAAAAAAAATACATGAGCTACCTACACCCCATTTGAGAGGGATATTGCAACATAGGGGTATTCTTGGAAATATCTAACTATGCACAAAAAAATTGGTGGTAGAGCACGTGCATCACACAACTACGGAGCAATTGGGGAGAGGAAATGCAAGATGTGGACCCAGCTAAAGAGATTGTGGCCTCGGAAGTGCAGCAGCAGACCTCAACACACAACACAATCACACAAGATCGAGCGGTTGGCAGAGCAAACCTGTAGAGGAAATCATGCACGAACGTGGGGCATGAGATGCGATGCGGGAACTCAACGTAAGATGCAGGGGCAGTTTCGAATTTCTGGAGAATTTCATTCGGCATTTTTTTCTCTTGTTTTTATTTTACTCGGTTTAGACGGTGCTAGGGAATTAATTGGGCATTCTCATTTTTATGCTGGGACTATTTTTTTTGGCTCCAAGATTTTCTTGAGATGTCTCTCTTTTCGGAGGAGTAGCTTAGTTTTTCTTCTGGTTATGTTTAGGACTCAGGAGATGTTATTATTTTCGGTTTCACTTTTCATCTTTCTAGGCTTTTTGGTTCTCGGTTCCAGACCCTTGTAAGGAGGGTAACGTTGTTCTTCATCTTCTTTTGGGAGTATATTCTGAAATGGAGATGGAGCATTTGGACTCAAACATGTTAGGCTAACTTTTCAACTTCAGCTACGGGTTGTTGATCTCCTTTGTTCAAACTACTGATTGAAGTAATTTAATTTTATGATTTCCATTCTATTGAGCTGCAAATGGATATCTGAGAATATAAATTCCTGAAACTCCTGTTCTTGTTTTGCTGTTGACATAAGGCACAATAGAAGCTTGGTAATCTTTTCAAAGTTTCTCTTGGTTAGTGCTTCATAGTGAATTTCTTTGCACTCTATAGACACTTAGATTTGGTAAAAATCTGGTTTTAATTCTTTTATTTTTCGATTGTTAATACTTGGAATGGATTGACAATTGAGTTATAGAGCTTGAGAAGTAAATCAGAGTTTGAGATAGGATGAGACAATCTCATAGCCCAGGTGTTTGGCATATTGTCTCTTAGGTGTTTATTTTCCTGCAATCTTTATTTTTCTTGCACTCATTTCTCTATCATTTATTTACTTATTTCTTTTAATTTTACAAGCATTCAGAAAATTATTCCATTTAAAAAATAGAGAAAAGATCCAAATCATTTTTCATTAATACACTCTACATCAGTACATAAATTCCATTTTCTTGTTTCTTTTCTTAGTTGTGTAAGTAGCCTCTTTCACAAACATGCTCCTCACACAAACACAACTCATTATATGCTTGCTCTTCATGAACATTGCCCTATGGAAATGACCTTGGAAGTCATCCATGTATTACTTTGATATCTTATGCACTTGAAAGATAGATTTAGAAAGCCATCAGTGGCACAAAAAAAAATGGATTATCAAACTTATGGGCTATGATTTCTCCATAGAATATAAGAGGGGAAGGGAGAATAAGGTAGCTAATGCGCTCTTTAGGTGGGATGAGAAGCTTGAAGTAAAAGAAGGGTATTTGGCCATGGTGACATTTCCTACCCCTAATTGAATTTATGAACTTAAACAAAGTTACTCTACCTCAGCTTAAATGGTGGATTTAATGGATAAGTTGCAGACTAATCAAGAGGCTCCTCCAGGCTACCCCCTCCAACAAGGATTGGTTTTGAAAAAAGGTGGATTGTGGTGGTAGTATATTCTAACTTAAAAAATAAGGTGCTAGACTACTTGCATGACAACCCATATGTGGGGCACACTGGATACTTAAAGTCCTATCAACAAGCCAAGAGAGATTTTTTTGGAGGGGGATGAAAAGGGATATAAAAAAGAAAGTCATAGAATGCAACATTTGTCAAGTGAACAAAATTTAGATTGTACCAGCTCCAGGGTTATTGCAGCCCCTTCCTATTCCAAGCCAAGCTTGGTGAGAGTTTAGCATGCCAGTTCTTTAAAAAATGAATCATCTCTTACCTAATACCTGAGGATCTTTTTTATACCCTGCCCCAAGTGGCATGGGGGAGGGGTGTCCCTCTGGCGTCCCTTCCACCGTGCCTTCTTTAATGTGGCGTGGACCTCTGGGTGAAGTAATTAATACGATGTGATTTCCTAATGAGCACATTTAATGCTACGTAATCCCTTGATGTCGCATTTGAGTTCTATCCCATCAATCTGGCGTATTTCCTTCCCCTTTTCTTGGCATAGTCTCTTGCACCCCCTGAGTAGCATCCCATCTTTTGACCCAAAACTCTCATGCCCAGCTTTTATGGGTCACGTGTTCTCCAATCGGGTCACTGAGGGGCTCGACGAGCTTAAGCCCTCGGGCAATGGGCTCAGTTTCTCAGGCCCTTTGGGGCTTAGGGAATTCCTTGACTCTTGGTCTGGGCCTATATTCTTGGGCTTGAGGCCCATGGAAAAAATTTTCCAATAATTACCTCGTCAATTCTCATCTGCCTAGGCCGATGGGAATTCTTTCTACTCTTGTTCGATGTCGCTGCTTGTTGTTCTGTATCTGATAGGCTAGAATAGGAAGAAGTCATCATCACATGTCGGCCTTTATTATTTCCCATTCCTTTTGAAACGATTCCATGAGATTTACCTTGGTACCCGATGACGGGCGTCTTGTCTTTTTTTTGCAATGATGGTTGTCAGATGTTCTCTCCCTCATTGTGCTTTGCATACTCGAGATTCGATTCATTCTCACCTTTCGTATTCATTGTCGCACTTAAAGCATTTACTGTCACTCTATATATAAGTCTTGTCATGCTCTTGACACTCCTCGTTTGTTTCATTTGCTTTTCCCTTAGCGCATTCACACTCTAATGGCTATAAAGAATTCTGCTGGACCTACAAGTTTTGATAGGCAGAACCGCCCTGCAACTGATGTTCCAGAGCTAGGTTACGCCGGTCATTTTTGGAGTTCGGAGGCCTTTCCTGACTTCCACCGATCATTGATTTCCACCTATTGCATTCCCAACACGGTGGCCTTTAAGGTCACTACACAGGGTGTGATCAATGTCGATGGCTTGGGAGTGGGCTATGAAGGCCCAAGCGTGATTGAGCAAGCTCCAGGAGTTGTAGGACTCACTTTAGGCAGAGAAAGAAAGTCTAAGGAACCTTCAGGACTTTGACCCCCAACGACTCAAGATGTTGGAAGGGAAATGCTCGGCCTTTGTCAGCCATTGCTAAGGATCGAGGAGCCTTGCTGTCCGTGGCCAGGATTAGAGAGGAGGAGGTGCTAATTGAGTTAAAGGCGGCTCAAAAGAGGTTAACCGACCAAGATGTTGTAATCTGGGATATATGGAGCGACGTATCCCAAGTATAGGAGGTTGCTACCCGTGCAACTGACTAGCTGGGGAGGGCACTCTATGTTTGTGACGGTGCTTGGGCCCATGGGTATCTCGAAGGCCTCAAGAGGATGCATAATCATGTCATCCTGAACCCTCAAGAGAGTTCCAAGGACTTTGAGGCACACTTGTGGGCCATTGATCTCAAAGACCTCGAGCCTCATCCGGTTTCCCTGAATCACGTGGGAGAGATTGATTGGGTGATGATCCCAGACTTGTTATGCCAAAGGATGACAATCCTTTGGACCATCCTCCAGAGGATGTAATGGATGCTGACTTTGGGTGAGACGGCGTCGAGGGGACTGGGGTCAACCTCGCTGAGCACAAGCTAGATTCAGGTGCCCTCAAGGTGGGCCTTCTTGTCTCTGAGATGGGCCCCGACGCCTCTCTCGATTGATCTCATTTGCTTCTTTCTATACTTACCATGTAGCTTTTTTGCCTTTAACTCATTGTGTGTATAAACCGTGGTGCCTAGTGCATCATTGTACTTTACATAAACATTTTGCTCTTTTTGTTATATAATCATGCACTTGTTCTGTGTCATGATTGTCCCTTTGTATACCCAATTTTTTCTCTTCCCGCCGCCCGTTTAGTTGGGGTTGCCTGCCTCAAGGGAAGAGTCGTGAAGCTTTGTACTCCACCCCTCGGTTTCCTTGCCACATGGCAGTCTTCAGTTTCCCAATGCAAACAGTACAGTAGTCGATGCGCCATTCATGAATCTTCGAAGGTCTCAGAAAGTTGGCCATCAATGGCCACCCATTGCACTTTCCTTGCATTGATGGAATTTGATGGTGTTTGCAGCACATGTCATGAGATTCGTGCCTATATACCTGCAAGATTCATGCTGGATTTGGTGGGGCAATGGGATATGTACGTTCCCCCGAATCTCAAGGGATGAACCATCACACCTTGCTTATATAGCCCTTTCTTGCCTCACCATTTGCCATCAAATCTTCCTTCCTATCATTCAAGCGCTTTAAGCCCTCCCTTTCCTTCGTGTTAGGTTTTCTTTGGCTAACCCAGAATCTGATGAGCTTTCTGGCTCTTGGCTAGGCTTTTGGTATGGCGGCCCACTGTAGACTTGTGTTGAAGTAGGCATTTGGTGGCCCCTTATGCCTTACCAATGAAAATCTATCAGAGGCCACGTTGCCGCTTGTGGCCATGAGGTGTGTTGTAAAGGTGGTGATTGTCGAGCTTTGTGGCTTCACCGTTCAATAGTTTTTCCTATCTCAAGACTTGTTGTGTAGTCTATGTTCCATCATTACATCTCGACTCATTCCCATGATATGGATGGAGCATGGCTTCTCACTCAGGCCTAGCAGGCGAAGGGGACTTCTCACGACCTGAGCCTAATTTGGTTCAGGCACATCCTCTTTGGCTAGGGGAGGAGAAAGAGGGGGCCTTTGTCTTGGTGGGGTCTTCTTTTAATTCAAGCTCCTCACTGCCCCGCCACCTTTGACTAAGGTGGCGACCACAGGGGTAAAGTCTCTAGTTGCTACTTCCACATGGAGTCCCAGCTCGTGTAAGGGCAATTTTGACGGAGGCTGGTTTTCCCAATGGTTGTCATCGGCAATTCTGGGTTTTAGGTGCTTGGTTGGTGTCACCCTCCTCTCTTCACCTCCTCTATATTTCTGGGATGGTGCCTCTTTGGTGACCCTGCCGATGCTGTCTTTTTTGCTGATGGTACCATCATGTACCCCATCAAGTTTAACCCTACCTGCAGATCATTTTTGACCTCTTTCTCTTTATATGGTTTCTTGTGAATATGTTGTAACCTTTCCCTTTGTAAGGATTCTAACAGTTGATGAATAAAATATTCTTTGTTTACGCCTTTTGCACTTTGTTGCCTTTACTGTTATCATTCCTTTCTGTTTTGTTTGTTCATGTTCTACGTGAGCCTCTCACGGATGGTAGTATGGTGATCATTCATTGGGGATGACACTATTTCTCCTTGACGAGTGAATACATTCTCGTGCCGCGAGGGTGGGTATGTGCACTTGGTGACACCCCGTTAGGCCAAGTGGTTTGCTTACCCAAGGACTTCTACCTTGGATGAACATTACTTAGGCTAATCTTGTCTAGCTAATCCTTGCGTTTGGAGAGGAGAGGTCAAGCGGCATGTAATAACGAAATTTTACAAAATTTATAGGAGGGACTGGGTTGCTTTTTGTCTCCCTCATGTGTGCCCCTCTCCCCTCCTCCAGTTGGGACAAGTTGCGTCTTTGACAAGAGCTTTTCACGGCTTCATGAGAGGCCCATATTCATGCTATGCGTCATCCCACTAGTCTTTGGTCTCATCTTCTACATATAACATTCGCACGTCGAGGCTTGCTCTCCGTGGATCTCCCATATTCCTTAAGCCGTTGAAAATTTCATCTTTAAGTGGTAGGTGGAGGTGATCGCCTTCAACCTATTGAGAGCTGGCTGGCCAATGATGGCATTGTAAGAGGAGGGGGCTCTCACTACCAAGAAATCGACCAAAATGGGGGCCATGCAAGGAGCACTGCCTGCCAAGACAGATAATGTGATTGTTCCAACTAGTTGGACCATTTCCCTGGAGAAACCTCTAAGTGGCATAGGGGCTGGTAGGAGTTAGGCTGCGTCTATCCCCATGAGGGTGAATGCCTCTCAGAACATAATGTCAGTTGAGCTGCTGTTGTCGATAAGGATTCTCCTCATGGCGAAGTTGGAAATCTGCATAATCACTACAAGCGCATTGTCATGTGGACAGAGGACTCATTCCTCATCAACTTCCCCAAAGGAGATCACGGGGGCTGGCTCGCCCCTTCTGTACTTGGTGGGGTGACATACAATTGAGTAGACCTCTCATTAGCGCCCCCCTCCCCAGCGTGTGCCTTTCTTCCAGATGAGGTGGTTCCTCCACTAGTGAAACCTCCAACTATAGTTTTGATCTCTCCCATTGGGGGCATTTCCCGATGTGGCTACTGTAGGGGAGCATGTGGAGGTTCTCGCTTGGCCTCCCTCCTCCTTGGGCTTTCATCCCTCCTTTGTTAATAGCCTTTATCAGGACTTCTCTATTAGGAGCTCCCCTTCCATGGCTACTCTTGTCGGAATGGAGGGTGCCTTGGTGCCGCTTGGTCTACTTGGTGCAAATGGCCGTCGCCCGTGTTGTGGGTAGTCAACTAGTGGTAGGTGCAATAGCAATGCTCCTCTTGAGCTAGCTTGCACTTGTCTCTTTGGATAGTAAATGCTGCCTGATCGTGCCAGTATGTCGCATTCATCCAGGTAGGCTCCTCCTTTCTTGACTCGTGTGGCTTCCGTTCAAATTTTTCGTGAGCATGAATTTTAGCTGGGGCTTCCCCTTCTAGTCCACTCATTCAAGTTCCCTTATTCTCAATTCGACTAGGGCGCAGACAGTGTCCTCGACGTTGATTAGTTTTCAGCTTGGTCCATAAACTCCAGTAGGGTTGTAGGTGTTCTTTTTTCCAGTTCTACCATGAACGTGGACCGGGGCTATACGCCGCCCAGGAGCACTGCAGGGTAATCGTCTTGTCTTGGTCCTCCACCATCATGTGTTCCTTGTTAAACCTGGCCAGGTAGGCTTTCAAGCTCTCCTCTTCCCTCTACTTGATAGTGAGAAGGTATGCCGCAGGGTGCCTCCTCCTTCTGTTGGCCAAGAAGTGGGTGAGAAACAGGTGGGCCAACTCTTTGAAATTTTCTATAGAGCCTAATACCAGGGAGCCAAACCACGCCTTTGCTGGTCCCCTTAGTGTCAGTGGGAAAGCCCTGCAGGCCACCTCCCCAAGAAACCCTTGCCTGGTCATTTGTGCCTTAAATGTTTCAAATGCTCCACCGGGTCTTATGTCCTGTCGTACACCTTCATGGGGGGAACCCTGAACTTTGGTGGTAGTGGGACCACCATCACCTTGGCGCTATAGGGTAAGCTCGTGCTGACGAGTAGTTGATCCACTGATGATGAGCTGCCCATCTTCTTCATCATCTCCTCGTATTTCCCTTTGAGGCTATAAAGCTCTCCTGCATGTTCTTCCTCTCTTCCTGCTTGTTGTGATCTTCCTCCTCTTACCTAGACTCCTAGTGTTCGCTGGCACTAAGATCTCCATGATGTTCTGAATCCTAGTTGTTGTCTTTGAGGGCCTTATTCTCCTCATGAAGAACATTCATCTCTACGAGCTACTCCATGGTGGCTATTTTGGTTTCCATATTCGCCGACATTACTTCTTCTTGATCCCGTAATGCATGAGAGTTGGTTCTTGCAAGCATATGAAGGACACGTTAGAAATTTTCGGATCCCACACATGGTGCCACTGTTGATGGTATTTTTTGTACACCTAAGGGCCGAGCTCTCAATAGTACGAGTCTTCACTCTCGTAGGCCTGCAATCACAAAAATAAAAGGATTGGCAGAGGGAGGCCCTAGGGTGGCCAAGGAAACCTCAGATGCCTAAGTTAGCAGTGATCTTCAAATAAAAGTGGAAAGTGAGAGTTCAGCAAGCCAGTTCTTTGAACAATGAACCCCCCTTACCTGATACCTGAGGGTCCTTTTAATACCCTACCTTGAGGGCCAGGTGGCCATGGCCTGTGGCTACGGGAGGGGCATCCCTTTGGCATCCCTTATGCCATGCCTTCTTTAATGCGACGTGGCCCTCTGGGTGAAGTAATTAATGTAGTGTGATTTCTTGATTAGCGTATTTAATGTGGCGTGATTCCTTGATGCTACCTTTGAGTTCCATCCCATCGATCTGGTGTGTTTCCTTCCCCTTTTGTTGGCGTAGTTTCCTGTGCCCCCTGAGTAGTGTCCCATCTCTTAACTTAGAACCCCATGCCAAGCTCTTATGGGTCGCGGGTTCCCCAGTTGGGTCACTGAGGGGCTTGGGAAATTTCTCGACTCCTGGTCTAGGCCTATATTCTTGGGCCTGAGACCCTAGGGAAAAATCCCCCAACACTAGGTGTTGAAAAGGATCGAGACCGCCGTGTATAGGCAGAGCTTGCCACCCTGTTCCAAAATCCATCAAATGTTCCTTTTGTCCTACTTGAAAAAGAAGTTGGGGAGTCAAATCCAACCCCTGCCAACGCTACCACTAGTGGATAAAAATGAGGATCTTCAACCAGAGCCTCAAGCTGTGATAGATTAGCGGGTTGGACACAAAGGCAACCAAGTTGTAACAGAGGTTGTGGTGAAGTGGACGGGAACATCCTCGGATGACAATAGCTAGGAAGTTTTGTGGAAACTTCAAGAACTTTACCCACACCTTGTGGGCAAGGTTCTTTAAGAGAAGGGGAATTGTTAGGTGCTTGGTTATGAAGATAGAAGAAGGATCGAGGGAAGATGAATTCTGAAGCACTCGGGCTGTCGAAAGAGAGGAAGACATGTTAAGTGGTTTGTAGAATAAGTGGGTGAAAGACAGTGCCATTTAGAACCCGGGCCTATATGGTGCTATTCACCCGTTTAATTAAAATACCACGTTTTGTTATTTTGTTGCCCAAGTGTTGTCTGCATGGGAGAGTCAGTTAGCATTTTATTATTTTCTCTGTAAACAGTATAAGAAGGATTTTTATTTTTATTTTTATTCTTATTTTTTAGGGGGGGGGGGACCAGAGGGGATTTTATCAATTGTCTTGTATTTGGAATATTCTATCCTGGAGGTCGGGATTTGCCTCGAATCAATCCTATGGAATTATGAACAGTTAATGAATATTCTCCATTCCTTCCTTACAATTACACCAGTGTCTCTATAATTTCCATTACAATCATACAATTTACAGGCCAATATTATAAGATCCATAACATACTTGATAAGGTCTACAACACACATCAGAAAATGAAAGATAAAGACCTTTATTATTATAGGAAGAATATTTCTTCTTCTTTTTTTCAATGAAAATGAAAGGAAAAAATCTTACTTATGATCCATCATTGAAGTGAACTTTTACCATCTGAAATCAAATTGCCACATGGCATGTGATGTTTCTGGAGCAAGACTTAAGATAATGGAAAAGGCTCTTGGGCTTCTGAAGGGAGCTCAGTTACTGATGCTGTAGTTTCTTCAATCGCAATCGTCGCTAGATCTGAACTCTGAGCAATTTGAGTCATTTCTCTCATTTTTTGCATGTGTATCTGTCTTTGTTTTTCCTTGGGATTCATCCAATTTTCTATATATGATCCCACGTCACCGTCAAAGATTTCTTTTTTGATCTTGCTACCCATCTTCAAGTGGTGAAAATAAATTAGGTAAGAAAGAATGAGGATTTTCATATCTCAACGAAGTATGTGTATCTAACCTGGGTCACAATAGCATACAAAGGCAAGGTGCTGTAGCTACATAGCACTTGAACAATCACCCTGCATAAAGAAACCATCACATGAGCAACTGAATGATATGATGGGACGAACAAAAAATTAACATATGTTCCATAATTTCCTCTTGTCCCTTAAGAATTACCCGATGATAAGTCTTGTTACAATGTAACCTACTTTTTCCATGATGCAAGAGTTGAATCCGTATGTGCTCTGCAAAGGAGTAAATGTGAAGAACGTAATAATGCAGTTGTATGCATGATGTACGGTTTTGGAACGAAATGTACTACTTAGCTAACTAGCTGATATATGTTTCCTCACCAAGATCCAAAAGAAGAATGCAATCTCAAATGAGTTTTGAAACAAAATGAAGTGAATTAAGTCGAGAACAATGGCAGGGCGACCAAACCAAAAGTGATCGTCTGAAGGCTTCACTCTTACTGCTTCATGTTCTTTCTCCTTCTCCTTCCTCGCCCCCATGGCCAAACGTGTAATAACGTGTTCTAGCTTAGCACCCACAAAGATTAGCAGCTGTCAATCCAACCATCTCAAACTTTAGTCCAATTATGTCCATTCCATAAATAACTCAATGTAACTGATTTCCACTAGGAATCTACCTAAGCCACTTACAATCAATGGCAAAAAGGACAACCAAAAATATGTGTGCCATCCTGCTTGTTCAATTTAAACAAGAGTAAGATTCAGAATTCCAATCATGAAATGAGATGTATAGGCACACAATCAAGATCTAAGCACATAATTACCTGCCACATTCAGTAGCAAAAAGACCACAACAAATAGCCACAGGTACCAGCTACGATGTGGCAATGTTAAGAGTGTAAAGTACAATCCGAATCTTGTAAAATAGTTCAATAATTAAACTGTCTTTAGGTTTTACCTTATGCCTACAACTTTTTTGAAATCAGCTTCAAGTGTCCGCATCATGTACTCGTGAAAATCAAATTTAGGATTGTTAGGGAGGTACTCCTGCTGGGAAGGAAAAAAAGATGTAAGGAACATATGGAACAAACTGCTTATGCGTGTGTATGTAGAAAGGATGCAAATTTGACCTTGATGAATCCTTGTCGTAGTACAATGTAGTCTGACTTGGTAACAGAGCCATAAAACTGTTTGAAGAATGATATCTACCAATAAACATAAAAAGTCTTCAAACATTATCACAAGCATAGAGCAATTCCTTGAACCAATCGATTATACCAAATATCACTATGCAAGATGGGGTGTTTGTTATTTGTTATAAACGAGTTAATAATTTGAGCAGCCACATTTTATATGTATAATGCAGTCCAGACTTTGCATTGTGCTCTTAACATTGGAGGGCCAGGCCCTTAATATGAGAGCCAAGTTTACAGAGTACACGATACTTCTGATGGCACATGTGGTGAGCCGGAAAGCATCCAATAGCAGAATATTGACCTATCTTTTTTCTTCTACACCATACATGGAGAGAAACTTTAGTTTGCAATACTCTTTATAGCATTACTAAATACGTATAAGTTAATTCATTGCCTGTTGCCTTCCCTTGTGTGCATTGGAAAAGTACCGATTACCTCGACTTGTTTGGCTTGGAGCATCCAATTCCCAAAGAGTACACTGATGTTACTGTTTTAAAAACTAGAAAATTTAGAAATGACAAACAATGTTATTGTTTCATCTTGCTTAGTTGGGAATTAGTTTAAATCAGGAAATAGCAGGTATTAATTAAGAGACACAGACATCTACTGAACAATATTATGAAAGTTTAAGACAACATTATGATAACCATCATGTTTAAGAAATAAGCAGTGTACGATGTTTTTGTAATTTATAAAGAACTAACTATAATTTTTTGCATCAATGGAGGTCTTTTCTGACTAATTTGGGGATATTAAAGTATGAAGAGATAAGCTCTAAGCTCATCCAATTAATGAAAGAAAAGAACAAATGCAGATACCTCAAGATTCATACTTGGTGAATTTCAATACAATTGGGAAAGATGAATTCAAACTCACCATCCAACTAACAATAGCTGCCCTTTTCCAATACCCATTTGCATGATCTTTGAGAAACTCGCGAGCATGACTTCTGCTGCCCATTGTTGGATCTGCACAAAAGATTATTTATGTGTTCATTCCAGTTAAAACAAAAAATTCAATTAGCTAATAAATTATCATTCAATACATATTACAAATCTGGGTTCAGATTACCTTTCGTTGACTGTGAAGTTTCTTGCCTAATTGCGTCCTCCCAGAGCTTCCACTGGCGTATCTATGTATGCAGAAGAAAAATTACATAGACTATGAGATTCTTGTCAAAGAGCTTCTAAATAATGCAACAAATGGACAATAGATTAAGAGTAAAAACCAAAATTCTTGTCATGAGCTAAAGCGATGCAGATTTCAAATAGTGACATTATCACGAACAAAGGGCACAAAGATACCGAAGGCATAACAGCTTCTTAAAAGAACATAGAATTATAAAAACATTTTTTGCAATGGAAACTGAAGTAAGAGGCATGAATAGATTACCCTGGCTCCCCCAAGTAACATTGTCGTGACACAGAAGATCACATGAACCACTGCCAATACAAAAATGAAAATGTGCAGTTGATGTAATGCTTCCAATGATAACAAAGGAATTTTTCCCTGAGTATGAAAGAAAAAAAAAAAAAAAAAAAAACAAGAGATATAAGTATGGATCAATTGAATATCCGCTTTATTAGATAGCTTATACTTCAATTTCAATGATAAACATCATTTTCGTCTTTTATGCCGACACCTTTATATCATTTGTACTTGAAATGGATGGAATACATATTATCCATTTTCACACGTATATATAGCACATCAATATTTACAAGCATCTTGAGAATAAAATAAGGTAGGTCTAAAAATAAGTTATAATCAAATATTTTAGCACACCTCATTTTGACAGTGCCCTGAATTTGTATCTTCAGACAGAAGCTGTCGTTGATTTCTTACAGCTCGGTGAGAGTAATGTTCGGAACCATTTGAGGAACCCGTGTCCCTCTTGCATGGAAGCATGAAAGATGCAAAATGAGTTGGTATGCATATACGACTTATCAAACCTTGAAAGACCGTTAACAAAAGGGAAATGAACCCTAGAAGCATCAGTTCTGTAAACAAGCATCAGGGGAGCACATTGATCAGGCTTAATTAGCAAATAATGTAGATTTTTGTCCATGCTGGATTTGCAAGTTAAAATGAGAGATGGAGGATTACTAGGTTGCAATCGTGGCTTATAAATGTGGCTTATGAGAGAGAGAGAGAGAGAGAGAGAGAGAGAGAGAGGGAGAGAGAGAGAGAGAGAGAGAGAGAGAGAGAGAGAGAGAGAGAGAGCAGCAAACCTTCCTTTAATTTTTGCAAGGCTCCATGTAGTTGATCTTGTCCCTTATGCGTCAAGAACTGAATGGGGAAGCCAACACCAACAAACAACAAACAATTTAAGGCTATGGGCATTATGATAATAATGTTAGAGCTCACACGAAAATTTGAATACCTTTCCAAGGTGATGAAGACCTCGCTCGGCACATAAAGATAGAAGAACAATGATGAAGCAGACAAGGGCAACTATCCATGTTGACGTATACTCCAAGGAGCTACCGAGTTCCGCTTCCATTCCCGGTAATGCAGTTCACAACGAGGTTATCTTTGTATATATGACAGAGATGGTTGTGCTGGGGAGGCAAAGAATATGTAAAAGCTAAAAGGAGAACATTATAATGTGGACGCAAGTTTTTAATCAAATGAGAGGAAACAGACAACTCCCATTGATCGACCATTCTTAAGTAATGCACAGAATGTAGAAAAGTAGTTAAAGTGGAAAGGTAACAAAGAAGCTCTTGCTTTATTCTTAACTTTAGTCATTCCCCAAGCTTACAAGTCTGACTTGAGCATCCACAACCGCTTCCTATAAATTTTCCTATAATTTAGCTGAAAACCACGTGTTATGGACTCGTTTCACTGTCACCGACGTACGACTACCTGTAACCAAAGAGTAAGATAGCTTGGGGGCTCGTAAGAATGTCTCCGATGCCTAAGTCAGTGATCACAGTATATAGCCTCTCTTCAATATCAATGAATCAGATACTTTTACATACCTGGGCCTTTCGCATATATAAGGCTTGTAATCAGTTTGTTGCTTATAAGATAATGGATTTATCTGTTGTTTGAAACTCAAGCTCGCAGGTAAGGGATACATTTAAGGTTTAAATTAAATGGTAATCACCCTTATCGAATGTAGCTTTCAAATGATTACCCGTCGCTGGAGATGGACCGGACTCACGAAATGGGCTACTGACACTAGTCCCTGTTCTTACAAACGCAGTGAGCCAAGAGCCCATTCGACGGCCCAGGTTGATTCGAGCCCTTATAGATATTCAATACTCTCTACCACACTTCCTAAAATTTTATCCCAAATTTTCCTTATCTTTCAAAAACTTCTTACATCTCATTCACTATCATTTCTATATTCTATTAAAATAATATTTTTCTATTCTTTCTTTACTAATTTTTTCTCCCACTTCCATTACTAAACATAACTATTAACTGTTTTTTCTTTTTCCTTATGTTTTCAACTATCACCTTCAACCTAATTTTGTAAAAATAATTCTGATTTCTTTCTTGAGTACAATAATAGTTTGTTATTACTACATATTAAAAATAATTTTTTTTATGTATGTGCTTTTTCCAACACGGTGGTATTTGTGACAGATAAATAAAAATGAAGATTATGGTTTTGTTCAAGATGTAACGGTAATATTGTTGTCCTTTGTCTGACAGTAACATTTTGATTCACATATAATGATAATATTTTTTTGTCTTTTATATATCTAACGGTAACACATCTTCTATACAAATGCAACAGTAATATGTTTTTTCCTTTATCTAATGGAAACACATCTTCTCCAACTTCCAACAGTAATATTTTTTGTCCTTTGTCTATCAATAACAAACAGTAATATTTTTGTCTTTTGTATAACAGTAATATTTTTTGTCCTATATGTAACGGTAATATTTTTGAACTTTTTTTCCAACTCCCATATTCTTTCAAATAGTTTCCTTTTTGTGTATAAATAAGAGGACTTCTATTGCTTCCATTCACATTTTCAGCAACCTAAATCTCATTTCATTTTTAGAGAAATTTCATTCTGGCCTAATTTTCCACTGATTCTAAAATGGCTTGTTCATTCTTTTGCAAATTACTGCTAAACTTATCTTTTGAAGATAAGTTTGAGGTTGTTCTTAAAGATGATGACGGATCAACATCGACTCATCTTCGCAATTGCCACCATTGTAAGTATATTCAGCGTGATCATATGGAAGGGCACAAAAGGCTATTTTGTAGAAGTCTTTGTATATTCCTCAAATCTATTTTGAATGAGATTTCTTATGAGTCGTCCGTTGTTTCTTTGCATTCAATATAAGGTAGGGGCTTACGAGCCCTACTTCATCCAGAGAGGAGATAATGCTGGAAGACTTGGTCCATCTTCATTGCAAAAGATAACCGCCGTACTTAGAATGCTTGTGTATAGAATCACTAGTGATTTTGTGAAAGAATATATACGGATTGGTGAAAGCACCACAATAGAGAGGTTAAAAAAATTTATAACCACAATCGTAAATATCTTTTCTAATGAATATTTGCAGTCACCAAATGCCACTAATATTGCTCAATTACTCACTGTTTGTGAACATCGTGGATTCCCAAGAATGCTAGGAAGTACTAATTACATTCATTGGAAGTGAAAAAATTGTCCTGCTACTTGGAAAGATATGTACTTCGGCCATTGTTGTGAACCAACTATTATACTAGAAATGGTTACTTCATATGATCTTTGGATATGACATGCAATTTTTAGACTACCCGGTTTACATAACGATATCAATGTGCTAAAGAAATCTTTTATTTTCACTGAATTTGCCCAAGGGCGTGCTTCTCCAAAAAGTACTCAAGCAATGGCAAAGACTACACTATAGACAGCTACCTTGCTGATAGTATTTATCCAAAGTGGTCAACATTTATGAAGACTATTCCATTTCCACAAGGGAATAAGAAGAAGAATTTTGCAGTAGAACATGAATCAACAAAAAATGATGCAGAGCGTGCTTTTGAGGTCCTTCAACAATGCTTTGCAATCGTCCGTAGACTTGCTTGAATGTTCAAGATTAGGGATCTAATAAATATAATGAAAGAATGTGTTATTCTACATAATATGATCATCTATGACGAGCATGATGAAAGTCAAGGTCTCGAGTTCGAGTACGATCAAGTTGATGATGGTCTTCCTCAACTGTCATACAATCCTACAACCAAACTTATGGAGTTCTTTTAACGTCATCATGAAATTAGAGATACTTTGGCACATCATTAGCTCCAATTAGACCTAATTAAGCGTCAATGAGAATTATATTCCTAAAAGTAGAATTGTTGCAATGTTTGGATAATATTTGTTGTTAGTAGTAGTTTAATAGATATTCCTGCTTGTTCATCTTTCATTCCTTAAAAAATGTTCTCTTAAAGAACATGCCAAGCAAAGCTGGATTATGTTCATTATCTGTAATAGTTTAAACAGTTATAATATTATGTTCATCATCTTCTATTCATGTACAAAATTATTGTCAAAGACTTCAACCTTCCAGAAGAAAGATTGTCAATAGTACCAAAGTTTACCACACAGATTTACCGCATCAGTTATTCTACATAAAAACCAAAGCAAACAACATGAAAAAAGTGACTGATTAATGTTAACAAAATTATACAAATCCAATAATGTATCAAGAACAGATAAATTAGGAAAAAAAAACTATCAATATCGATGGTTGGAATTG
Organism: Carya illinoinensis; assembly: GCF_018687715.1. Classification (NCBI taxonomy): domain Eukaryota; kingdom Viridiplantae; phylum Streptophyta; class Magnoliopsida; order Fagales; family Juglandaceae; genus Carya; species Carya illinoinensis. The sequence goes on from NC_056761.1 coordinate 39,756,839, forward strand.
CGTCTTGCCAATATTTCGTTTTGATGTTACTGGAAATATGCCCGTTGTACTCCATGCAAAGTGGTCACATTCATCAGCATGATTCGCTCCTCTCTCTCCAACCTCTCACTCTTTGCTCTCTCCTCCATTTGGACCTGATCAAATTCCAGCATCTCAGACTCCAACCTTAATTTCTCATCCGTTTGCCGTATTTTATGTCTCTCCCTTCTAGATCATATGGCATCTTCTCTACTTTTAGACGGAAAAACTCTTTCTCCTGAGCACGTAACTCCTTAAGAAGAGTATACTTCAACTTACTCAGCTCAAATATTTCCTCTGCTGGCCTGCCTTAGGCCTTACACTTTGCTTTCTCAGCTTTTCTTTCGATTGGCCTCTCCAATTCAACAAACTCATTGTCGAGGACATTCTCTACCTTGAGGCCAGTTGCTAATCTACAAATGCATTTGAGGTACGAGTCAGGGTCGGGGACATCGTTGACTTTCGCTTTTAACCTTTGTCTATGCAATGTTGAATCCATTTAGATTGGTATTTCAACCAGAGCCAACAATGCTCAAAGTGAAAGGGGGAATTATCCAACGATTGGTACACGATCTTTGCTTTTTTAAACTTGCAATTGAAGAGAGAAAAAAATATTCAAAAAAAGAATGGTAAGAAAGATTAAAACAAAAAAACATTCAACAAAGCAGTTAGACAAAGTACTATGAACAAAATAGTTATACATTATCTTGTCGGTCATGCCACTTTGATTCAATCCTTCAACTTGGGCCCGTTTTGAACAAAATTTGTTGGTTGCCTTTTGAATGGTAGGCTACTGATGTATTAAAGAGTCAACACTCCGCTCAGTATTACTTGGTTTAAACTCATTAAAGTAATTCAAAATTTTATCCCAAAGTTGTGAGTGTTTTTGGTCCATCCCCTGGTTGGCATTTACCCTAGTATTTAGCCATACCAAGACAAGTAACTTATCTTCTTCTTGGATGATGTTTGCACCCTTTGTTGCTTTTTTAACGAGAGATGCTATATTTGGGATGGTGGTGGAGAGTTATCCAACATCACAAGAGAGTGTTGAGTTTGACTAATGTAAGTGTGGTCAATGGGAGGTTCTTGGCTGAGGAGGGTCGTGAAGTACATGTGTTCATGGTCTTAGGAATCCATCTCTAACAAATTGTAAACACACAACAGTTGGTAGACATTGGTGGAAACTAAGAACAATAGACTAAAGATTTTGATTCATAGACTTGGGAAATAAGTGGTAACAAATAGCAAGTGCAGCTCATTCTCAATGGTTGCATCAATCGGTTGCCAGTAATGATTGGCCGTCTGGGTTACCTTGCCATAGAGTATATGCCAACTTTCCTTTGTCCCCACTCAACTTTTTCATTATCACAGTCGGGGGCGATAGACAAGGACAAAGAACAAAATGAACAAACTAATCAACCAAATAGAACAGGATCATATTCCAATCAAAAAGCATATTTTCTCACAATTTCATGTGCCACTCAATCTTATAGAAAATCAATCAAGCTTACCAATCATCTAATATATGCCATTAAGCATCCAAGGAAAATAGACTTTTCCTATCACAAACGACAATGGTATCACAGCCTAACAAGTTTCTCTTAAAAGTAATAAATAATCCAACCAATTAATCCAAAATGGCCAAATATCATTCTTGAATAGAATAGGAAAAATGGCAAATTAATCCAACTAATAGAACTAAACAACATGGCTAAATCACAACACAAAACGACATAAATTAAATAGAAATTGGGAAAAGGAATTTCAAGAGGAGGCTCAGAATGGTTTTTTTATTTTAGCATCCGGCTCAAACATAACACAAGCTTGAATGGTTGCAATATGGTTGCTTTTATGATCATCCGACTTACCCTACCATATCGAGCTCGCCCCATTCATATAAATGGTGATTTTACACAATTATCATATTCAATCTTAACCATCATCACAACATAACTACAGCATAACCATCCACACAGCCCCAATGACAGCCTCATTGAAGTCAATAACTACATTTGTAAAGAACAAAGCAATGAAAGTGAGAATAAGAAAACAAGGAATCAAGAACAAGAATCAGAAAGCCAAGAACTGATGAAGCTAACCAACACAGTATTCACTCAGTAAATCAAAGTGTCAGGTTGTCCAAACAGAGAAGAAAGAAGCAGATATGAACAATATGGCAAGATCATATTGTTTCCTTATTTGATTGTTAACTTTGAATTTAGAAAAAGTTACCAAACAAGCATTGATTGAGTAGCAAAGTAGAAGACATAAATTTTAGGAAACACAAATCAAACAAGTAGTTAACCTATTGCAAATGGTCAGCCCCAGTGAAACAAAGTAGAATGTTAATTTTGTAGCGTACTTAAATGGCAAAGATAGATTGAGCAGCAGAACACATAAGTTTCACAAACAGAAATAAAAAAGAACCCAAATCTGTATGGATTAATTAGTGACAGTGAAACAAAGTTACTCTAAAAATAAAAAATGTTATAAAACTTATTAATAAAAAAAATGGCAAGCAACCACATTTATCCAAACAGAAAACACTTTGATGTGAAAATCCAAGCACATTAATATTTGAAAATGTTGATAGAATCATACGTATAAAGCTAAATTGAATAAATCTAAGAAATTTAACAAAACATGAATTTCAACAACAGCTCCTCAAAAATGGCAAGGTCATTGATTTTAACCACTTCATGTCACTATTGATGGGTTGCTCACTAATAGTGAAATAAAGCATAAGCATGTCAACATGCAACTAATAGTGAAATAAAGCATAAGCATGTAAACATAAAGGCACAATGAAATTGAAATGCTAGATTGAATTGCAGAAGGCATAAATTTCAGAAAACACAAAGCCCCATTGAAACAAAGCAGAATGTCAACTTCGTAGCACACTTAAATGGCAAAGGTAGATTGAATAGCAGAACACATCAATTTCACAAAGCAGAAATAAAAGAGAGCCAAAATTTGTATGGATTCATCACTGACAATGAAACAAATGGCATGTCAAATCCATAGCACACTAAAACGACAAAAGTAGATTGAATAGCAGAACGCATCAATTTTACAAAACACAAATCAAACAACCATAATTTGGTCACAGATTATACAATTGTTTTTCCAAAACCTACTCATAAATTGCCGTTAGAAACCCTAGAGAAGCATACACAAACCAATATGTAATAGTGGGTTAGGGTTATCAAGATCAATATCAAAATTCAATAATGGAGTTACAGAGACCCAAAATGGTAGAGCAGAAACTAAATGGACAAGAAAGAAAGGAAATTTGAATGGATTCATCACTAATAGTGAAACAAAGGAGCATGTAAAATTCTTAGCACACTGAAATGGAATTTTTATTTTTTTATTTTCAATAGCAAAACAAATCAATCTCACAAAACAAAAATCAAACAGCCAAAATTTGGTCACTAATTATACAAAATTTTTCCAAAACTTACAAGAATAATGCAATTATAGCTTGAGAAGAATACATAGAAACCAATATGTAATAGTAGGCTAGGGTTTTCAAGATCAACCTCAACATTCAACAATCCCAGAGACCCAAAATGGTAGAGCCAAAACGAACTATAAGTACAAAATTTCTCTCAGAGTTGATGGCATGAAGAAGAGATATGGACTGTGTGTGTGAGTTTGTGAGAGATGAAACCAAAATAGTGAGGTTTTTCAATCTTCATGAGAGAATTTTACCTATTTTATAAAAAATAGCAAAGGGTCTACCGTTGAAGGGGAGAGTGTAAGAGACGATCATTGTTCTTTCGCTCGAGGGGCATTGAAGCTGCGGGAGAGAGAGAGAGAGAGAGAGAGAGAGAGAGAGAGAGAGAGAGAGAGAGAGAGAGAGAGAGAGAGAGAGAGAGAGAGAGAGAGAGAGAGAGAGGTGTTCGAAAATAATTAAAAATAGGAAAGGGGATGTACAATCGTTCCTCATAGATGGGGAAGCATTGTACATAGAGTAAAGTTAAACCTAAAATAAGAAATTTGATGGCGTAGGAGGAAATGAGAGTTTCCTCCAAAGAAATTGCCAAAATTTGGAGAATAATTGTGTATAGGGAGCCGGATATAGGGCTGGGCAACCGGGCCGGATTTTTTTCTAGCCCAGTCCGGAACCCGGATAACCGGGTTCCGGTTAAGGGCACCGGCTCGGAAAATACCCAGGCCGATACCCGGTTTCTAAAACCCGGGTGCACCCGGGCCGGGTACCGGATTTAAAACCCGGTACCTGGGTTTTAAATCCGGTACCTGGGTTTTTAAAAAATCCAAACCCAGTGCCAAAACGACGCTGTTTTGGCACTGGATTATATCCCTCGGCATCTCGATTCCCCCCCCCCCCCAATCTGACTCTTTCTCTCTCTCTCTCTGTGAATCTTTCCGAAACCCTAGCCTCATCCCCTCCTCGTCGTCATCCACTCATCCCGTCGCTGCCGTCATCCCATCGTCGCCGTCATCCTGTCGTCATTTCATCTGGTCATCCTTAGAAACACTACAAATCAGGTTAGTTTTTGATGTTTGAAAATTTTGATCCCTCTCTAGGAGAAGCTGACTCTCCTTGTCCCTCTTGAATCCACCTCTTCTTTGATTCATTTCCCAAATTTTTAGACGTGGGTGTCTTCTATTTTTGTTTGTTGTTTCAGTGATGGAGGTGATGAGGGTAGTCCTCGTGAGTTGAGTTGGTTGGGAGATGTGGTGTAGAAATCATTTGTGTGGTTCTAGTTGTTTTCGTTGATTGATTTGGGACCGGGTCTGAGTAGTGAGTTGGGCCAAGAATTTAATGAGCTGGGTTTGTGAGGGATTGCTGCACAGGGAGTGTGAGCCCGATTGCATTATAATGACCGATTTGGGGTCAGTTATGTTGGACTTTTCAATTGTTCAAACTAAGCAATAATACTCTTGAAAATGAAGTTTGTTTTGGTCTGGGTTTTCTAATCTACATGGTTGCTAATTTTTTCGAAAGTGAATGTGAGTTGATGGGCGTTAATAAGTGTGGGTTGATATTAAAGGAAGATGGCATGATACTCACCATTTGATCTTCACTGTTTTGATGAAGGGAGTGGATTTTCTTGTGCAAAGTGAGAGGGGGACAGTTAGAATTGTGTTGATCTTGCAGAGAGATACGCCAGGCCATCGAGGTATTCCTTGCGCAGTCTTCATTAAAAGGAGTCTCATCTGACATTAGTTGTGTTTGGAAGCTGCCATGTGTGCTTTTCTTTCCATCTGTTTTTGCATGCATACTGTAATGCCTTCTATGGATGGTTGGTACTGTTGTTCCGAGGCTGCTGTACTGATCCATTTCACTGCAGAGGCAAGAGATCAATTGCAGCAGGCTACTTGCATTATAGAGCACCAGCCTTTCTCAATCTATAGCAGAACCAACAAAAACTAAGAAAATATATATATATATATTGGGTTTGGATTAGACCTGACCCGATCTAACAGCAAGAGACCACCAATTTGGCCAATTTGGGCAGGGTCAAACCAAGGTTTTTGTGTGTGTGTATATATATCTATATAAATTACTTTTTAAAAAATATATTCAAGAATTTTCCCATTAATTGAGCCCTTAAATGCCATCCACAAATCAACAAAAAAGTGATTGCCACTTTCCAACCATACATATGATGTATTAATGAAGGAACTTTTTGGTTGAAAATTGCTTAATTATAATACCTTGAGATAATCAAATGACTGTGGACAAACATAGTTATGTACAAGGTCAAATATTCTTATATGTAGAAAACAACCTAAGGAGAAAAATTAAATGATTTAGAAATGTTTAGAAATGTTTTGTATCCATCTTTTCTTTTCTTTTGTGGAGATCTTTTCCTGCCTTTTTGCATCTTCTCAGAGTTAAGTATAATATTTTGCTCTAGTATTCATAAAAATGTAGATTATCATACATGAACGTTCTTAAGGGTTTACTAAGTTTATAAATCTACGAGAAGTGAGAAATGTACACTGTTTATGCTTTATTGTTACAAGCTGGTAATACCTCTTATACACCATACTTCAAAATTAAAACTCTTGGCACCTGGACTGAGTTTTCTGCATGAATTAATTTCCTTTTTTGTTGTTGTTGTTGTTGTTGTTGTTGTAACTTTAACAGATGGAAGAAGATTCTGTGAGCTGTAATGTCGATATAACCCAAGGGGTTGGCGACTCCTCTTCTATTCCATTGGATGTAGAGGAGATTGAGACTCTTCCAACCCTTTCTTCATCCACACATACACAAGAACCTACCCGTTCCATCCCACCTTTACCCAAGAAATCCAAAAAAAAACCTAGCAAAAAAAAAAAAAATCTGGTCTGGTACCCGGTTGCCCAGCCCTAGCCGGATACTAGTGCTCTTAACATCGAAGATAACTTTCCTGAAAGGAATGACCTGGCCCTAGCAACCAACAGCACCAGGGAATAGATCGTACTACTATTGTTAGCTAACATGCGGCAAGTAACTTACTTAAATTAACTCTACTGTTCCAACTAAGATAATTACCCTGTCCAATCTCAGTTGTGGCTAATACATATATGCATGGGGAGTCTGGTGACCAATTCTGTCGCCAATGATAACGTAAGAGACAATATGGCAGTGGCAAATGTAATTTTCTCCCTGCGAAACATTCAGCGGAAGACAAATAATAAATTGACAATCTAGTACGTTAGCTAAAATGAGATCTGGTGTTGTCTGCTGTTTGAGTCCTCTCTCCTCTTACCAGCGCGTTACCAAGAGAGTTCGTTACGTTCAAGAATTGAAAACTCATGTAATGGCTGAAATCAATTGGCACAAACCGAGACTATATTGACATGAAAATACCAAGATCTGCCGCGGGAAGTTTAAGATAACATCGGATGGACATTTTATGGAAAATTTCAAAGCTAGGAAGAATAAAAAAGCAATACAACGAAGAAAACAAAATTGATGCAGTAAGATAGAAATTGATTTGTGAACTCATTTCAAACTGTTAAATTCTTGTCTAAAGAATGATAACGGTTACGTACATATATATTACATATACGAAAAAACTCAAACAAAGAGGCATTCTCAAACATCAGTGATCGATTCTTAACACTGGCCATGACCATTGAATCGCCAACCTGGCCCCAACCCATTGCATTTGGGAAGTTAGTCATTGCTTTCATATGTGCATCTCCTTCGTCGTAGCATTTCCCTTAACATTAAGGAGATACGAACACCATAAACTATTACTGCACCCAAAACTCATTAGTCATACAGCACACTTGGCAATAGAAGATGAGGTGACTCAATAATTCATGGTTTCCAAGGTGCCGGAGGTGGTGGCGGAGTTGGAAACATGGGGGGAACCGCAGAGAAGATGGTGTTCTTGTCAATCCCAGTAGTCCCATCACCAGACAAAGCCACAAGTGCGGCAACTAAACCTGCGTTGCCAGCAAGAGTCGGTTCTGTGTAATTGTAGTTTGTACGAACATCATGGAAACCATCATGCTTGTCAGGGCCAGCAACCATAGCTCCAACCAATGTATTTGGGTTTGGCTTCGTACTGTCCCGCCATTTCCAGCCTCCTTTACAGTTATACTTGACCTTGTTCTTAGGGATAGATGCACCTCTATGGTGGGCGTGTCTTGGGTAATGACTACCAAAACCCACAACATAGCTCATCTTGCGCGGGTTTCTTCCAAGGATGTAATCAATCTGCAAGTAACGCCAAAGTAAATTGTCCATCATTTATCAGCACCCACTTATTATGCGACCTTTTTTTTTATTGGTAAAATAAATTTATTGAAGGAGATTAAAACATCATGTACCTGTGTTTTGGCAAATTCACGCAATACTTTGGTTGAATAGAAATTGGGCCCACAATACCAACCAGGTGTATCTGCAGCTTCGAGATAATCACTATAGAGCGTAGCTAAAAAGGCTGCATTCACCACATATTGAAGAGGTTGAGGCCTTCCATGGTTTAACTGAATCAAACCCCCTGCAAAGACTCCAAAGAATCAGAAGGAATCCCATCCACACATTAAAATAGGGAAAGGATACTTAATATACCATTTGACAACCAGATTTGACTGAATTGAACAAAAATTATATTTTTTAATTGTTATTCAAATATTGGTATTTTCATAAATGAAAAATGACTTTTCAGCTGCCCTTTTTCTTAAAAAAAAATTGTGAATTTAAAGAACAAAATGAAAAAAATAACTTTGATTAATTCAGTCAAATCTGGTTGTCAAATGGTACGCTTCCTAGAAGGATACTTAAATTAGATATGGAACAATATAATGTCAATAGAGTCCTCACTTCAGATATAAGGTCAATGAAGTAAGAGGTAGTGTACCTTTGGTTCTATTAAAGCTAGTGAAAATGGGAAGGTATGAACACATAATGATGCTGGTCTGATTGTGGAATGTCCTTAAAATTTCCTCATATGGATACCCAGGGCTCAAGAACAACCGCAAACGGCTTAGAAGAACCTAACCACAAGAAAATAAGATCCAATTAGAAATAATCCCACGTATGACCAGAGAGCTCAGCTAAGTTTGGATTGAAAGGGACTTTCAACCCATCTCATCTCATCATTATAACTTTCACAAATTCCAATACAAAATATAATAAACAATTCAACTTTTTCAAATCTCAAAATAATAATAATATTAAAAACTAATATTATAATAATATTTTATTCAATTTTCAACTTTCATCTTAAGTTATCTCATCTTAACTCACTATCCAAACCTAACCTAATACAGGCAGAGGCAAGGGGAGGGGCTAGAAGAACCTAAACACAAGAAAACAAGACGTGTCATAGTTTGCAATTTATAATGATCTGTCATAACCATATCGTGCGATAGAGATTTTCAGATTGGCGAACATGTTAGATATGTATATATATATATGTACACATACATATATTTATAGATATATATTTGCTTCTTCACCTGTGTTTTATAGTTTCCCATCATTATATATAAAAAATATAAATTACATACAAATAGATTGTTCGGGGAAAATATACAGTCCCTCAAACTTCCACCCAATCTTCAGCTACCTGTTCCTAACTCTACTAAAAGATTGTAACGTACCATCTCCCCTACGAAGACAAAATCACCACTATAAATTCTAACACAACAACCAAATATAAAGACTATGTTGTTGAATATTAAGGTGTCGAAAAGAAAAACCCTAGAAACCCTTTGCGTGAAGGGAAACTCAGTGCTGTCCCATTGGGCGGCGGCTCCCACCTCCCCCCCTCCCTCTTTCGTTTTTGTTCTTCTATTTAGTAGTTTTTCTGCTTTGTCTGGTTTTGAGAATAAGGTTGATCGGTGATGGACTGCGTTGGCTCATGCGCATAGCCCAAGATCTTAGTGGCTCATCCCTCTATCTCTCCCTTTTTCCGGTTGTAAACAGAGGTGAAATGCAAAGGGGACAGAGAAAGAAAGGGATGCATGACCCCTATTTCGGAAAGGGGAGGTTGTTTTTCTAGGTCGGTTGCTCCCGGTCGGTTGTTTTGGTTGTAAATGCTCTATTTTCATAGCATAAAACAGAGGATTAAGTCCTCTTGCAGACGTGGAAGTTACCGAAAGGTAATGACGGCCTATGGAATGGCGGTATGTGATGCAAGGTGGGATGGGTCTCGGCGGGTGGGGGGGACATGCGTGCGAGAGAGGAGCGAAAATGTTTTGACTTGTGGATGTGCAGAAACTAGTGCTCCGACCGAAGTGCAGTTCCAGTGAACCACGGCGGAAGCCGGTGCTTGTGCGCTGGTGATCTCGTTGAGGTAAGGGAGGCGGTGGCGGCTTAAAGATGCAACCCTAATGTTCCTTCTTGCAACCAGACCTGATCCAGGGGCTTTCTTGTTTAAATGGGCCAGACGTGATCCAGGGGCTTTTTTGTTTAATGGGCCAGACGTGGTCCATGGGCTTTGGTGTTTATTGGGCCCATTTGTTTTTGATTTAGACTGGATCATGTATTTTGTTTTTTAAGTACTTTGTTTGTTTTATTTTATAAAAAATAAGAAATAGGCTATTGGACTTGAGGTCCATAGCAGTAAAGTCCCACTCCTCCTTAGGAGGAAGGTGGGTGACTATCTCACTCCTCCATTGGAGGAAGGTGAGTGTTTGTTGTACTCCTCCTTGAGAGGATGGAGCGTGTTAGTATCTCTCCTTTTCGGAAGAGAGGTCGTTTTAGTTCTGTTTTTTTTAAACAGAACGCTTTCTTAGTTTGACTGTTGTCAAGAGAGAGTATGTAGAAGTTAAGATAATGTCTGTCATAAAGAAATTTATAGGCGGGGGAGCCCTTCACAGTTGAGCAGTTTGGCTAGTAATTTGGATTTTTCCTGTATTAATTACTCATAGTTGTAACTTCGGTTTCATTGAATGAAATGAAGTCTATTTCAAATATATATATATAAAGACTAAGAGAGAGAGTTTTAGAGAGAGAAAATTCTCTCCGTACATCTAAAGTTTTCTCATGAGGAAAAGTGAAAACTTTTCCTTCTGGTGAAGCTTGAGGTTGCTAAATCTTGAGTGGGATGGGGCTTTCGAAATTTGTGGTTATAGAAGCTAAGGAATTTGAGGTTTTTAGAGATGGGGTGCAAGTGTTCATTATTGAGAGAGGGAGAAGAGTGATAACAGAGATGTGTTTGGGTCTGAACTCAGTTAGATGGTTCATTAAAGCCATGGAGGATTGTCTGAAAAGTGGGAGGAAGGTGTTCTATTCTGCACATAGAGAAAGAGGAAGAGGTTATACTGCACAGAAATGCTCCAACTTCAGGGGTGGATACATGGAGGTGGTGGCATATGGAGGAGGTGGGCACAGAAACTCTGTTTGTATACTAGAGGATAAAGATGGTAGGGGATGGAGGAGGTTGATGGAGGTAATGAGGGAGGTGGGAGGAAGCCCTGCTGTCTTACCACCACCAGAGAAGGCTGTGCAGTTTGCCTCTCGATCGTATAGGGAGGCTCTCCAACAGAAGCCTAGTAACCAGTTTTCCAATGTCAGAATAGGGGACAAGCCGAGAGATAGGGTAGGTCTGCCGAGAGGTGTTTTTCCAGCTGCTAACCAGAGTGTAGTAGGAAATGGCAGAGAAAATGATGGCCTTAATATGGAAAGGGAGGAATGCGTGTTACAGGAGCTGATGGCACAAGTCAAAGATATGCAGGAAAAAATTGAATGGCTTATCAAAAGGGCGGAAGAAAAAAACATGGGCTTGGGCTTAGACATGGGCCACGAATCAGAAATGCAGTTGGGCCGACATACAGAAGTGCAGGTGCAAATGGGTCAGGACTTGTTGGCTGGGCTGAAGGGTAAAGGGCTGGATCTCGGCCCAAGCCCGAGAAAGAAGTGGGTGGATACGGGGAGGAGGTATCCAGCAGCATCCGATATTTTGGCCAAGCCAAAATCCTCAGTATCGGAGCCGATACTTGAGCAAAGGGTGACAAAGTCGACCCAGACTTTTTCGGTGGTCTCGGAGGAGGCAGATGGTGGTCCGGTGAAGGCCAACTTAGCAATGGTTATGGAAGAGGCAGAAATTTTGGGTAGCGATGGAGACTCTACATGTAACCCGACATCTGTGGATGAGGAGCTGACCTCGCCGATGGGACAGAAAACGCCGACAACCTCGAATATGACTCTGCGCAACCCAACGTCACTGCAGGAGATCCAGAGCACGCCGATGAGTAAGCTGAGAATTGCTGGAAGGCTGATGAGTGCGATGGGGAGCTTGGGTCAGACACAGACCATGTCGTTGGAGGAAGAGGAACCCATAGCAAGTGAAGAATGTCCTACGCCTGGGGAAGAAGATGAAATTCCAGATGTAGAAGGGGTTAGAGCCTCTCGGGTGAAGGAAAATGTGGAAGAAAAGGAGAGAAGGGAGGTGGAAGGGGAAGGTTCAATGGTTCTGTTTGAGGGTGAGGATTCCTATAAGTATGATAACTCCCCTACCCCATAATTGGGTCCTGAACAAGGTGATAGAGATGCAAAGTGTGGTGGGGATCTCGTGTGTGGGCTATGAAGACCAATTCAAGGCGCTGTTAACAGCCATTGAGGCCAGTCACTATCAACATGGTGCTGTATCAAAAAAAAGTAGGGAGTTGAGAAAGCTTACTTGGTCTATTAATTATGATGGCAAGGATGGAAAGGAGGGGAGTACAAGTCGTAGTAGAAATAAGGGAAGGGTTGTGTCAGTTGTTAAATGAAGCCAAAAATTCTGAGCTGGAATGTAAGGGGGTTGAATGAGGTTAACAAACGCCTCCGGGTACGATCTTTGTTGAGACAATGGAAGCTGGATATTATTTGCTTGCAGGAAACAAAATTGAAGATTATTACAAGAAGAGTCATAAGGAGTTTATGGAGCTGCCAATTTGCAGGATGGTCCTATTTACTTTCGAAAGGGGCATCAGGGGGAGTATTAGTTATGTGGGATAAAAGGGTGGTGGAAAATATTGATGAGTTTGTGGGAGAATATTCGGTGGGGTGCTTGTTCAAAAACTTTGAAGATGGGTTTGCGTTGGCTTTCACTGGTGTGTATGGTCCTAATTTGGATTGTAAGCGGCGGATGCTTTGGGATGAACTTGCAGGTATGGCCGCATGGTGGGAGGTGCCATGGTGTATTAGAGGAGATTTTAATGTGACTAGATTTCCTAGCGAAAGATCGGGGGAGGGTCGACAAACTCTTGCTATGAGGGAATTTTCAGAATTTATTTATGAGCTGGAATTAATGGATGTACCACTTATGGGGGGTAATTATACTTGGTCCTCAAATCAAGCCTGGTCAAGAATAGATAGATTCTTAATATCTCCATCTTGGAAGAAACATTATCCAGATCTCTCTCAGAAAAGGCTCTCTAGGATTTGTTCGGACCACTTTCCCATTGTGCTGGATTGTGGAGGGATCCCAGGGGGTAGAAGGCCTTTTAAATTTGAGAATATGTGGTTAAAACATGAGGGGTTTGTGGAGTTGGTGGGACAATGGTGGAGCTCATATCATTTGCAGGGCAACCCAAGTAATGTATTGGCTGGAAAGTTGAAGTCGTTGAAAAAGGATTTGAAGTTATGGAATGAGCAAATATTTGGTGATGTTACGCTACAAAAAAAAAATCTGTTTCAAGAGCTACAAAGCTTGGAGGGAGGTGGAGATGAGAGCAATCGCAAAGGGCAAGTTGTTGCTGATTTGGAAAGAGTGATTCTTATGGAGGAAATTTCGTGGCGACAAAAGTCAAGGGCTTTGTGGCTTAGGGAGGGAGATAGGTGCACGAAGTTTTTTCATCGCATTGCAAACTCTCATAGGAGGTTCAATACCATTGAGTCTCTAAACGTGGATGGCGGTGCACTTACAAACCAAGCTGAAATTAAGAATCATGTGGCTGGACACTTTAAACATTTATTATCAGAACCTCATGATTGGAGACCTACTTTAGACGGATTAGATTTTGAGCACATCGACCAAAGGAGTATGGCGTGGTTGAAGAAACCATTTGAAGAGGAAGAGGTACACATAGTAGTCAGGAAAATGAATAAAGACAAAGCACCGGGCCCGGATGGCTTTACTATGGCTTTCTTTCAGAAGTGCTGGGAGGTGGTGAGGGAAGATGTAATGCAGGTTTTCCAGGAATTTTTCACATATGGCAAATTTGAGAAGAGTTTGAATGCTACTTTCATCGCACTAGTCCCAAAAAAAAAAGGGTGCTATAGAGGTACAAGATTTTAGGCCTATTAGTTTGGTGGGGAGCATTTACAAGATAATCTCTAAAATCCTGGCTAATAGAATGAGCACAGTCATGGATAAAGTTATCTCCAAGACTCAAAATGCTTTTGTGAGAGGGCGCCAAATACTGGATTCGGTCCTTATAGCAAATGAGTGTTTGGACTATAGGATCAAGGCGGGAGAGCCAGGTATTTTATGCAAATTAGACATAGAAAAGGCCTATGATCATGTCAACTGGGACTTCTTGTTATACATGTTGAGTAGATGTGGTTTTGGGACAAGATGGAGAAAGTGGATGAGACATTGTGTGTCAACGGCTCGTTTCTCAGTGTTAGTAAATGGAGATTCAGTGGGATTCTTTAATAGCTCGCGGGGATTACGACAAGGTAATCCATTATCACCCCTTTTATTTGTCATCGTAATGGAGGCCCTAAGTCGAATGCTGTCAGCTGCGGTGGAGGGGGGTTTCCTAGCTGATTTTGTAATGGGGAACATTAACATTTCACATCTCTTGTTTGCGGACGACACCTTGCTGTTTTGTGAGGCAAATTCAGGACATGTACAAGCCTTGAAGGCCATTTTATTGTGTTTTGAAGCGGTATCGGGGTTAAAAATTAATCTTGCAAAGACGGAGATGGTTGCGGTTCGTGAGGTGAGGAACATTAGAGGGTTCGCCAACATTTTGGGATGTGGAGTCTCCTCTTTGCCATTGAAGTATCTTGGCCTCCCCTTGGGGGCTACTTTCAAAGCCAAGGTAATTTGGGAGGAGGTGTTGGAGAAATTAGAGAATAAATTGGCCGGGTGGAAAAGGTTGTATTTAACTAAAGGGGGGCGGACCACTCTTATCAAGAGCACACTATCCAACATTCCTACATACTACTTGTCTCTATTTCCTCTCCCTGCCAGCATAGCAACAAAAATGGAGAAACTTCAACGTGATTTTTTGTGGAGTGGCTTAGGCGAGGAGCTCAAGTTCCATCTAGTAGGATGGCATAAGGTGTGTACTCCGTTGAGAGATGGGGGCTTGGGGATCTGGAATGTGAGGGCTTTTAATGAGGCATTATTAGGAAAATGGTTATGGCGGTATAACAAGGAAAGGGGAGCCTTATGGAAAGAAGTGATTGATATGAAGTATGGAAGTGAACGAGGGGGTTGGTGCTCTAAGGAAAGTAGGGGGGTGGGGTTATGGAAGTACATAAGGAAAGGTTGGTGTACCTTTGCTAGTAACACTCGTCTTTGGGTGGGAAATGGTAGGAGGGTTAGCTTTTGGAATGAGGTGTGGGTGGGAGACACGGTTTTAAAGGAGGTCTATCCTAATATTTTCAAAATTGCTCGGGACAAAGAAGCAATGGTGGCTGATTTGAGGGTAATAAGCAATGGTGCACAGGAGTGGAATATAAGTCTTATCCGGGATGCACATGATTGGGAAGTTACCGGGATGGTGGAGTTTCTCAGCTTGCTGTATAACACGGTTATCAATGCTACAAGCGAGGACAAGATAGTATGGAAACCTTCGAGAAAAGGGAAGTTTTCTGTGTGCTCCTTTTATGATACAATTACTATGCAGCGAAGATACAATTTTCCTTGGAAGAATGTTTGGAGGAGCAAAGCACCTAAAAAGGTCGCTTTCTTTGTATGGACAGCAGCATTAGGGAAGATTCTTACTATGGACAATTTAAGAAGAAGAAGCATAATCATAACCGAATGGTGCTGTATGTGCAAAAAGAATGGTGAAATAGACCATTTACTTTTACATTGTGAATTTGCCCGGGAAATCTGGAATTTTTTCTTCAGCAGAATGGATATAGCATGGGTCATGCCGGGAAGAGTGATAGAATTAATTGCAAGCTGGAGAGGAATTGCGGGGACACCACAGATTGCGGCTGTATGGAAGATGGCTCCTCTTTGTATTCTTTGGTGTAAAAGAAATGATAGACTTTTTGAGGATCAAGAACGTTCCATAGAAGAGTTTAGGAGGTTTTTTTGGAAGACTTTATTTATGTGGGCCATCGCTCTAGAGCTGAATGGTCTCAGTTTCCAAGATTTCCTTGTATTAGTTGCTAAATCCTAAATAGGTGTATTCACATGTATACCTCCAGTGTACATGGAATATACTTATTAATAAAAGTTCTTATTACTTATCAAAAAAATATAAAGACTGTAAAAATAATTATTTTTTAAAAATAATTTTCACATTTTTCAAGTTTTTGACTTTTCAATTTTTTTTCTTGTTTTTAATGCTATTTTAGATTTTTTTATTCTTTCAAAAAATTTCCCCATTTTTTCTTTTTCATAACTATCTTTCTTTTTACTGTTTTTAAAGTTTTTATTTTCATTTTTATTTTTACGATTATGACTTTTATTTTTCTATCAAGGGCATTTATGTCAAATTAATTGACAGAGAATTGCAATTTTTAGTAGCTTAAGGGAGTAATTGCCAAAATTGATAGTTAGGGGGTAATTCCAAATGAGATCGCAGTTTAAGGGGTTATTTACAAAAGCTTTTTATTATAATATAAGTTCAGCCCCAAAAGATAAATTTTTGACTTCTCCATTGGCTCTAAAGTTGGGAAGTCAAACACAGAAACTCGTGAACTTGGTCCTCTAGACATACAAATGAAATTAGCATAATGATAAAAAAATATCGATGTAACATGCTGTAGAACTTAACTCTTCAAAGATTCCGGAATAATGAACATTTCCAATTCACAAAATAGGCAGGCAGACCCAAGCCTCATTGGGGGCATCCCCCCAAAAGAAAATTTAAAAAAAAAAAAAAAAAAAAAAAAAAAAAAACAAAACAAAAACAAAACATCCTTAAAAACAATCGTTTTAGTTTTGTTTAATATGGTGGACTGTAAAAATTACCACACCCAAAAAAATCTAGATAGTTTTGCCCCCCTCCTAAATTAAACTTTTTGGTCCCACCCGTGTATAGCCCTCACCCTTGACACAAATAGACATACCACGAATTCCATACAAATCCTTTTCAATATGATACTTTCCCATGCATTAAAATTTCACATGCTGTAAAATGGGGCATATACACATTTATGACGCTGACCCATAAGAATTCATCACTCTAATTTTACACAGCTAAAAGCAGTAGAAACAAACAAGAAATCAACCCCCACATATGCATATACATAAACATTTTTTTGGTGAGTATATATACATAAACATAAAGTAAGAAATTCATGGTAAGTATTAACATGGGGCATGCAGGAAGAAATAACTGATATTTATTCCAAGCAGAAATAACTGCAATCAAATCTAATAGCATAACACATCTATAACATATGAGCACGCAAAAAATATTGGATTAAGGGTGAATCTCTCTCCATCAGAATGAACATCAAGTAAGCAGTAAATGTATCATTGCATTCAACCCACATTAAAAGAGCCAAAAATAAGTTCAGACCTTAACTTCCTTGTTATGAAAAAGCACAACACATGTTGAAACCAAAAGTTACATGGTAACAAGAAACAATATTAAGTTACCTGAGCACCAGCAAGTTTGTTGTCCCAGCTCAGCACACCATAATCAGGGCCTCCCCAGAAAGCACCAGCATGTTTGGCCAGACCAGGTGAGGTGGCAAGCTGAAGATAGGAGGAGTTACCAGTTGCATAGTACAACCAAGCACCACCCCATACAAACTCATCCCAGTAGCTAGTGGAATTGTAAAACATCGCAGCTTCTGATCCACTTGCACTGTATCTGCCCCTACGATCCCTTGAAAACTTGAAGAGTGTTCGGGCACCGTGGACGAGTTTCTGTGAATAGGCCTTGTTGTCCTTGAAAACGATAGATGCAGCAGCTAGAGCAGCAGCCATTTCTGCAGCAAGATCTGAGCAGGTGCTACATGGAGACACAGGTCGTTTATAATCGATGTCCTCAGGACGCATCCAGCAATAATGATCATTAGGAGTTGTACTCCCTCCAGAGGTATCTCCAACCCCAACCTGTTGAAAATGAGAGGAAAGCATTCATTACAAATGAAATGTTTTTTGGTTATATTGCTCACTGTACGAAGCAGTTGCTTATTGAGTAATTTGACTTAGTTTTGTTTTTATTTGTTAACGATCCCAGGTAATGATCAATCTGAGAATGCAGCTGCAAAAAAAGACATGGCTCAGGCTTTTTTCTTTTTTTCCTCTCTCCATAAGCAAGCAAACTTTATTAAAATAAAAAATGATATAAGTTAGAGAGGGTGGAGTTCCCCAACAAAACACCCCAAAACAACAACCACAATACAAACGAGGTGGAAAAAAAAGATAAAGAAAGGAATTTTGAGACCAATTTCTTGGTCTCTATGCAAGCCCTACAAAGAGGGTACCATCTTAAAAGACGTTTTGAAAGTAAGCCACCACTGGAGGCAGTGCAAGAGGAAGCACTGTAGTTAAAAGTCTTGAGATATTTGTTGGTAAGGTCCTTAGTTTCTTTCACAAGATCACCGGTTGGCGAAAACAATAACCTGGATAGATTGGCATCGGAAGGGCAGATATGCAGTGGCGGAATAGCCAACCCGTGCCTTTAGAGTGGTGAGTGAGGACCATACGCCAGTGGAATGTAGGTGGGGTCAAGCCGATTTGAAGGATCGGAGGATGGGGAGTCTACTGGTACGGCACGTGTAGCCAGCAGAGCTGTCGGAGTGCAACAGCGCGTGAAGGCCATGTGCGGAAACAAGCCGCAGGTGAGGGTCATGCGGCGACATTTTGGGCACTGTTCCATGTCGTCCCAATAGATCTGCGGAAGGGGAACATCGTGGTGGGGCGCTTGTCGACTGCTCAGGTTAAAGTCCTTGACCATTTTTAAAGATTTTAGTTTATGTTTTATAAGTAATTTAAAAAATGGTTAATAAGTGCAATTTATGAGGGAGGGGATGTTGGAGGATTTCAAGAAAGCAAAGAATGTGCCGCCCCTCTCTCCCTCACCCTTAAAGCTTAAACTTTATTCAAAAGTTCAAAGAGAAGCAACATCTGGTCCCTACTCCAAAGGACTAATCAATGGTGTAATTAAAGCCAATTGGAATTATTACAAGAGCAAGCACTTCTCCCTCCCAAATAATATGTGGTCCCATACACCACCAACACTTATCACTCAGTATGGGGTATCATAATCTCTCCCCTTCCCATAAATTTTCGACATCCTCGTCAAGCTATTCCACGGTTGGTGACATTGCTTATGTCTCACACTTTTGGTTAAGATAGATTATGATACCATTTGTAACACTTGAAGAAAGGCCCAAACCACATCTAGGCCTTACTCCAAATGGACTAGTGAATGGTACAATTGGAGTCTATTGGAATCCTTATAAGGAGAAAAAACTTCTCTCCCCCAAGTAATGTGGGACCTGATACACCATCTACACTCATTAGTTAGTATGGGGGGTGTCATAAAGGCCTAAGGAGGGGTGAGTGTGATAACCCATACTAAGTGATAATGTAGGTGGTGTATGGCATCTCACATTGCTTGGAGGGAAGAAGTTCTTAATCTTTATGTCAAAGCCTACCCAGCCGGAATAAGGGACTTAAGTCATGCCACCTATGATGCCCTGACGAGGACATCGGCAATTTAAGAGATTTTGATACCCCATGTTGATTGATGAGAATAGGTGGTATATGGAATCTCACATTGTTTGGGAGGCAGAAGTTCTTGCGGTTTATAATGATTCCAATGGGGCATTGACTAGTCTTTTTAGAGTAGGGCCTAAGTGTAGCTTAGGCCTCCCTGGTGGCGGTATAGATTCATTCTTGGTTTTTCTTCATCAAACATGCAAGGTAAAGTGTTATAAACTCTCTAGACTGCCTGCCGCAAATCTTGAATTGGAACCTAGAGGGAAGGCCACCAATCACACTCCACCCTCCCTACAATTTGCGGTAATGGGATGATTTTTCATCCAGCTTTTGATTCCAGCCATTTCACCTTTAACCCAGCCTCTTGAAATAGGTTTCAATCGATGTCCTATTTTCTTATGCATTCCAACAGCCAATTGTTGAACCTTGAAGAGTTCTAAGGGGCTGAGGACTCGTGAACAACCTATAGAGTCCATTTTGACTGAGTTTTATCGAGCTTCAGCCTAGAGTCAATCCTCTTTCAAAAAACTCTTGAAAGGGACCTTGGTGAGGACTTTCAATGACCCTTATGATACACTATGATAAATGTAAGATGATTTAGCGATTTAGGGTTAAATTCTTGGTGTAAGGGACTCCTATACATGTCGCCCAGATTAGAAGGGCACTATTTTTGTGATAATACCTCCAAAAGAACTTGCCTTTGGCTCCATTCCTTAGATAACATACAAGAATTGAGAAGTCCTCCATTCAATTGAATGACCCTCTACATGTAAGACCTATTGCTCATGCAATTTGGGATCCTCATTTTGGTCAACCGGCTGTGGAAGCTTTTACTTGAGGGGGTGCTCTTGTACCAATAAATATCACTTATTCTGGAATTTATCAATGATCCCATATAGAATGGACATCATAGAAAAGCAAAAATGGCTATAAATGAATCAGTTTGTATGATTGTTCATCCAATACTTGCTCTATTTAACTCAAACCGAGCTTGACTCATGGGAGAAAAAAACTCTTAACATCAAAACAAAAACCTGATCGATCAGTAAATGAGGCATACTTGATTAAGCTCGGCTCAACTCAACTCAACTCGTTGGCTATGCCTGACTCAATTAAAGTTTGGTCATACATCATTGAATATATATATATATATAATTTATTCCTATATATTAAAATTTTTTATATGTATATAGATACGTATGTGTATAGATTAAATTTAGTAATACAAACATAGCAACCTTTTGTAATTATATATATAACACTTATTCCGGTTATTCGTTGGTTACCAAGTACTTAAGTGATTAAATTATAGTATATATTTTATAATATATATAATAGTTAGTCTAATATACTAGTATATAGGAACCATAAAAAAAATGTGTATGCTACCGCCATACAAATACCATGTCACATTGCAAAACTAATATATATATTATATATATATAACAAATAAGTAACTTATGTGGACATATAACATATGGTTATTAGAGATAAACATTGACTAGTCACATATTGTAGTGGATAGGTTATATAAAATGCTTATAATTAGTCATCTATAGTAGTTAAATATTATTCATATTTTTTCAATTTTGTTTTTCTTTCATATAATGTTTATTATTTTTACCCCAATTGTAATTATTTAGGTTGAAATCTAGAAAGGTGGAAGGCAATTTTTTTTATTTCCACATTTTCATTTATTCATAAAATTTTTATAATCTTATAATTCAATATAGGGTCTATATGTTAGTTGTAAGAATTTCATTTAATTTAATAATCCTTTGTATCTTTTATACTTTTAATTTTTTTTTTCTCATTGGTAATCAAGAAATTTTATTCATAAGAATAGGCAAAGCCCAAGTACACAGGGAGTAAACATGAGAAAAAATATTAAGATCCAGGGGGAATTTTTATTTTTATTTTACTTTTAATTATTTAATTTCATTCAAAATAAATAAAATAGGTTAAAAACATATGAGCAAAGCTTGAGAAATAACTCGACTTGACTCGAGCTCGTAAAACATGAGCAAATCTTGAGAAGCAATTCGACTCGGCTTGAGCTCATAAAAAAGAGCTTGACCAAAGCTCGGAAAATAACTTAACTTGACCCGAGCTTGTGTATTGATCAGCTTGAGCTTGACAAGCTCCCAAATCGAGCTCAAGCTCCAGCTATTTAAGTCAAGCTGGACTCGACAAAAGATCAGCTCGGCCCGATTACAACTTTAAATTAGTAATAGTAGAATAATGATAGGTTTACCACTATTTTACCACTCTTTTACCACTTTTTTTAATTTTTTAATTTTTTTAATTTTTTTTTTTTTACTTAATGATTAAGCAAGTGAATATTACTAAAATTATATATTTTTAAAATTTTTTCTTAATGGTTAAGGATGTTAAAAAAATACTTAAAAGAAAATGATAAAAAAATAAATACACTATAAGTGGTAAAATAGTGGTAAAAGGGTGGTAAGTGTATCATTACCCGTAATAGTAACCATCATACTGCAAGTACAGCTCTAGGACAGCCCCTAAGGGGAGCTGTCTTGTCCTTCCTAACAGATTAAGGCAGGTAGACTCACACACAGCATGAAGCATAGCTCAATGGCAGGAAACTAGGCTGCAGGCACAATCTGATTCCTAGATATTCCTATCAGCTATATGGTTAAATGAATGACCAAATATGTAGATGTACCTGCGCAACCATACTGTCTATGGTATCAGCGGAATGGTTGAAAGTCTTGAGAAGGTAATCAGTCCCCCATTTTATTATCTCTTTAACATGGTTGAGCTCCCCAGCAGCTTCATATTTGGCACTGTATTCAATTACACTCCAGCTCAACATGGTCATGGCAAACGAGGCCGGGAAGTTGAACTTGATAGCATCTCCAGCATCATAATATCCACCCACCAGATCTTTGTAAAAGGTGGCGGTATCGGACTTGCCATCATCCAGACAGGAGCTCCCTCTCCATGAGACGTTATTATGCTTTGGCAACTTCCCAGCTGCGATTTTGAAGCAAAAATAAATAAATAAACAAAGAGAACGAAGTATTTTCTAACTTGATAAACTATAAGACCGGGTCCAGTGGTTAAGCCAAGATTTTACTTCCGAGGTGCAAAATCTAATTAAAATAAATTTATATATGTTTTTGTAAAAATGTTTTTTTTACGTATTAAAAAAATATTTTTTACGTCAACAAAAAAGTAATATTAATCTCATACAACTTTTCATATTCTGAAATCATCTCTAGTCCTATATCCTATAAAAAATGTATTGCAATGGTATTAAATTAATATAAACTTTTCTTGAACAAAAGTAAATTGATCTAACGCTGTTTTTTGTACAAACTTTTTTACTTCAGAAAAAACTTAGCAAAAATTGTTTTCTACAAGTTTTCGTATTCTGTAATAATCAGCCCTTCATTAATTTTATAAAAACTTGTGTGACTATTAATAAAGTTTGCGACATATACAAAACTAAGTAACCATTATAAAACTTGATTGAACAACGAAACTTAAAAGTAATATAAGGAAGTCATAACGAGTTGATCCAGGATTTTCCATCTCTCGTTTGCTTTTATTTTGGGTAGAGATTATTTTTTAAAATGGGATTGTGAATGAATCAGCTAGGGTGTATGTGAGAGTTTCAGTCATTCGTTTTTGACATATTAAAACTACATTTAAGTAAATAAATTTTACTTTTGTTTTGTGTGAGAACATAGTTTTTTAATGATTAAACTTTTAAAAATGGTTGTCATAACTGAATATGTTATTATTTTTTCTTTAATCAAAGTCGTCTATTTCAGAATCAAGTTTTTCTTATCAAATCGAGCAGGACCCTGGTCAGCGGCGGAGCCGCATAGTAATCAATGGGAGTATCTTTCACAATCAAAATAATAGAGAGACAGTTCTTTTTATCATACTTTAAATAATTATATGGACATTTTTTAAAAATAACTTATAAAAATAAAATCCCTTAAACATTTTAAAACATAATTATAAAAATGATATAAAATATATATATGTGTGTGGGTGCGCGCGCGCGCGCGCGTGTCTATGTACTCTATTATCAGCAGAAAAAAAATAAAAAATGTACTCTTTTATCAAACAAAAGCAGATCTACTTAACACGAATAGGGCAAAGTAAGATAGATTACATCGTTGGACATTGAAGAACATGAGAGCCTTGTGGAGGGCGAGGGTGTAGTTGTCAGGGGGAGGATGTGAATGGCGGTGGCGTGGTACGGTCTTGACGATTAGGGTGATGAAGCCAGCCAAGAAGGCAGAGACAAGCAGCGTGCCGACAGTCCAGACGAAGATCTTGCGGCTGACGATGATGCAGCCCAGATCCACGTACTTCTTCTTCTTCTGCTCGCCGGGGCCCAGCAGCCAGCTCTGCTGTGTTTCGTCGAGAGGCCGAGACAGCGCCGCCCTGTCCACGTCCTGCAGATTACGGCTCCGGTCGTCGTCTGTGGCCGAGTCCGCGGCGTTTATCTCAAGGGGCCCACCCCACGGATCCCTGCCGTACATTCTTAGCTTGATTTAGCTTCCTTCCAAGTTGCTAGCTTCCCACCCAATTATTAGTAATGCCAGAGCGGCTTCACGCCGAATGCACAAAAGATCAGGAAGGAGCGGATTGAGGTTTACAGATCTAAGACAAATATCACGATAATATCTGGACAGACATAGGGGTATCGTAGCAGTAGCGTTACAGCACAATTTGAAAGGAAAAGGACAAATTGAAGGAGAGACACGCATAGAGTCCCACCCTTTACCCTTTATTGGAGAAGGAAGAGTGAGGAGTACGACGGGTATTCAGAAATTTAAGATTAAAAAATTGTAGGATCGGTGGTTGCGGATGACCTGGTGACGGTGGGCAGTCAACAATTATGTGGTAATGTCTCCAAATTCATGTACGCTTTTGGTTGATGACACCGACCTTCGAACTAATCGATAATGCCATTCGAGCTGAAAAAAATAACCATTAAATGTTGACATTAGAAATGTGTTTAGCGACTATACTCTAATGTTTTAATTAAGTTTTGGGTTAAATTCAACCCTCCATTATAATCTCGAATAGTTGGACTTATTTACGTGACATGCCACATATGAAAAAAAATGTTAATGTTGTAAATACATACATTTCGTGGATGATAATGTTGTAAATATTATTGTGTATGTGAATTGATTATTGTGTATGTGAGAGCTTCTTGTACATGTGAATTGGTTCATGTTGTACATGTGAATTATTTGGCACAACAGCAACCCGCCCGGCCAACCAGTCCTGTATCTGAGCCCGACCCGACCCGTTCATGATGCCAAAACAGATCCGACCCGATTCTTGTTGGACCAACCTAGTTTCACTTAAAAAAATAAAGAGAGAGAGAGAGAGCGCAAAAGAAGGAGAAAATCCTCCACGGACATCACTTTCGTATTCCTCCTCTGTTTCACTTCTCATGTGCTCCTTAATTAACAATCTCTCCTTTGGTTATGCTGTGTACAATTGCTATAGCCTTTGTGTTCTGCCACCTGATCTCATCCAAAGTTTAATATTTAAAGCTACATCGGTTTGAGTGCTTTGTACATTTTCGGACCAGATCTAAACTTTGAACCCAACTCATCTCCAGTTCTCCACATGTAAGCATTCTGATTTATCTCTTTTTGAAAATTAAAAAACGTGTAACCTTAGGCTTCAGAAAAAGAAAAAGAAAACCCAGTGAGGGGCTGGGGGAAGAAGATAGGATTTTGAAGGAGACCATCGGTGTGGCCGCCATGATTTAAAAGAAGAGAAATGAAGAGTAAGGTTTTTACAAAGTTAAAATTTCCAGTCCATCTTCAGGATTTTGTTGCGGAAGTGTGTGGGTAAAAAAACCCAGCGACACCTTTCTGGAATTATCAGCTGCAAAACATCTCTATTGTTGCTCCTCGCCTGCATGTCCATATATTCGGATGAAGAACATGAAAATTTTACGCACTACCCAGCAAGCTGCCTGGGTAATCAAAGAGAGGTGTGCAACTATAGCAAGCTATTTGAATAGCCGAGATGGGAAGAAATACCCACGACGGTAAGGGTGGTAGAAAGACTATAACCAACGGGGTCAAGAGGTGGATAGAGATATGGAAAGAGGAGGCCGAGAGATTTGGGGAGGGTTTGCTGATAGAGAGAAAATGGGAGGATTTTGTAGTCGGGTCATTTTACATTTAGCGGGTTCGACCCGCAAGATAAATCAAACCATATTTTTTGGTCGGATCTCGCGAACGGGCTGAGTTATCGGATTTTCTGCACAGGCCTAACCACTATGGAAGTTGTATACAAAAAGAGGTCTTGATGATCATTTGTAATACACATGAAAGAGAAGGGTAGTGAATAATATTGAACTCTTGAAAAATCAAGTATTTTGCAATATCCTAATCTCCTTTCTTTTCCTTTGTAATCTTTGATTCATTTGGTTTTTTCTTTAGTTTTATAACACGTTATCAGCATGAGACTCCCAATTCTAAAACTAGTGGTCTTTTACTTCAAGTAAGTTTTTAATATATTATACATATGGTCGGTTATACTACCATATTATTATTATTTATGTTGAATTAATATTTCCATAATTTACATTTCAGTTACATATGTGGTTAATTGATATTTTCATACTTTACATTTTAGTTATATATGTGGTAAAGTAATATTCCTATAGTTTACATACAAGTTATATCTATTTATACTTGTTATAAATTATTGATGATAAGGTTCATCTTGATAAATGAATCTTAGAATAGAAATAGAGCATCTCTAAAGGATCATCCTAAACTAATACTTTTATTGAGTACTTCACAATAAAAGACCTATTGATTCTAGGGATGGTTTAAATGAGTGATACATGTTTCAGAAGACCTTGATCTTCCCAAAAACTCATTATGATTGATGCATCTGAAGTTGCACAATTGAAATTATGTAGAGAAAAGCTACTAAATAATATATGTTTGAAATGAAATTATAACATATTCATATCTCGAATGTGCTCCTACAGTAGTAATATCGAGTGTGAAAGTTCACAAGATATTCTGAACTGATATCTTGTATATTAGTGGCTAAACAAAATATTGAACTTTTAATAAAAATAAATAATAATCTCATCCAACCGGTTATACCTTATTTCCAAAGCGAATGGAACCTCTCTTTATGATAATAAAGAAAACCGGTTATGGATGAGGACTTGGTAAAAAGAATTACTGTGATCAAAAGGAACGTACATGTGGTACATCTAAACATTTAGTGGATTTAAGTATCCACAAATGAAATGGGTTGAAATAAATTTTGACAACCACAATGATCTAGAAGATCATCTAAATTATAATTGAGTTATTATATTGTTTTAAGTCTCTCTTTTGCATTAATTATCTTTTTACGTAAATCCTTTATTTTAAATACTGTTGATAAATTTTAGATACTTATTTAAAGATATTCATCATAATGGTTATCATTTTGTAACCATCATAGAAGGCAGTTATGGATATCCATATATTTGGGTCAAAAATTCAAATTGAAAAATTGCTATTTTTCTCTTTGGGATTATATTATACAACTATTGAATCAAATATTATGATACATCATGAGTATAATGATTCAAAATATTTTATGCTTTTTCATGATTAACTTGATCATCCGAAATTAATTATGATAAATCGAATAATTTTCTAATGGGCGTCCATTAAAGAACCAGAAGAAACCAAAAGATTCTTTTACTAGAAAATCTTCCTACCATGAGAGGAAGAAAAATTGCTTGAAGCACTAAAATAAATAAGATGAAATAATTTGACATTATCTTAATTATCATATATAACTGAAAGTTCAAAATATCATTCATTATTATGATTGATAAATGCAAGAAGATAAAAATGTATCATATTCTAGCTGCTAATATCCCGACAAAGATTGAAGTTCCTGAAGGACAATTAAGAAATTTAATAGTAAGATAAATACAAGAACACGCCTGAAAGCGTGGGAGACCTATTGATACAAATGATAAAACATCCCGAAAGAGAAAAGCACAAAAAAAAAGAAATCAGTACTCCTGAAGAGGCTGTACACACAAAACAAGCAATAAGAACTATAAAATCTATCCAAATTTTCTGTACAAAATTTTCCCAAAGTAAAATCTCTGGAAGAGGAGACTCTTGAAGAGTAAACATCTTGAAAATGTATTTCATGAAATGTCTTCCCTTGAAGAGGGATAGGTACTTTAAAATAACGAGATCTCGATACATTTTATGAGTACTAGAGAATTATTTGATAGAAATAAACATTGTTGTTAACAATATATTTTCATATAAAATGGCTCTTGACATTATCAGAAATAATGAAGAAAGTGAGCCAAGAATTGTTAAAAAATGTTGACGTAGAAGTGATTGGCTAAAATGGAAAGCAGCTATTAAAGCTGAATTAAACTCGCTAGCAAAGTGAGAAGTTTTTTGACCTGTTGTATAAACACTAAATGGTGTAATGCCTATTGGATATTAGTGGGTATTTCTACAAAAAAAATGAAAATGTAATATATAAATCACGATTCGGTTTCTCTCAGAAACCATATATTAATATGTCTCAGAAGTGGATGAAATTACATTAAGATTTTTATTAGGTTGATAGCTACAAAGAGTTTGGGTATGCACGATTAACCGCATATTTATATGAATCATTATATATAAAATGAATGAAACATATAGTCCTAAAGTATTTATTCTATCAAGTTTAAAAAATTCCCATATGATCTAAAGCAATCCAAACATATGGAACGAACTGTTTGAGAATAATTTAGTTTTGTTCATAGATTTTCAATATCTGGATTAGCTTTTATTGCAATATATATGGATGATTTAAATGTCATTGAGACTCCAAAAGAGCTCATGAAAACTGCATATATTTGAAATCTAAATGAGAAACCCTTTCTGCTTCAAATGGGAGATGAATGAAATTATTAGATCTGAAATACTATTTCTTAAATATAATTAATATTTGAGATTCATCTTACAGTTTTGTAAGAAATATGCATGATTAAAAATGAAATAGAATGGAGCACATGGAAAATCTACCAGAAGATAGAAACACAATGTGAATAATTGTGATATATTATTTTATTATATCAAAACAAAATTACAGAAATTTGAGACTCTTCACCTTATTCTTTAAATGATATTGTTCTTCATAAATTTGCATGTCATCCATGTCTAAAGGAGTAGGCAATTGGAAAAAGGAGTCAAGTAAGGATTTTAAATTATTATTCTTTACTTTATTGATCCTACCTTCATGTTGGACTCATAAAGAAATCGCTGAAGGATAGATATTTTCTCATTGAGTTTGTCAACCCACGAGCTTTAAATTGTAATTGCTAAGAAAAGATAACAATGATTGATGAGTATCAAGTACCGAGACTCACAAGCTCGTAGATAGCATCACCATCTAACTTATTAGTCAGATCATTTTCGTATTGCATTATAGTACCTATGGCAGATGCAGAAACAACTGGTGAATGAAATGAATAATACTTTATATTGATCACGAGAAGATTGCTAAGTCATTACCAAAGAAATTGTAGAGTAAGAATGCAGAGAGAAAGTATAGAGTAAGAAGGCAGATTGATTACAAAAAAAATAAAAAAAAATGAAATACAAATAAAGATGAGCTGAATACTCATTCTATAGTGAAAATGATGAAAGAAAGACAAAATTACATATCTTGATACATGATATGCTAATCACATATAGCTTGCTGTTATTTTATAGGTCAGTGAAATTAAATGCAGCTTCCCACTATGACGTTGAATTTCTTCAGATATCCACTACAAAATTAAATGCAGCTTGTCCGTATTCTCTAAGATGTTGGACTTCTTCAAATATCTACCGCTGCTGATCCTGTATTTGAGCCCATTCTCTTTCAAGATCCTCTATACGTGGCTGAAAATCACGGATATACTATTTTAGCACCTTATTCTCCTCCTTCAATTTCTTGTTCTTATGGCTCTTCACAGAGAGTTTCTGATGCTACTCAAATATTTGATTATTGATTTGGTTTATCTCATTTACTCTTGCTAATAAACTTCGTGACATGGTTGTAACAGAGGCAGTGCATTTAACACTATGAAATCTTGATTCTGCAATAATATGAGAATCAGTTCTCCCAAAGAAATAAATTTATGCTCCTATCATAAGATTAACATCTTTAAGAGAATAAATAGATAACTGAGGCATGAATGGTTCCTGATTCAAATCTAGAACATTAGTGAAAGGAAATTGTTTAGCCATAATATTGTTATAGATAAGCAAAGACAGCACCAAGAAATAATGTGAAGATTTCTTCTTTCGTAAATATCCTTCTCTGTTGAGTTTCTGATGAGAAAGGATGATCCTTTAAATAGAAATCCAGAATTTTTCAAAAATCTTCACAACATCTCTATTGACACAATAGTGAATATCCTGTGATACTTGTCTAGCCTAAACAACTCCAGAAACAATTTCGACTTCCAAGCGTAAAATCTGTCAAAGTAATACGAGGATAAATTTCAAGATCAATTTCACAGGAACAAAGGGAATTAAGCAAACATTAACAAAATATTCTGAAAAGGAAAATGAAGCTTCAACTAAAAGGGTGTAGCAATGAACAAATAAAAAAGGGTGTGAAATAAATTTCAAGTATTAGTCACTAAATATATCAACTCAAAATGATGATTATTTACCGAAGGGGCGTGGATTGGTTTAAGAGTGAATGTAATGGTTGTTTGGGAAGTTTAAGCACAACTAAACCTGAAAATAAAAGTGAATCTATGCTTCTAAAATTACCAAAACTAAGAGGCTTAAAGAAAATGTATAGCAAATGAATTAAACTTGTAAGAAATAATAAAACAAACACTTGGGATGCAATTTTAACCCACTGATTTTGTGATGGATTTACTTCTCTTTTCATCCTCTCTCAACCATTCTCCCATTCCTGGAAGTTATGGTTGGATAATATAGCAATGAACCATAATTTTTGACCTAATAAAATGCTTGACAAATTATATAACAACTATAAAACAATGAAAGAAAACAATCAAAGTCTTGTTACTTGTTCAAGTATCAATTGTGTCTTTATGTCTACAATTGAGCTAAATCAAGAACAAAGAACTTTAATTCCTTCTAGATGAAACTGAAATATAATCCAACAAGTTAATTATAAAAATCACATAACATTGAAGAATATCCAATCCAAAATAGTTATGGGTTACTCCTTGAATCTCAATCTAAAAGTCTATCCTATCATCTCTAAATTAGCAAAATGCCCAAAAGGAATGACCCTAACATTTGAAATCACTATCTAAACAAAATTGCAGAAGTTGAAATTAAATAAAAACCGAATACTAAAGTTATGGGGGAGGAAAAAATCTAGGCTTGCAAAAATGCAAATCGCCCCTGCTCCTCACGTCCCCCCCCCCCCCCCCCCCCCCCCCCCCCCCAAAAAAAAAAGAAAAAACTCCCAAAAACAGCTAAGCAAAACAACAACCTCAAAACAGCTAGCACAAACCCTCGAACTCAAAACCGCTCCTACCGAAAAGTAAAACCCATGCGTGAAAAAAAAAGTCCCACCGACCCAGCAAGGAAATTGGCTGAAGAAAAAAAAAAAAAAACTCCTGTGATTCTGCTCATGTGAGGCCACGTTGCGCGCCTACATTCTGTGTGCGTGAGAATCATTTTTCCGTAGCGCATGCTCTGCGCCTTGCATTGTGCGCCTGCATCTACATCCTGCACGTCCCAGAGCATTCCATCCAAGAGTAGCTCTAAGTGTGTGGTCCTCCAATTCTTTTGTCAGCCATTCTAATTGATAGTCATTTTTCAAAAATGCCCTACATCAAATAGGATTAAGTGTTTACAAGGGGAAGGAAAAAATTAAGATATTGATTATGATGTAGCACAAATGCATAATAAATATTTTCAAGTGCAAATTATCATAATTTATCAATTGACTAATCAACTGCATAATTAAGTGCTTAACTATTTTTTTTGGTTAATAATTCATTCACTTAAATAGCTTAATCATGCAATTTTTACACTTTATCACACCCTCCAACTAGCTCTTTGCTAGTCTCTAGCAAAAAAAAGTGAAAGAAAAAATAAAATAAAATAAAATTCTTAGCTTTCATCCAACATAACTGAAGTCAAAAGTCTATGTTATAGATAGAGATTATTGTCAAAATGAGTATAGGAATCAAAACACATTAGATTAAAGCTTTTGTAAAACCTCATGGTATATTCAATACTCAAGTAGGAGAAATGTGTAGAAGATTACAACTCACTAAGTGCAGCAAGTGTGTGTGGCAAGATTACCAAGGTTGACTAACATTTCTTAATATTTTTACTAATATTAGCAAATTGTCAGGAAGGATTACAAGTGATCTTACTCTAATTCAAAATCATTGCAACCCCTGCTTCTTCTTCTTCTTCTTCTACTTTTTTTTTCTTTTTCTTTTTCTTTTTTTCCAGTTTTCCTAGGGAGAATCAGACCTATCAATATACACCTATTCACACTTTCACAAGTAAGCCCTTACCAATAGGTTGCTGCACCTCTTGGTTTTCTAGACGGAATCAGACCTATGAATATGTACCTACCCACACTTTCACAAGCAGGCCCTACCACTAGACTACCTAAAAGATTTTTTTTTTTTTTTTTTTTAGACATGGTTCATTAGAATTCTTGTTTGCTGCAATATCAAGCTTGACTTATTGAAATAGAAAGGCAACCAAGGTACTCAGTTTGTGTACAGTCAAATATAGCAATAAGCTGCTTCATGCATTTCCCTTTCCCAAGTGATTGAATATAAAATATGAACTTCTATGTTGAGCCAAAATCTGAACCATTTGGAGTTACCGCAACCCATAATCTCAACAATCCTTTTCCAAGAATAGAAGTTTGGGAACAATAATTATAAAATTTAGCCAAGAATTTTCATAAAAGTGAATATCAAACTCCATCAAACTAGAGGAGGGACACACAACAAACACCTTGCATGTGAAAGGAAAAAAAATAAAATTCTCCACCCCCAACTGGAAATGAGCATTGTCCTCAATGAAAAAAAATAATGTCAACAGAACAACAAAAGAGTGATACTAAAGGAAAATGAAATGTACCTGGTTTGATAAGGGAAAGATAACAAGCAGATAACAATGAAAGTAGAAGGGAGAAAAAAACATACTTGCAGAAACTAAAATGTAAAATAGAAAAATGCAAGAAAGAAATGAAATAAAATGACAGACAAGTCAAACATCAAGGCTCGGCTGGAGGGTCAGGGTTTAGTAAATGAATAGTGGCATCCTTAGGTGAAAAATGGTCAAGGAAAGCTTTGAGCCACTGTCTATTAACCTTAAAGATATTGCCATTGTGTAGATTGAGGATTTCAATAGTCCCATGGAAAAACATTGCCTGAATAATATAAGGATCACTCCATTTGGATTGAAATTTACCGGCAAACATATGGAGTCTAGAGTTGTAGAGGAGAACCTTTTGATTGGGGAGAAAACTCTTTCTCAGAATATACTTATCATGGAAAGCCTTAGTTTTCTCCTTGTAGAGTTTGGCATTATTGTAGGCATCATGTCTCAACTCTTCTAATTCATACAGCTCAAATTTCCTTAAAACACTAGAATTGTTAGTAGAAAAGTTAAAATGTTTGATAGCCCAATAAGCCTTGTGTTCTAGCTTAATAGGAAGATGACATGTTTTACCGTAAACCAAACGATAGGGAGACATGCTTATGACAGTTTTAAAAGCTGTCCTATAAGCCCATAAAGTGTCTGAAAGCCTCAAAGACCAATATTTTCTATCTGGATTTACTGTTTTTTCAAGAATGGCTTTGATTTCGCTGTTGGCCAACTCGGCTTGGCCATTGGTTTGGGGATGATAAGGAGTTGAAGTTTTATGATGGACTCAATATTTTTTCATTAATGCCGCAAATGGTTTATTGCAAAAGTGTGAACCTCTATCACTAATTAAAACCCTTGGTATCCCAAACCAAGTGAAAATATTGTTTTCCAAAAATTTTAACACCACTTGATGGTCATTGATCCTACATGGTATTGCTTCAACCCATTTAGAAACATAGTCTACAGCAATAAGAATGTATAGATAACCAAAAGAAGACGGAAAATGACCCATAAAATTAACCCCCAAACAATAAAAAATTTTTAATGCTAAAATGGTTGCAAGGGCATCATGTTTCTACGGGTGATTCTACCTAACTTTTGGCATGATTCACATGCTTTACAAAAATTATAATCATCCTTGAACATGTGGGGCCAGTCGTAACCACATTGCAAGATCTTAGCCACTGTTTTCTTAGCTGAAAAGTGGCCTTCACATGCACTAGTATGACAAAAGTTTAATATGTGTGGAATGTCACAATTAGGCACACACCTCCTCAAAATTTGATCAGAACAATATTTGAATAAATAGGGGTCATCATAAAAGAAAGATCTGACCTCCAATTTAAACTTTTTGATGTCTTGAGGGTTTCAATGTGGTGGGGTGTGTCCTGTCATCAAAAAATTGACAATATCAGCAAATCAAGGCAAAGAATCAACAACTAAAAGTTGTTCATCTGGAAAAGAATCTGAAATGGGAGTAGAAAATTCAGAGTTTTCAACAATGAGTCAAGATAAATGATCGGTAATTACATTTTCTACTTCCATTTTATCCTTGATGATGATATTAAATTCCTGCAATAACAAAATCCACCTAATTAGTTGAGGTTTGGTATCTTTCTTTGTGAACAAATATTTTAAGGGCTGCATGGTCAGTAAATATAATAATTGGAGAGCTTAAAATGTAAGCTCTAAATTTATCTAAAGCAAAAACAACTGCTAGCAACTCCTTTTCAGTGGTGGAATAATTTTTTTGAACTGCATCAAGTGTTTTGCTTGCATAGTAAATTACAAATGGAAGCTTACCTTTTCGTTAACCAAGGATAGCAGCTATGGCAAAGTCATTGGCGTCACACATGATCTCAAATGGCAATGACCAGTCAGGTGGTTGAATTATAGGTGCAGTGACTAGCATAGATTTGACTTGCTCAAAAGCAACTTGACACGCATCAGTCCAATTAAAATCATAATCCTTAGCTAACAATGCACACAAAGGTCTCGATATGGAGCTAAAGTTTTTGATGAAACGCCTATAAAACCCAGCATGCCCAAAAATGATCTAATATCTTTGACTGATTTTGGAATATGTAACATCGATATTAGATCAATTTTGGACTTGTCAACTTCAACGCCTTGGGCCGAAATGATGTGGCCAAGGACAATATCTTTTCGCACCATAAAATGACATTTTTTCCAATTTAAAAGCAGATTTTTCTCTTCACATCGAGCTAAGACAACAGTGAGGTTACTAAGGCATGCATCAAACGAATCACCATAGATTGAAAAATCATCTATAAACACCTCCGAGATATGCTCAACCATGTTACTAAAAATACTTAACATGCATAGCTGAAATGTGACGAGTGTATTACAAAGTCCAAATGGCATTTTTCTAAAAGTAAAAGTTCCAAACAGGCAAGTAAAAATAGTTTTTTTTTTCTTCGGGGGCTATTTCAATTTGATAATATTCCAAAAAACCATCAAGAAAACAATAAAAACTATTATCCGCAACCCTTTCCAAAGTTTGGTCTAAAAATGGTACTGAAAAATAGTCCTTTCTTGTGACAACATTTAATTTTCTAAAATCAATGCACATGCGCCATCTTGTGGTGGTCCTAGTTGTGATTAATTCATATTTTTCATTTTTCACAAATGTAATTCCATATTTTTTAGAAACTACTTGAGTAGGACTTACCCATTGGCTATCCGAGATGGGATAGATGATTCCTACATCCAAGAGGTTCAAGACTTCATTTTTAACCACCTCCTTCATTGTAGGATTCAACCTCCTTTGCATCTCTCGATTTGGTGCTGAATTTTCCTCCAGAAAAATTTGATGTGTGCAAATGGTGGAGCTGATTCCTTTGATGTCGGCAACTGACCATCCAAGTGCTGCTTTATGTTGCTTGAGAACCCGTAGGAGTTGCCTCTCTTGCTCAACTAACAAAGAAGATGAGATAATACATGGAAAAGTGTCAATTGGCCCAAGAAAAACATATTCTAGTGATTCAAGTAGTGGTTTCAAAATCGGAGATGGAGGAACTTCATCTGATGGTTGCTGGTTAATGTATTGAAGTGGCAGGTCTTCAAATTTGAGTCACCACAATGAGTCCATTTTGTTACCTGCACTAGAATTTACTGCATTAATATCCAACAACTCAATATTTTCTAAGATTTCAGGTGAAACATATTCCATTTGACTCTCTTGCTCTAATAAAAAAAATTCTTCAATAAGTAAGGATTCCAAACAATTCACTTCCTGAGGTTCTTTCAAATCTTATGGCTGCCTATAAGTGTTGAATACATTTAGTTCCAACGTCATATTTTTAAAAATCAATTTAAGGATGCCACTTCGACAATTTATCAAAGTGTTGGAAGTAGCCAAAAATGGTCTCCCTAAAGTGACGGGTGCCTGAAAAATAGAATGAGGAGTTAATTGAATATCCAATACCACAAAATCAACGGGATAGTAAAACTTATCCCCTTGCACCAACACATCTTCTACTATTCCCCTAGACTTTTTAATTCAACGATCGGCCAATTGCAAGATGATAGAAATTGGTTTCAACTCTCCTAAACCAAGTTGTTCATATGTATTGTAAGGAAGCAAATTAATACTAGAACCTAAGTCTAGTAGTGCTTGACCTATTTTCGAGCTTTCTATAACACAAGTTAGTGTTGGAGAACTTGGATCTTTATATTTAGGAGGAGTATTGGACTGAATAATGGCACTGACTTGTTCCATGAGAAATACCTTCTTTTGCACGTTAAGCTTTCTCTTAACCGTGCACAAATCTTTCAAAAATTTGGCATATGTTGGGATTTACTAAGCATCAAGAAGAGGAATGTTAATGTGAACTTGGCTAAAAATGTCTAAAATTTCAGCTTGATATTTATTTTTATGTAAAGGAACTAATCTTTGAGGAAAAGGTGCCGGAGGAGTTTCCTTTGGTTCCAAGAAAACATCAACATCAAAATTTTTACCTTGTGCATTTGAAGTGGAGCTCTCACCATTCTTGTCAACTTCATTACTCGATGTACCAACCTTCTTACCACTACAAAGAGTTATTATAGCCTTGCAAGTCTTTAAGTTTGCTTCAGCAGAGGACGAAAGTTCTATGGCAGCAATTTGGACTTGAGGATTTGGTTGGGTTTGAGCTGGGAACTTGCCTTTCTCTTGTGCATTTAGGGTTGTGTTCAGTTTGGTCAAATTATTCCTTATGTCATTGATGGTTTGAGAAGTTTGGTTGTTTATGATGGTTTGACTTTGCATGAACTGTTGAAGAGTAGAGGCCATTTGCTGAAATGGGACATCCATGGGTTTTCTAGGTGCTGGGATTAGTGCATTCTGTTGGGTGTGAACTAAATATTGAGGTGAGCCAGTTCCTGGATGTGTTGAACTCGTGGGGTGATCATTTCTCCAGCTAAAGTTAGAATGATTTTTTCAACCTGGATTATAAATGTTAGAATATGGTGCAGAAAAAGGCTTAGAAATCATGTTAATAGGGTGAGAAGCATCAAACAAGACTTCCTTAAAAGCTGGAATAATAGTACATTCAGATGTTACATGACTAACATCCTCACAAATGTTACATTTATCTTGTTTTGGAATACCCTGAATTTCATGCACTTCATTTAACTCAATTACTTCTAATTTTTTCAACAATAAGGCAAATTTGGCTTGCAAATCGTCCTTTCCATTCAAAACATATTTACCTCCCCCACTCATGGTCCTCAATGGTTTAGCTCGATCATAAATACAAGAAGTGTCCCATGATTGAGCGTTTTCAGCTAAGTAATCGA
Organism: Carya illinoinensis; assembly: GCF_018687715.1. Taxonomy (NCBI): domain Eukaryota; kingdom Viridiplantae; phylum Streptophyta; class Magnoliopsida; order Fagales; family Juglandaceae; genus Carya; species Carya illinoinensis. The sequence goes on from NC_056761.1 coordinate 39,794,088, forward strand.
AATAGGCAAATGCTTCTTTCGGTTCTTTGTTGAAGAATTCTCCATTACACATGGTTTCAATAAATTGTCGCATTTTAGGCATCAAAGCTTCATAAAAAAAAAACTAATAATATGCCAATTCTCATAACCATGGTGTGGGCAAGCATTTAAAAGATCCTTGAACCTTTCCCAGCTTTGATAAAAAGTCTCACTTTCCTTTTGAGCAAAATTTATGATTTGTCTTTAAAGCCTTGGTTCGATGCATTGGAAATTTTTTTTTTTTTAAAATTCAACTTGCATTTCTTGTCATATTCCAATGGATCTTGGCCTCAATGTATTTAACCAGGTTTTTGCTTTATCTTTCAAGGAAAAGGGAAACAACTTTAATCTAATAATCTACTCAATGCAGGTTTGGTCCATGAATGTAGAACAAACCTCTTCAAACTCTTTGATATGCAAATAAGGGTTCTCAAATTCCATGCCATGAAAATGTGAAATCAATGGAATCATTCCAGGTTTGAAATTAAAATTGTTTGCATTCAAAGGTTGAATTATGCATGAAGGTGTGCTAGTTCTGACAAGTTGTAAATAATCTCTAAGTGTCATGTTCTGATTCACAATTTCTCTATCATGATTCTCATTTTCAGCCATGGTACTATAAGTGTCAGAAGATGATTTAAGAGAAAGAGATGCAGAGTTAAAAGATGATAGTGATTTTGTCCTAAACAACTGAGAAGTTTGGTCCCTAGTCCAATGAGTCATACAAACAATAGCACCAACAATAAAATATATAATAATAAACAAATAAAAAAATAAAAAATAAAATGAAAGACAAATAGAAAAAAAAATAAAAAATGATAAAAATAAAATAAAATAAGATAGAAAACAAAGAATGTCACCAAAGTTGTGAAGAGGTTCACAGCATTAAAACTTCAACTTTTTTAAGCAAAAATAATGCTTCTTAAAACGCCAATTGTCCCTGGCAATGACGTCAAAAACTTGATCAGTTTATAATTTTGACTTCCAAGCGTAGAAGCTGTCAAAGTAATACGAGGGTAAATCTCAATATTAATTTCATAGGGACAAAGGGAATTAAGCAAACATTAACAAAATATTATGAAAAGGAAAATGAAGTTTCAACTAAAAGGGTGTAGCAATGAACAAACAAAAAAAGAGTGTGAAATAAACTTCAAGTATTAGTCACTAAATGAATCAACTCAAAATGATGACTATTTACCAAGGGGGCTTAAGAGTGAAGGTAATGGTTATTTGGAAAGTTTAAGCATAACTAAAACTGAAAATAAAAGTGAATCTATGCTTCTAAAATTACCAAAACTAAGAGGTTTAAAGAAAGTGTGTAGCAAATGAATTAAACTTGTAAGAAACAATAAAACAAATACTTGGGATGAAATTTTCACACACTGATTTTGTGATGGATTTACTTCTCTTTTCATCCTCTCTCAACCATTCTCCCATTACTAGAAGTTATGGTTGGATAATATAGCAATGAACCACAATTTTTGGCCTAATAAAATGTCTTGACAGATTATATAACAACTATAAAACAATGAAAAAAAAACCATCAAACTCTTGTTACTTGTTAATTGATAGACATTTTTCAAAAATGCCCTACATCGAATAGGATTAAGTGTTCACAAGGGGAAGGGAAAAATTAAGATATTGATTATGATGTGGCACAAATGCATAATAAATCTCTTCAAGTGCAAATTATCAGAATTTATCAATTGACTAATCATCTGCATAATTAAGTGCTTAACTACTTTTTTTGGTTAATACTTCATTCACTTAAACAACTTAATCATGCAATTTTTACACTTGATCAAATATCTTGTAATGTTTGTCTGGTCTAAATTGCTCCAGAAGAATAGTGATTATATCGTGATGCTTGTTAGGCCTAAATAGTTCTAGAAGAACAATGAATATCCTGCAGCGTTTGTTTGACCTAAATAGCTCTAGAAGAACAGTGACAGGTTTGCCAAAACTATATTATACACAAGAATTTCAGAAGAGCACAACTCTAGAAGAGTAGTGAATTTAATGTTAAAAATATCTTGAATTAATATGGTGAATCTATTCACCAAAATATTATCAACTACATCTCTTGAAAAGTTGGTACACAATATTGAGATGCATTAATGCAAGGACCTATTGTTATACACTTTTTAAGGGAGAGTAAATGTATTGAAAACTTATGTTGATTGTAATCTTTTTTTTTTTCACTAAGGTTTTGTCTCATTGGGTTTTCCTTGGCAAGGTTTTAATGAGGCAATCCTAAAGCATTCAAAGACACATTAAAATGTTGTACTCATTTTCCTTCGCCATAAGTTTTTTTCCCATTAGGTTTTCTTTGGTAAGGTTTTAGTGAGGAATATTCTTTGTGTATGGTCATCCAAGGGAAAGTGTTGTAAATACATACATTTGGTGGATGATCATGTTATAAATATTATTGTGCATGTGAATTGGTTGTTGTGCACGTGAATTGATTCATGTTGTGCATATGAATTGGTTCATGTTGTGTATGTGAATTGATTGACACAACAAACTACCATGGAAGTTGCCTATAAAAGGAGGTTTTGATGATTATTTTGTGACACACATGAAAGAGAAGAGTAGTGAATGATATTGAGCTCTTGAAGAGCCAAGTATTTTGTAATCTCCTAATCTCCTTTCTTCTTCTTTGCAATCTTTGATTCATTTGCTATTCTCTTTAGTTTTATAACAGTCAAATTAATATTTTAAATCAGAAAATAAAGTATTGATGCAATTTTTGGTATGCATGCAGTTACCCCTTAGTATTGCGACTAGAAAGGTTAGTTTTCACAAATGAGATTAGATGAATTGAGATTAAAGTTGAAATTTGAATAAAATATGATTAGAATATATTTTTTTAATACTAGTTTTTTTAGAATTTAAAAAAATTGAATTGTTTATTTTATTTTATATGGAAATTTGAAAAATTTGTAATAATGAGATGAGTTTAGATGAGTTGAGTTGAGATGGTTTGTGAAAACAAACCAGGCCTGAGACTCAGAGACCTCAGTAGGGAATACTATATTAGGTATATGAGTATAGAAGATACTGGAGTTAGAGAGTGTGCAAGACGTACCTGTCCATCTATTTATAGACATTGGGAAGCAATAATGTTCCCTCTTTGAGTGTTTGATTTTTGTGATTTGACACGGTAATGTCCCTGAGTGTCTTTTTTGAAGCATTTAATGCAGTAACTCCTTTAGGGTATGTGGTAACCGCTTTGGGCTTGATTTGATTGTCAATAGGGTCAACTTGGTGCTCATATTCCACTTGGATTGATCATTGTAGGACTGCACTTTGTTGGGAAAGGGTTGGTTGGGTTAATGTATTTTTAGGGTTTATCTAATGGGTCATGCTTGAGATTAGGGGGGTTATGGTCAGTTGGCCCAACTAATGAGTCCAAACAGAGGTTTCCACATAACTCAACTCTTTGATCGCCTCCCCCTTATTGTCATATGATTATCTTGTGATTGTGGCCTTTAGTCACTCGTGATTCTTTGCTCACTTCCTAGGTACATTTATCTTTAACAGTAATCCCATCGATTCCTGGCGCTTGTTCTGGTGGGAATTTTATATTTTTGCTCCATATCACCCTTTTCTTTCTTTCAACTTCTCCTATTTTGCTCTTATGTTATGTAAGTACCCTTCTCTCTTCACACCCTTTGACATGCTTCGTGCTTGCCTAGACTGCTCTCCCATTTCTCTGAATTGACTCATTCTCTGGATTGAATGACTCCTTGATATGAACCTATGGCCTTGGTGCCCATCACTCCCAAAAATTCCTCTCGCTTCTTGTCTCAATCTTCTTGACCATGCCTATCCTTTGACGAGTCCCATGGTGATCGTTCTTTGCAACTGAAAGCCTTCGAGAGTTGTCATTGGACTGCCACCACTACTCAGGTGGAGTTAGACTCTGTGAGGGACCATTATGGAATCCTTTAGTAAGGTTTACTCTTCCCAGGCCTCAGGATGACACTACAAGAAATTTAATTTTTAGAGACGAAATTTGTTGAAATAAATAAATTTCATCCCTAAAATTACTTTTCAGAGATAAAATTTAAATTTCGTCTCAAAATATGGAGAACCTTATAAATCCGTTCAAACTAATACATATTAGCTCGAACCGGAGATTCTGGGACGAATTAGATAGTCTCCAAAAATCTAAACTGTTTGAACTAATAAAATTTAATTTGAACAGATAATTAATCTGTTCGAATGCAATATAATTGGTTCGAATGAGTATTACCTTATTCGAACGGTATTATTTAATTGAAAAGATATATTGTTAAAATTGTAATAATACATATTTTTTCTATTAATTTTTTATCATTTTCAAACTAAATAAAAATGTCTATATATTATATATTATGATTTACAATGAATGAAAATATTTACAAATTCATAAATTAATTTTATGTAATTAATTTAAAAATATTTTAGTTAAATAAATATTACTTTAAAGATAGTGTCATTTTTTCAATTATCGTGAACATTAAGTATAATGAGAAGAAAATATAATTAACAATAAAGAGGCTAGCAAACACTAAAAATAAAAACCAAACATTAATTACATCCCAAAAAGAGTTAGATGTTCTATACAACATAAAAAAAGTAAAATAATAACTAACAATATCAATTTAGTAAGTAAATCAAAATCCTCCTGTAAGGTATATAAGTATCATTCCAGGTCCTTAAACTTCTCCATGATGGGCTGAATGAAGTCCCTCAATATAATTTGGCGGTGCTTTGCCAATATAGCTCGTACCTCATCTGGAGTAGCCCCAGTAGGCTGTCTCTTAACAGGGGCAGTAGCAGTAGAAGTTGGATCAGTAGGCGGAGGCTGATCCTGTACTGCATGAGTCTTCAGCAAGTAACCCTTACTGTGACGCCCCCAAATCCCCACGCCCAAACACGGGGAAATCGAGACGTCCGGATGGTGACAACCCGGAACACCATCCTAACGACGTGTGCCAAGTGTGTGCAAGAGCGACAAAGTGCACAAGACAAACGCAGCGGAAAGCAAGTCAATAATTAAGTACCAGAATTTTTTTTTTCTTAATGTAATACAAACTGTTTAAAACATACTTAAATAAAATATTACAAAAACACCAATACAGATAAAGTACAGCATCAGCAACCCGGCGGAGCCGCATCCTCGGGCTCAGCCTCCTCCTCCTCTTCCTCGAACTCTGCACCAAAAGCTACGGAACCAAGAAAGGTTCCGCAGGTAAGTATGACCCAAACACTACCAGATGAAAATACATATAACCCAAACAACAAGAAAGCAAGATCAAACAAACACACACCCCGCAACACATATATTTTACCACGCACGCCAAAACCCATAAGGCCCACCAACCTCCATAAAGCCAAACCTCGCCATTATCCCCGATAATGGCCCAAACCACCATTTTCCCAGAAAATGGATCATAACCGAAAAACCATACCACGACCCGCTCCGTATGCACCATGATCTCCCCTAGGGATCATCCGCACACCCTGGCTCAGTGCCACACCGTAGAGAACGGCTACGCGTGCGATACCTAAACGAGCGATGCCCAGACTCGTGCCATGCACGTACCGGGTCGGGCCATCCTCTAGCCCTCGCCAGCGAAGGGCCACGGGATCGGTGAATAGAGCGATGCCTAGACTCGTGCTCCGCAATAGGAAGTGACGGACGGCCGTGGGTGGCTGCGGAATGGCCGGAAATGGCCGAAAATGGCAAATCGGAAAACAAGCTCGTGGGAGCTGCTCCGGTGGTCGATGGAGGCCGGAAATGGGTGGGTTAGGACGGCAAGAGGTCGGTGATGAAGTGGTGAAGAAATGGTGGCCGGAGGTGGAGCGACGACGGCGGATCGGAGTGAAATCCGTGCGCCCTTTGGAAGCTTTTTCCGGCCAAATGGCCGGCCGGTTGGGGGTGGTTTTCGGTGGGGAGGTGCACCGGAGGGAGGGGGAGAAAATGGGACCGGTGGGAGGTCGCCGGACGGCGCTGGGCCGGAGGAGAGAGAGAGACGACGCGGGAGAGGGAGGGAAGAGAGAGAGAGCACGGGGGGGGGGGAGGGGGAGCCGGTCGGGGAGAGAGAAAGGGAGGGAAAAAAAAAAGAAAAGAAAAAAAAGAAAGAAGAAGAAAAAAAGAAAGAAGAAAAAAGAAAAAAAAGGAAAAAGAAAAAGAAAAAAGAGAGGAAAAAGGAAAAAGATGTAGGGAAAAGATGAGGTCCAAACCTCATTCCGGAAAGCAAAACTAACCCGTCAAAAAGATTAAAAAACCGCAAAACAACTAAATAAAACACAACATCAAATAAAATAAATTAAATTAAAAACCAACTTTAAAAACGCAAATAAATTAAAATAAATAGCTAATATATTAATTAAAATAAAAACAATTATTTCAGCGAAAATACACTCAAAAACGGGTCATCACATCCTCCCCTCCTTAAAAACAATTTCGTCCTCGAAATTGCAAGATCACCACCAACTTAAACCAAGCCACACAAACACACATGAACCAACTGAGACCAAGATTAAAATACATACCTTCATCATTCAAACAAATATGGATACTGCTCCCTCATGTCCGCCACTCGCTCCCAAGAGAAGTCTTGTGCTAGCGGATCTCCCCAAGCCACTTTAACCAACGGTATCGTCTTGGATCTCAATTGTTGTTCCTTCCAATCCAAAATCTGCGACGGAACAACTTCATAAGTGAGATCCGGTTGTAACTGAATACTTGCTGGGTCGACGAAGCGTGGCTCTTGCTGTCCAAAGCTCTTCTTTAGGGATGATATGTGGAAGACATCATGAACATCCCCAAAATAATCTGGCAAAGCAACTCTGTAGGCGACGGACCCTACTCTCTCCAGAATCTGAAAAGGGCCGACATACCTCGGATCTAGCTTCCTCTTCTTACCAAAACGCTTGACACCTCTCATGGGAGAGACTTTAAGATAAACCCAATCACCAACTTCAAATGACAATTCTCTCCTCCTGGTATCAGCGTAGCTTTTCTGGCGACTCTGAGCTGCCGCCATTTTATCTCTGATGATCCGGACTTGGCTTTGCATCTCTTGAATTAGTTCGGGTCCAATTACCCTACTCTCCCCAACTTCATCCCAACACAAGGGCGACCTGCACTTTCTCCCATAAAGAGCTTCGTAGGGAGCCATCTGAATGGTCGCATGGAAGCTGTTATTGTAGGCAAACTCAATGAGCGGCAAATGGTTTTCCCAACTCCCTTGGAATTCCATGACACACGCTTGCAGCATGTCTTCCAAAGTCTGAATGGTGCGTTCTGACTGGCCGTCTGTCTGCGGGTGATAAGCAGTACTGAACTTCAATTTAGTACCCAAAGCTGCCTGTAAACTCTTCCAGAACTGCGATGTGAACCTCGGGTCCCGATCCGACACTATACTCTTTGGTATGCCGTGTAGCCGCACTATCTCCTTGACATACAAACGGGTTAACTTACCCAAAGAGTCGGTGTTATTAACAGGCAGAAAATGAGCACTCTTCGTCAACCGGTCCACAATCACCCAAACAGAATTCTTCCCACTAGGCGTTCTCGGCATACCCACAACAAAATCCATCGTGATGTCATCCCATTTCCACTCAGGAATAGGGAGGGGTTGGAGCACACCTGCAGGTCTCTGATGTTCGGCCTTTACCTGTCGGCATGTGTGGCATTTTTCAACATGTAAGGCGATGTCCTTCTTCATTCCATCCCACCAGTAATTCTTCTTCAAGTCCCGATACATTTTTGTACTGCCGGGATGAACAGAATAAGGGGCCGCATGAGCTTCCGCCATGATCCGCTCTTTGAAATCTGAGTCCTTTGGAACCACTCTGCGATCTCGGAACCGTAATATCCCATTACTATCCAAGCTATAGTGCAACGGCCCTCGAGACTTTCGAACTCTTTTCCTGATGTTCAGCAGCTTCGAATCCTTTCTTTGGAGAGCTTTCAATTCTTCAAAATCGGTTACCCGAATATCAAGAACTGATGATAAAATCTCCACTTGCTGCGAACTCTCTAGTAGGAGCCTTCTCATCCCACAAAGTAACGAATCCACTTCCGACGGCTCAGCTTCGTCTTCCAAATGTGACTTCCGGCTCAAAGCATCAGCAACTATATTAGCCTTTCCTGGATGGTACTTGATCTCACATTGATAGTCACTGATTAGCTCCAGCCACCGCCTTTGCCTCATATTCAAATTTTTCTGGGAAAACAAATGCTTCAAACTCTTATGGTCAGTAAATACCTCACAAGCTTCCCCATACAAGAAATGCCGCCAGATCTTGAGTGCAAAAACAATCGCAGCCAATTCTAGATCGTGCGTCGGGTAATTCTTTTCATGGTCCTTAAGCTGACGAGATGCATAGGCTACAACCCGTCCTTCCTGCATAAGGACACAACCCAACCCAAACTTGGACGCATCGCTGAAGACTACGAAAGGCTTATGCGGTTCAGGGAGTGCTAACACTGGTGCCGTCGTCAACCTGTTCTTTAATTCCTGGAAGCTTCTCTCACATTTATCTGACCATATAAATTCTGTATTCTTCCGAGTCAAGGCTGTGAGAGGTCCGGATAGGCGAGCAAAACCTTCAACAAATCTTCGATAATAACCGGCGAGCCCCAAGAAACTCCTGATCTCCCGTATTGTAGTCGGGCGTGGCCATGACAAAATGGCTTCTATTTTACTAGGATCAACTGCCACCCCGCCCCTGGAAATTACATGCCCGAGAAATTTAACTTCTTCCAACCAGAACTCACACTTGCTAAGCTTGGCATATAGCCGGTGTTCTCTCAATCTTTCAAGTACCAGACTAAGATGATACACATGCTCTTCAACATCTCGAGAATAAATCAGTATATCATCAATAAATACCACCACAAAAGAATCCAGATAAGGTTGGAACACCCGATTCATTAAATCCATGAAAGCAGTAGGAGCATTAGCTAACCCAAACGGCATCACCTTAAATTCATAGTGTCCATACCTCGACCTGAAAGCAGTTTTAGGCACATCCTGCTCTCTGATTCTCAACTGGTAGTATCCCGACCTCAGATCAATTTTAGAGAACACGGCTGCTCCCTGAAGCTGGTCAAATAAATCATCTATCCGCGGGAGAGGATATTTATTTTTGATGGTCACCTTGTTCAACTCCCGATAGTCAATGCACATACGAAGAGTTCCATCTTTCTTTTTAACAAATAAAACTGGAGCACCCCACGGCGACGTACTAGGCTGAATAAATCCCTTCTCTACTAATTCTTGTAACTGAGTCTTCAACTCTTTCAATTCAGCCGGTGCCATGCGGTAAGGAGCCTTATGCACAGGAGCCGCTCCAGGTTCCAAATCTATAACAAACTCCATCTCTCGCACTGGGGGTAGTCCGGGCAAATCATCCACAAACACATCGGGGAACTCTTCCACAACTGGAATGTCTGCCAAGGACTTCTTCTCAGACGGCGTGGACACCATCTGGACCAAGAATGCATCCGCTCCCCATGCAATTTCTCTTCTTGCCTGTATCGCCGATATAATCATCGGTTTTTCTTTCAATTTACTCCCCGCGAATTCCAGACAATCACCATCCGGAAGTTGAAAGCTAACTGTCCGACTTCTGCAATTAATAGTCGCAGAATATCGGTATAGCCAATCCATCCCGAGGATGATATCAAAACCCAACAGCTTGAACACTACCAGATCAGCATCCAAAAACCTTCCCTCAAAATTTAACGGGCATCCCAAAGCAACTTTGGAACACCACACCCTCTCGCCATCGGGTAGCGCCACTACCATGGCCTTCGGCAACGGTTCCGTGACCAAGTTACACACCCGAGCAAACGTGGAAGACACAAATGATTGTGAAGCACCGGAATCAAACAAAGTACAAGCATAAAACTCATACAAACGAACTCTTCCTGTGATTACTCCAGCATCATGGGTCGCTGGTGCCTCATCATCCACCTCTCCGGGTGTGACAGCATAAACCCGGGCTTGCACTGGTTGTCTCGGGTTGGTTCTTCCACCGCGCCTACCTCCACGGTTCCCTTGAACCATTCTTGGACATTCTCGGGAAAAATGGCCCTGCTGGCCACAAGTAAAACATCGAGCTCCACCAGAAGAGCACTCGCCCGCATGAGCTCTATTACAAATTCCACATACAGGTACACGTCCTCCCATGCGAACACTTGAGGATGCTTGCGATCGAGTCCCGGACCGCTGAACAAACTTCTGGGGCGAACCCGAGCTGCTTCCTTCACCAGAAAAACTCCGCCTCTTTTGCCCTGGAGGGGAGCCCATACCCAGATTATTTTCCCGCTCTATAAGGGTGGCCACATCCACTAATTCCTGAAAAGTGGATATCCGATGGCTGACCACCAAACGGCGTATATCAGGGCGTAGTCCCTCCTGGAAACGCTCTGCTCGCAACTCCTCAGTGGCAACAAGATGAGGAGCGAATTGCTCAAGTTCTATGAACCTCCGGGCGTATTGTTCCACTGTTGCGCCCCCTTGGACCAAATTAGAGAATTCTCTTGCCTTTTGTTTTCTTACTGAGGCGGGAAAGAAGCGGTCATTGAACTCCTTCTTGAAACGCTGCCAGGTCACTGCAGCGAAAGATCCCAACTCAGCTTCCAGCATCACCCTCCTGGTACCCCACCAATCAGAGGCAATACCCTGCAAAAGATAGCTGGCGTAGAGTACTTGCTGAGCTTCAGTACATCCACACACCTCAAAGGTTTTCTCCAGGTCTCTGATCCATCTTCCAGCCTGAAGAGGATCCTCATTTCCAGTGAAGTGTGGAGTCCGATGCGCTAGGAAGCGCTCATAGGTGCATCCGGCCTGCACCATGCTACTTGACCCGCCTGGATACATCCAAGGCCCTCCCTGATATGGCCAAGGACTTCCTGGTTGTGGCCAATACACTCCCTGTGGCGGACAAGGCCCTCCGGGTGGTGGACAAGGCCCTCCTTGTGGTGGCCAAGGTCCTTCTTGTGGTGGCCAAGGTCCTTGTGGTGGCCAAGGTCCTTGTGGTGGCCAAGGACCTCCTTGTGGTGGCCAAGGCCCTGCCTGTTGTGGCCTAATGTTCTGTTGCATGAACTCCGTCATCTGCCTTACCGCCTCGGCTAAGGAGTCATCTCTGGAGGTATTGTCTTGCGGTTCCTGAGTATTTTTCCTTGGTCTTCCTGGTCTTCCCATTTTCCTGACACAACACCACACTTGACCCTCCTTTAAGAAAACAAATAAAACCATCATAAAACCAACAAAAACAAAACAACACAACACAACAAGAAACAAAAGAAACCAACATGTTAAAACATAACTAAATAAATAAAACAAACAAACAAGCTCAAACAAATAAACAAATAAAACAACTATACTTAACATAATTTTTTAAAACACAACTTTAAAACATTCTGGTACTACCTACGGGACATGTGGTTTTACCCAGAGCCAAACTGCTCTGATACCACCTGTGACGCCCCCAAATCCCCACGCCCAAACACGGGGAAATCGAGACGTCCGGATGGTGACAACCCGGACCACCATCCTAACGACGTGTGCCAAGTGTGTGCAAGAGCGACAAAGTGCACAAGACAAACGCAGCGGAAAGCAAGTCAATAATTAAGTACCAGAATTTTTTTTTTCTTAATGTAATACAAACTGTTTAAAACATACTTAAATAAAATATTACAAAAACACCAATACAGATAAAGTACAGCATCAGCAACCCGGCGGAGCAGCATCCTCGGGCTCAGCCTCCTCCTCCTCTTCCTCGAACTCTGCACCAAAAGCTACGGAACCAAGAAAGGTTCCGCAGGTAAGTATGACCCAAACACTACCAGATGAAAATACATATAACCCAAACAACAAGAAAGCAAGATCAAACAAACACACACCCCGCAACACATATATTTTACCACGCACGCCAAAACCCATAAGGCCCACCAACCTCCATAAAGCCAAACCTCGCCATTATCCCCGATAATGGCCCAAACCACCATTTTCCCAGAAAATGGATCATAACCGAAAAACCATACCACGACCTGCTCCGTATGCACCATGATCTCCCCTAGGGATCATCCGCACACCCTGGCTCAGTGCCACACCGTAGAGAACGGCTACGCGTGCGACACCTAAACGAGCGATGCCCAGACTCGTGCCATGCACGTACCGGGTCGGGCCATCCTCTAGCCCTCGCCAGCGAAGGGCCACGGGATCGGTGAATAGAGCGATGCCTAGACTCGTGCTCCGCACGTACCGGGCTAGACCCATCCTCTAATTTTCGCTCCCGGAGTCAGTGAGTAGAGCGATGCCTAGACTCGTGCTCAGCACGTACCGGGCTAGACCCATCCTCTAATACTACTCCGTCATCGCGCAGGGCCTCAGAATCGGTGAATAGAGCGATGCCTAGACTCGTGCTCCGCACGTACCGGGCTAGACCCATCCTCTAGTACCGAACATCGTCAGCGCCCAGACGACTACTCAAGGGATGTCACTCAGTATTGACCGCTCCCGAGTGACCAGAGGAGCTCCACCGTGATAATAACCCATCACGGCTTGGGCTCGTGAGACACACGCACCCAAACGCCAAAACGCCGATAAACATGATGCACATGCACGCGATATGCAACGCACACAAATAAAATGCAACGCACACCACACGGCCCAAATCGAAACAACCAATAACAACCAACCAAACAAACACTCCGTCCTCAATCCATCCGACCCCCGAAACTCCTCGGACTCAGTCCGGAATCAACAACCAACAACAAACAATTAAATAAATAATTAAATAAATAAATCAATTGAATGAGCAATATATATTAAAATCTGAAAATAGGGTTTGGAAAATACTTACAGTGCTATACGGTATTTTTAGAAAGCTCACGGCGTTGCAAACGGCGGAAAAACAGCAACGTCACAGTGAAAATTCACTGTGGCCGTGGGTCCGAAAAACCCACTTTTGAACGGGGACAAACTAGGACACGAGATTGATAGGGTATGGTCTAGAGGTGGTTGTGAAGCTATAGGAAGTGACGGACGGCCATGGGTGGCGGCGGAATGGCCGGAAATGGCCGAAAATGGCAAATCGGAAAACAAGCTCGTGGGAGCTGCTCCGGTGGTCGATGGAGGCCGGAAATGGGTGGGTTAGGACGGCAAGAGGTCGGTGATGAAGTGGTGAAGAAATGGTGGCCGGAGGTGGAGCGACGGCGGCGGATCGGAGTGAAATCCGTGCGCCCTTTGGAAGCTTTTTCCGGCCAAATGGCCGGCCGGTTGGGGGTGGTTTTCGGTGGGGAGGTGCACCGGAGGAAGGGGGAGAAAATGGGACCGGTGGGAGGTCGGGAGGTGGCCGGACGGCGCTGGGCTGGAGGAGAGAGAGAGACGACGCGGGAGAGGGAGGGAAGAGAGAGAGAGCACGGGGGGGGAGGGGGAGCCGGTCGGGGAGAGAGAAAGGGAGGGAGAAAAAAAAGAAAAGAAAAAAAAGAAAGAAGAAGAAAAAAAGAAAGAAGAAAAAAGAAAAAAAAAAGAAAAAGAAAAAGAAAAAAGAGAGGAAAAAGGAAAAAGATGTAGGGAAAAGATGAGGTCCAAACCTCATTCCGGAAAGCAAAACTAACCCGCCAAAAAGATTAAAAAACCGCAAAACAACTAAATAAAACACAACATCAAATAAAATAAATTAAATTAAAAACCAACTTTAAAAACGCAAATAAATTAAAATAAATAGCTAATATATTAATTAAAATAAAAACAATTATTTCAGCGAAAATACACTCAAAAACGGGTCATCACACTTACTCTTGTTGAATGTGATCTTGTTAACGGGCCCCATCTGTGGTGACCTTCGCTCAATCGAAGTCACTGCAACCCCCGATTGGAGTAGGAGGTTAGATATCAGCAATGCAAATGGTAGATACCTCCATCTGAATAACATGACTCTGTTCGAATGCGGAGGAAGTAATATAAAGCCAGATCAATCGGCTCCCCCTGTGCTAATTGTAACAAAAATCTGGCCTGATCGATCCTGAAATTAGTTTTGTGTTTTTTCGAATCAATATTATACTCGATAATCAGATTAAGCATTCTGAAGAATGCTATACAGTCAGCCTGTCAAATCACTTTACTGCTATCATATGGAGGAGCCGAAGAGTCTCGTACAAGGTCACGAACCTGATCGTTTGTGAGACCATCATCAGGTACCTCATCACCGCTCTCACTATCATCTGAGTTAGCATCCAGCTCTGTAGTCTGTACATCTAGCGCTGGCAATGAGGATGTGACTGGTGTGTCCTCTCCAGATGGTGCAGTCGCTGCTCTCGCTGCTGCTGCAGGATATGCACCGAGCTCCCACCGCAGATCAAGAAACTTAGCAATAACGCGGGGAGAGAAGATAATACTCACTCCCTGGATTACTAAGTTGTAGCACAGAGAATCACTAGACTGCTCTCACATGGCACTGTAAAACTCATCGACCATCTCAGGATATGTTGTGCCCCTCTGCCAACAGATCGAGGTCCATCTATGATCGGTGATGATGTCATGTATGCTCTGTCCCTCCCAAGTGAGATCATGGAAGTCATTCAGAATGATTTCCCGCTCAACTAGTATAGGCCTCACGGCATGCTGAGAAGGAGTTGCTTCGCTACTTTGGTTTGTCTGGGGTCGGGAACGTTTTCTTCTGCTGCTGCTTGCCATTAGAATACTGTTGATCTATAAAATAATTATGTAATTTAATTAAAGTGAATTAGAGGAATGATGATGTTGTGCTGCAGTGTTTGGCAAGCCCTTATTCGAATGGATTCCAATCCATTTGAATAAGGGCTGCCAAATATCATCTTTAGTTCGAATGATTAAAATTTAATTCGAATGACCTAAATTTCATTTGAATGAAGTTAAAGTCTATTCCAATGGAATTTAACGTCATTCGAATGACGATAAAATTCATTCAAATGGCCTCATAAAACTCCATTCGAATGAGCCTAAATTCCATTCGAATGGCATTGAATTTCATTCAAATGGAATTTAGACTCATTCGAACGGGACTGAGCCAAACAGATATGGCTGAGTCGACTCAGTCCCAAATCTACAAACTAGTTTTTCACCATAATCCAAGATTTTAATCGGTAGAAATGATTTAGGAGTAAAGCCGCATCATTTCTACCGATTACTTTTGTATCATTTGGCCACAAAACAACAAAATAGGGTTAGATTGATTCAAAATCCGACCCCCCCCCCCCCCTCAAAAAAAACCAATGAAACAACCATTAAAAATAAAACTCATTTAACCCATACCTCTTGTTCTAGGAGATTTGAGGACTTGGTCGGAGTTGGTGGCGGCCTTGTGGCTGCAAACGGCAAAGGATTTGATCGGACGGTTTGAATGAGAGGATGCACGAAATGAACTAGAAGAAACTGTATCGCGACTTATATAATGTAATTTTGTTTGAACGGAAAATGTATAAGTTCGAACGAAAATGGTATAAGTTCGAATGAATTAGATAATAATTCATAAAAAATATATATAAGTACAAGAGGTAAAACAATACGTTTTATATTACTAATACTAGTATTAGTACTAATAAAAAATTTCTGAACTAGTATATATAATTTAGTATATATATATATAATATATTAGATATCTATATTATATAGTATAGAGTATTTAATTAGTTACTTATATATATTGTAAGTAACTAGTATATATATATAATAGTACATATATTATGCATTAGTTGAGTATAAAATAATCTCAGGTAAAGTATTGCATTATAAAGTAATATACTAAGTATATAGTAAAACATTGCATTAAATATAAGTATAAAATACATATATCTAATATATTTAGTTTGTATATTAGTAATAAACCAAGTACTTAGAATATATTATAAAGTATTATAGTACTATTAGTTTTCATATATTTATGCTATCTATACTATAATATCACTTAGTATTATACTTATAGTGATACTAATTATAACACTATTAGTGATACTAAATAAAATATTATACTATTAGTAATACTTAATATTATAGATTGATAAGAAACTTAGTATTATGCTATTAGTGACACTTAGTATTATATAGTGTATATAATTTTAACATACACTAATAATAATATTGGGTGTATTATGTGTATATTTATGTACTTATATAATTATCTGTTCGAATGAATATAAAATAGTGCGAATAGAGGTAAAGTTTATTCGAACGAATTTATTTTGTTTAGAGGGAAAATTCGTGCCAAATTATTGGTATATGCTGGAGAATATTTCTTTTTTTATTTTTTTGTTTGAACTCTTATATTATTTGTTCAAACAAGAAAATATTGTGGAAAAAATTCATGGTTTTTTTATTTTCGCATTCAAACTTCTAAAAAATCCGTTCGAACATAAATTCACATATTATTAACCCGATCATTTCACTTCATTTTCATTCGGATTGAAGTTTGAGAGAGGGAGAGAGAGCATGGCAGAGGCTTTGAGAGAGTGTTGTGGAGAGAGAGAGATTGAAAGAAGTGAGAGAAAAGAAATTCTTGAGAGAGAAAAGACAAGGATAAGAGGTAATATGTTTTTTTTGTTATTTTTCATTCCAATTTTCGTTTACAAGTATCTTGATATTTGTCGCATTTATTTGTTGGGATAGAACAACGGTTTAATGTGTTTTATGCATATATATGTATGATGGATTGATATTTCTATTGGATTGCAAAAATTAGAGGTAAGTTTTTATAGTTTTCTAAGTTATTTAATACTCATATTTAGGGATAATCATATAGTATTGTATTGAAATATGTCATCATGTATGTGAAAATTGTGTTTTGTGGTTCAGTTTTTTGCTCTTTTTCGTGACTGGTTTCTGGTTTTGTCTCATTCGAACACTTTGAATACTGTTCGAATTGAATTTATTCAGTTTGAACGAAATCTGACTAGACCAGAATTCCGTTCGAACATTCTGAATGTTTGTTTGAATAATATCAATTACATGATAGTTATAATGTAATTATAGAATGTAATTACAATGTATAATTATAAATATTTAATTACTGTAATTAAATAGATTAATACTTAAGATATAATTATAAAATATTTAATTAAAGAATTATAATGTATTAGTGAAAATATTTAAGTACTCTAATTAAATAGATTAATACTCTAAATATTCTTATAAAATATTTAATTAAATAATTATAATGAATTATTGAAAATATTTAAGTACTCTAATTAAATATATTAATTAGTTAAAATATAATTTTAAAATATTTAATTATGTTATTATAATTAAATATTTGAAAATATTTAATTACTCTAATTAAATAGATTAATACTCTAAATATTCTTATAAAATATTTAATTAAATAATTATAATGAATTATTGAAAATATTTAAGTACTCTAATTAAATCATCTTAATTAGTTAAAATATAATTATAAAATATTTAATTAAAAAATTGTAATTAAATATTTGAAAATATTTAAGTACTCTAATTAAGATGATTAATACTTAAAATATACTTATACAATATTTAATTAAAGAATTATAATGTATAATTAATTCTATTTAAGTACTCTAATTAAATAGATTAATACTTAAAATATAATTATAAAATATTTAATTAAAAAATTATAATTAAATATTTAAAAATATTTAAGTACTCTAATTAAGGTGATTAACATGATGGAATATACTTATATAATATTTAATTAAAGAGTTATAATGTATAATTAAAAATATTTAAGTACTCTAATTAAATAGATTAATACTTCACTGTATACATTAAAAATATTTAAGTAAATAATTATAGGGTCTACTTCAAAATCTTTAAGGGCCCATCATGTATACTTGTAATGTAATCTTGCAATGTATTTGTGATGTATACTTGTTATGTTTATTACTGAGAGCTTGGATTTTCTAGTTATTTTACATGCAGTTAAACCTTAGATCCGTTCGAGAGTTGTGGCCAAATATTCTCTTAAAGAATGTTTGGGTACAACTTTTGAATTGTTCAAAGTGGACAGTTTGCGATTCTATAATCTATGTGGCATATATATTCAGTTAAAACTCCTGTGTTAGTCAATTAAAATTTTGATTTAGCATTTTCTTACATTCTTCGAGCATGTAGTTCGTAAGTTTCTCGGCCCTTGAATAGAGTCGACGACTTATCGTGACTAGCATACTTGGAGAATTGTAGGGAAATGCTGCCGAAATTTTTACTAACATACAAGTTTTGGACTGAGTATATATGCGATATAGATAATAGTCTCTCGAATGGGATATGACCAACTACCTTAAAAATAGATAATAATTAAACACGTGTATTGTAATAGTTTATTGATAGTGTTTATCCCATGAATTGGGTTTTTAATAGATGGATAAGAGTTGTATGTTGTTGGCAGATAAACTTGGTCGAGACTATAAGTAATATGCACAAGGGGTGAAGTCTTTCTTAGAATTTGCTTGTGGGAGTGTTGACAGTCGAGAATTTATAAAATGCCCATGCAAGAAGTGCAAAAACCTTAGTTCATATAATATGATGGCTGTGGAGGATCATTTATTCGCAGATGGAATTGATCCTAAATATTCACATTGGGTTTTACATGGCGAACCATTTCCTAAATGAGTTAGATTTGACAGTCATCTCAATCAGAAGAATGTAACGAGATCAACACAGAGGACATAAATGTTGATGTTTATGATGATAGTTATGATAATGGAGAAGATATGACTGAAATGTTAGGGGATCTTGGCACATGCATATTTGGTGCTAGGGAAGGAGAATGAACATATACACAATCATTTGAGGAAAATGAAGACTTTGGATTACTATGGGAGGATGCACAACGAAATTGTATGAAGGGTGCAGCCGTCATAGCAAGTTGTCATTTACTGTCAGGCTGCTCCATATTAAGTCTATTTGTCGTATTTCTGCAAAGGCCATCGATATGCTGCTTGAATTATTTAAAGAGACTCTCCCACAGGATAACGTAGTACCTCAAAATTTTTATGAAGCGAAAAAATTGAAGCGAGGGTTAGGATTTGATTATAATATTATCCACGCATGTAAGAATGATTGTGTTCTCTTCTGGAAGCAATATGCAGAATTTGATTCATGTCCGGTGTGTCATGAGTCAAGATGGATATCAGATAAGCGTAATGTACCCCATAAAGTGCTAAGATATTTTTTGCTTATTCCTCGACTTCAGAGATTATTTACTTCTTGGATGACTGCGACATATATGACTTGGCATCACACAGAGAGAGTTCAAAATGATCAATTCCTCACGCATCCTGAAGATTCCTTACAATGAAAGAAATTTGATGACGAGTATCCATGGTTTGTCAGATAACCTCGCAATGTACGCCTTGGTTTAGCAACTGATGGCTTTAATCCATTTGGCAACATGAGCACTTCTCATAGCACCTGGTCTGGCATAGTAATGTCTTATAATATGGCATCATGGAAGTGTATGAAGGATCCTTATTTTATGATAACTCTATTGATCCCAGAGCCAAAGTCACTAGAAAATGAAATAGATGTATATTTACAGCCAATGATGGCAAACTTGAAAGAGTTGTGGGAACAGGGTGTCAATACATATGATGCAGCCTTGTCGCGTGAATTCAAGATGTATGCTGTAGTATTTTGGACAATAAATGATTTTCCAGTATACGGGAACTTGTTTGGGTGGAGCACAAAAAGAAAAATGGCTTGTCCTGTTTGTAACAAAGATATGCATCTCAGTGGTTAACGAATGGCTGAAAATTATGTTTTATGGGACACCGTCGATATTTACCTCATGATCATAGATGGCGTTCAAATAGAACAATGTTTGATGGAATGGTTGAGTGTATGTCATTACCGCCAGAGTATTCTGGTGGTGATATTCTTACTTAATTGGAAGATGTTCCAGACAACAGATTTGGAAAAAATACAAGACGTTAAAAGAGGAAAAGACAAGCAGTGGAATTGAATTGGACAAAAAAAAAGTATTTTTTTGAGTTGCCATACTGGTCTTCCTTGACACTGCATCACAATCTAGACATTATGCACATTAAAAGAAATATATATGAGAATATTTGGGTACCCTGATGTTAATACAAGGGAAGACAAAAGATACAGTCAACTCTCGTAAAGATTTGAAAGAGTTGAGAATAAGATCGGAGTTGCATTTGCAAGATACTGGGTCATTATCTTATATGCCCCTTGGATGGTATACACTTTCAAGTGATGAGAGAAAGAAATTTCGTGACTGGTTCATGACAATCAAATTACCTAATGGTTATGCTTCGAACATGTCAAGATGTGTCCAATCTCATGATTGGAAGATTTCAAAAGTCACGACTGCCATATATTTCTGTAGGGATTGTTGCCAGTTGGTGTGCCTTATTAAAAATAGAAGCTGACATTGCATTGATATTGTGCAAGTTGGAGAGTTTGTACTTGCCTTCATTCTTTGATGTAATGGTTCATTTGGCTGTACATCTACCTCGTGAGGCTTTAGTTTCTGGCCCCGTTTAATATAGATGGATGTATCCTATTGAACGGTTTTTGGAAAAACTTAAGCGATCTATAGGGAATAAGTCTCGTCTGGAAGGATCGATCGCAAAGTCATACATTCATAATGAGTGGCATACATTTTGTTCAATGTATTTTTATAGGGTTGATACTAGATTTATGAGACTGGATTGAAATTATGAAGGTGGACAAATGAGAGTTTCGTCAGCATTTACCGTGTTTTTCCAGAAATTACGTCCCATAGGTGCACAATGGGGTTATGACCTACGTGGGTGAGAGTTTGAAAGAGCTCGATGGTATGTTTTGAATAATTGTGAAGAGATTGAACATTATTTGAGGTTAGTTATGATCATCTAATTTAATATCAATTTTTAAGTACATTTATAATAATATAGTACATATTGATACAAATTAATAGCTCACATTAACATATGTAGCGAACATATACAACTATTTCGCACGAATGGTGTGACTGACATAGAAAAGACGCACAAAGAATAATTTGCCTTGTGATTTGAACATATGGTATTACTAAAAAAAAAATATGCACAATTATTTTGAACTTTATACATTTTGTAAGTGTCACCATATTTATATATGATATTGATATAAGTAGAATAAAATTTATTTATGTAGGTTGCATCGAAATATAGTGAACATTCAGATAAAATCTCACCAGAAGTATATGTTTTGGCATGTGGTCCGTCTAAGCTGGCTATCCAATATTTAGGATGTTTGGTGCGTGGATATAGATTTCACACAGCAGACAGAGAACGATATAGCAAAACTCAAAATTGTGGGGTCGTAGTTGAAGGAAGCCATGAGGATGATAATATCGATTTTTACAGAATTGTGGAAGATATCATAGCGTTAAAGTATGTGGAGGGATATATGGTCTGGTTATTTAAATGTAATTGGTGGGATGTCTCAAATCCTAGGTTAGGAATGCGTAAGGATGAATATTTTGTAAGTGTTAATATCTCTCGCAAATGGTATGAGGACGATCCTTTCGTCCTCGCATGCCAAGCAAATCAAGTTTTTTATTTAGATGATCCAGAGTTCGGAAATCCATGGCGGGTAGTCGAGAAGTTTGCACCAAGAAACGTATATGATTATATTCCAGAGGCAGACAAATCACATGAAGAAGTTGATAGTCTAGACCATGAAGAAACATATCAAGAAAATGAATCAGATATTAATCTATTTGTTGATCTAAGCCAATATGACATGGTCCCATTGCGCAGAGAAGATGTTCAACCCGAAGTAATTGAAAGTGACATGTCGGAAGAATATGAATCAACTGAAGTGTCTACTGAGGATGAGAGTGACTGGTCCAACAAAACTGATACCGAATGATTTTCAAATAGATATTTGTGTAGGTATAATTCCTATAAAAATATGAAATGTATCTTGTTCGAATAATAATTTATTATAATTTCAAACAGATATACCTTCTAAATACAAAAGAACACGTGAATCATCCCCACCACTTACTAACTCTCTGTGTGATTCACCTGCCAACAATGGTGGGTGAATATCACCGAACCAGAACAAGGTATTTTTATCACTGTATATCTTTTAAATAAAATATATGCTTTAATTTTTTTATATATAACTGTTATAAACTAGCGCCGAGTTAGAGGCATTACGAGGGGTGTCTGCATAGAGAAAGTAAGGAAAGTGGGTAAAATTAAAGTTGATATACCTGATGATCACACCGGTGGCTCTGGAATTCAGCAACTTGGCTTGCTTCTTATGCTGGTACACTTACTCGCATGTATGCATCGATGGCTATATCCTCCTGGGCTAAAGTTTTCCAAGATATGAAAGATCACATCAAAAATCATTGCTTGGTAATAAGTTACTCTGGAGAACATTTTTATTTAAATAAATTTTAAAATTATAGTAATTGCTTCTAATTTTTTGAAGGACGAGTTTGAACTAAATTTTGGTCGGCGAGAGGATTGATTAACGATTGAGGAACTGATGTCGAATGCATTCCGGAGGTATAAAGGTCGATACCATGCACACTATCAGAAGTTTAGTACTACGATAGAGGCGAGTCAAAATTCATTCCAAACAATGCCACCAAACGAATGAGAGAAAGTTTGTAATCTGTTTGAAGTTTCTGTTTATCAGATAATTTCGCTACTATATTTTTTTAATAATATATGATAAACATAAAATTATAATACTTTTTTTTAGCAACAGAGTACGGTGAACAAAGCTAATAGATCAAATTTAATGATACACCATCATGCAGGTTCTCAATCTTTTCATCGCTTATAAAAAAAAAAGGTTAGTTATTTTATTTTCTATTAAATATTAATATATACACTTTTCTGGTTTAAATTCTGATATTAATTTTCATTTTGCAACAAGAAGAAAGTCCTATTGATTATGATCTGACCAAATTGTATGGTAAAGTACATAAAAATCGTGATGGTGTTTGGAGCAATCTTGAGGCAGAGGCAAATTATGTAAGTTTAAGTTTATTTAATTACATTGTCTAAATATATTTTTGTTACCTATACTAATTTTAATGTTTTTTTTTTGTAGGATAATATGATATCTCTTAAAGACATTGCTGCGGATCCATATGATGAATCATCTGTCAACGATACTCAAGTCTTTTCTCAAGTTCCATTCTGGATATTTGAGGGGTTTAGGACGTTGTGTGAAACCATCCTCAACATCGTCATCCTTTTCTAAAACCAGATCGAATGATGACAAGACTAAGAGGTTAGAAAAAGCTGCACTTGAGATAGAACGATTGAGGCCGAAAGAAAAAGAGTTGCTAATCCTGTTAGATCAAGCATCAGATTTAGAGGCAGGATTAGAAGAGAGGCTACAATTAAATAACCAAAAAATGTTTGAACAATTCCAGTCAATGATATCCCAAAACCCTATGCCACCGCTACCACCACAATCATAATTTATTTAATTTTTTTAATTGCCTTTATTTATGATGTTTGTAAACATTTGATGTATATAGATTACAATTTGTATTAGTATGTTCTTTTTAATTAAATTTCATTTTGTTTGATCAATACCGTTTGAACTTTAAATAACCCGTTCGAATGGTAAATTACCATTTATGCATACATTCGAACAAAAACATATCCATTTGAACAAAAAAAACCCATTTGAACGTATCGGGAAATACAATCAGTGCATTCATTTGAACAATTAAATACTCATTCGAATAACGTTATTTTTCAAAATTCCGTTCGAATAGAAGATTTTCGTAAATAGATTGTCTGTTTGAACAGTTAACATTTTTCTTCGAACAAAAGTCACTTCAAAATATATTGGTTCGAACGGCCTTGGTCAGATAGGGTTATTGGTTCGAATTAACATTTCCTGTTGTTCGAACATAAATTTTTTCATTCGAACTTGATTTTGAGACGGCATTTTTTTTTCTAAAAAAAAAATTACCGTTCGAACGGTTTCGATTGGTTTCGTCCAATTTCATCCCTAAAAGTACTTTTTGGAGATGAAAATCAATTTTTGTCTCTGAAACGTTTTTGAGACAGTCTTTTTGAGACAAAATAGAGATAAAAATTTTTCATCTCCAAAAACTTCTAGGGATGAAATTCTAATTTTTTGTCTCAAAAAACCAATTCTCTTGTAGTGTGACATTTTTAGTTTTAAGGGGGTCGGCGAGCACATTGGGCTATATGTCGGCATGTTTCAAGTGAGATTGCACCTTCCCTTATATCGCCTTGTTCTCAATGCCTTAGACTTCTTAGGAGTGGCCATTGCCCAAATCTTGCCCAATGCTTGGAAGCAGGACCCTAGAGGTTGCTGGCAAGGAAAACCTTAACCTCACTTCTGGTGAGTTTTTCCATACCTACAATTTCAGGTGCCACAATGGGAACTAATTTAGCTTTTACTCTCGAACGGGCAACATGGGTGTTCATTTGGAGCCCTGTTATTCTTAAGTGAAAAAATGAGACCAAAAGTTCTTTTTTGTCTTCGGGGTTGGATAGGACATTCCTATTGGCAAGCCAACCATCTTGAGTTCCTGATGAGGGCCTCATGGCACCATGTTCTTGACGGTTATGATTTTGAGGTTACTCTCACCAAGGGAGTGCAAGTGTGACGCCCCCAAATCCCCACGCACGAATACGGAAAAATCGAGACGTCCAGATGATGACATCACGGATCATCACCCTATCGACGTGTGCCAGGTGTGTGGATAAGCAACGAATGTGCACGAGAAATACGCAGCGAAAAGCAAAGTTAATAACTAAGTACCAAAATTTTTCTTAATTTAATACAAAGCTGTTCAAAACATACATAATAGAATATTACAAAACACAAATATAGTTTTAAACCAAATAACAAACCAACGGATCGAGGCTGAAAATGGGTGGTTTAGGTCGGCAAGAGGTAGGAAAAGAAGCTGTGAAGAGATGGTGGCTGGAGGTGGTGCGACGACGCTGGAATCGGTGAAAAACCGTATGGCTTGGAGGAGCTCGTGGTGGCTAACGGTGACTCGGATGGAGGTGAAACTTGGTGGGGATGTTCACCAGTGAGAGGGGAAGAAAACTGGGTGGGTAGTGTAGGCCACGCTGCCGGCGAGCGGTGGTTCTGGGATGCGAAAGCAACCGACGACAGGGGAAAAAACAGAGCAGGTGCAGTGACTTCCAGGGGCTCGTGGCGGCTAACGACTGGTCTGATGGCTTTGAAAATTGGTGGGGATGAACTCTGGTGGGAGGGGAAGAGAATGGTGGAGGTGGTGTACAACACAGTCGCCGGACGGCGGCGCAATGGGCGGCCGAAGTGGCAGCGACGGTAAGGGGAAAAAGAAGGGATAGCTCGCGGGAGAGAGGAAACGGGGAAGCAAGAAAAAGAAAACGAAAGAAAAAAAAAAGAAATGAAGAAAAAGAAAAGGAAAAAGGGAAAAAGAAAAAGAGAAAAGAAAAGAAATGAGATCCAATCCTCACTCCGGAAACCAAAAACAGATCCGCCGAAAACAATATTAAAAACCGTAAAACGACTAAATAAATTAAACACAACATTAAATAAATTAGAACCAATTTAAAATACAATAATTTAAAATAAAAGAACTATTATATTAAATAAATTAAAAAGCGTCTTCAGTGAACATACACGTAAAAACGGGTCATCACATCCTCCCCCCCTTAAAAACAAATTTCATCCTCGAAATTTGCAAGATCAACCATCAGCGTCAAACAGATACAAGATACAACTACGAACATATTTGAGAGATATATAATATCGACAACTTCCAACAAAACCAATGGTTATTAACTTCACACCATAAATTGCTAATATCGGCGACGCCTTTGCTTTACCTTCCGAATTTTCATCCTATTCCAACCTTGGTAACCTAATAGCCACTTCCCGAAATTAACCATCAATAAATAAAATTTGCACGACTAAAAGATTAATCTCCCATTAAAACTCAGAATCACTACTAATTCCTCAAAATCGATACAAAATTTGAACTTCTAAAAATCCCCAAAAATCATACTTTTGCACGCACTCTGATAACTTACCAACATACCTAAAGGCTATATCCTCAAAAATTAATATCATGAAGTACAAGCTCAATCCACACCTAACCACAAGAAAACGTTTACCACATTTCTATAGAAAATCATATACTTTCAAAAACCACAAATCTCCACTCATTCCTCAGTTGGCCATCGCTGCCCTAAACGAAAATCGACATTCTGCAAAAATACATCCATTGATTGATGATAGAAACCAGTACTAATCAACCTCCAGGCCCCAATTTGAAAACACATAACACCATCCCAAAATACACCTGTCTCTTCTAAAGATAAGGAACATCTCCAAAAGGCCCAAGTCCTTTCCGGCCAACCAACGAGAGCGCTTATAACTTCTATTCGATATCCCATACTTCAAACTCATTATAAACTACCATTGACATCACCTAGACATAATCAAAACGCTCTTGGTAACTCACCCACCTACTTGTACTCTAAAAAACTATAGTTTTAGCACAACTAATTCCTTCATAGCACTTCACAAATAAATCTCAAGACAGACCATACTGTTTAAATCTTCAATCCATCAAAAACTATTAAACAACACTCATGGATCCTACTGCTTTATTACTTCATACACCACACATGGTGACCTAACGATCTCTTTCAAGTTAAATAACCATATCCCCAATTCTCCTAATTGGATACTTGATCTCCAAAGAAAAGTATAGCCTCACCAATTTAAATTCTTATAACTTCAAGTCGCAATTAATTCTCAAGATGAATACAATAGTCGTTTCAAACCATCATCCCAATGGGTAACCCGATTCGACTGTACATTCCTTTCAACTTACCAAACGACCCAGAGCCAAAATCTCTTGAATTTAATATTATCACACAAATTCCTCTTCAACTCCTACCAAGCCAAAAATAGATGAGACTAGAACCAGCACTCCCCGAAATCCATACGCACTTACCATTACTACTCATCGATCTCATGTACTCTTAGCCAACACCACAAATCATTCAAACGTACAAGTGATCCATTATCACATTTCCATCACCTGTACTTATATCCTCAACTCAACAAGAATCATTCCTGAATCTACTCAACTTATATCCTTAAATCAGCAACTAGCCATTGCTTAAAGTTTGGTACCGAGAATGACCCTGAACTTGCTAAGAATCCATTCCCAAAAGTCTACGGGTCGTATAGCCTCAAATTCAATCGTATTCAATACCAACACAAAATCTACTATTTCCAACACCCTGATGGACCTATATCTTTCGAATCGATAAAAATCATTTCCTAAAATCTGCTATTACAACCTTAAGTTGACAATAATTATTTTCTAAACTAGGTCAATATCTTCAATCTTCAAAGAATTACAAGAACTAGATCATTACCGCCAATCCTCAAAGAAATCTACTCTAGAAAAATTTTCATATCAATAACTCAACTCTAATCAACCCCATTTTAATGGTTACAAACTAATCACTCACTAGAGTAGATCAAGCTACAGCACTAAGTCTGTAAAACTAAGAACTCAATTCTTATTATAAATCAGTCCTTCAACTCTGCAATTCTAAAACCTTAAATCAAATAAGAATCATCTTTCGGAACTTCTAAGATCAAAGAACTTACATTCCTTAATAGAACAATCGACTCCCAAATTTTTCAAATTCTAAAACATTAATAGATAATAAATCATTTTCTGAAATTCTCAAGATTGGTGGCTTTAATCCGAAACATTCACCTTAAAAGCTTGTAAAATCTAAAGCCCTATTTGCCACCAAATTACTCATTCGAATCACGAAATCTAAAACTCGAAACTTAATTATTCCCCCCCCCCCAAAGCTTGTTGAACCTAACACCTTAATTACCATAAACTTATTTTCCTAAAATCTATAAAGCCCCAAATTTTAAAACTTTGCTGAAACTTCATAAAATCTATCATTGAAATTTGTTGAACTTACAACCTACTATGGTATAGACCATTTCATAAACTCCACGGAACCAAAGAACTCAATTATTCTACTTCCCTAAAAGATCACCCAAATCATGCCATTCTCTCCAAGTCTCGATAATATAAACAAAAAAACAAACCACACAAGGCATTCATCACGAAAGATTAGATTAGACCCATACCTGCCATGACTCCAACATTCTGAGTCTCCGTAACCTCGCCTCCAACGGTACCAAGAGTCACTACGCACATGAGCCCGAGCTAATTGCCTCTGGTTAGTTCTACCACTGCGATGAGCTCCACGGCTTTCTTGAACTCGACTAGGGCACTCACGAGCAAGATGCTCCGTCTGGCCACATTCAAAACATTGGTTACTACCCAGACGACACTTGCCTTCGTGAGCTCTATTACATCTTTCACAAACTGGCACTCGTCCTCCCATACGCACTCCCGAGGCTGCTTGTGGTCGAGTCCCAGCCCGCTGAACAAACTTCTGAGGCGAACCCGAACTACTTCTTTCACCAGTAAAACTCTGCCTCTTTTGTCCTGGAGGGGAGCCCATATTCAGATTATTCTCTCGCTCTACAAGAGTGATCACATCCACTAAATCCTGAAAAGTGGATATCCGGTGGTTGACCACCATTCGGCGTATATCAGGACGTAGACCCTCCTGGAAACGCTCGGCCTGCATCTCCTCCAAGGCGATAAGGTGGGGAGCAAATCGCCCAAATTTTATAAATTTTTGGGCGTACTGTTCCATGGTCATGCTCCCTTGGACTAAACTTGAGAACTCTCTTACTTTTTGCCGCCTCACTGAAGCGAGAAATAAGCGATCATTAAATTCTTTCTTAAAGCACTGCCAGGTCACAGCGACAAAAGACCCCAAACCTTAAATAAAATTCCCTTAAACATATCCTTAAAGTTTGTTGAACCTACACTCTCCTATACTATAGTCTCGTTACATAAATTCTACAAAACCTTGATCTCAATCATCTTAAGCGACTTAAAGCTAATTCCTCTCCTCATTGCTACGAGAGTTCCCACCTTACAAAGATTGCCTAAACCATGACATTCCGTTCAGACCTCAACATCATACATGCAAACCATATCGCTAAAAATTCAAACCTACTACACTAAATGTTCATGCCTAATAATAGCATCTCGATTATACCGCCTTCCTGTCACAACACAACCTTTGACTCCCTTTAAGAAAAACAAATAAAACCAACAACATAAAACCAAAAACCCAAACCAAACCGTATAACATGAAAACAAAAAGAAACCAGCATGCAATAACACAACTAAATAAATATATACAAGCAAACAAGCTCAAAGAAATAAAACAAATACAACAAATCTAATAGCAACTTTACTTAACATAATTTTTAAACCACAACTTAAAAAAAATATTCTGGTACTATCTACGGGACATGTGGTTTTACCCATAGTCAAACTGCTCTGATACCACATGTGACGCCCCCAAATCCTCACGCACGAATAAGGAAAAATCGAGATGTCCGGATGATGACATCACGGGTCATCACCCTATCGACGTGTGCCAAGTGTATGTATAAGCAACGAATGTGCACGAGAAATATGCAGCGAAAAGCAAAGTTAATAACTAAGTACCAGAATTTTTCTGAATTTAATACAAAACTGTTCAAAACACACATAATAGAATATTACAAAACACAAATATAGTTTTAAACCAAATAACAAAACTTTAACTTTAACTTCAGCACCCTGGCGGAGCCGCATCCTCGGGCTCAGCCTCTTTCTCCTCATCCTCGATCTCTGCACTAAAATCTACGGTACAAAAAATGGTGCCGCAGGTAAGTAAAATCCAAACACCACCAGATAAAAACATGTAAAACTCAAACAATATGCATGAAAGGATGCCAATGCACAAAACCCATAAAATCATATTTTTTCCACACATACCAAAAATCCCATTTGGCCCAAAAACATAACTTTTCCAAATATCATGCCAAAAGTCACATTTGGCCCATATCAAACTCAAACCGTTAACCAATTAATCCGTATGCACCATGACCTCCCTTAGGGGTCATCCGCACACCCTGGCTCCTGTGCCACATCGCAGGTAACAACTACGCGTGTGACACCTAAATGAGCGATGCCCAGTTCCGCGCCCCGCGCGTTCATAACCAAGCATACTCTAGCCCTCGCCAGCGAAGGGCCACGGAGTCGGTGCGTAGAGCGATGCCCGGCGCATTTGTAGCCAAGCATCCTCTAGCCCCAGCTCCCATCGTCGCCCAGCGACAACTCAGGGGATATCACTCAGTTTATTACACTCCCGAGTGACCAGAGGAGCTCCACCAGAATAATACCCCATCCCGACTTGGGGTCGTGATACACATGCACCCGAAAATCCACTTATGCCAATAAAACAAGATTTTCTCAAATTAAATAAAACGCACGCGCATGCACCATGTAAATGCAATTTCAATACACAACCTATGATTTAATATCATGCTAGGACAATAACAAAACACATATAATAAAAATCACAATTTCATTCATGGCGAAACATTCCTAAAATTTACTCTAAAATTTACCAAAGTTTACATTCCTCATGTAAATTTTTTCATATATCCAAATATGTAATTAGAAAAATTTAAAACAAAACATAGCTATAAAAACCAAGCATACGCCGAAACATACAAATGCTAAAATCCTTAATTTTTGTTGCACTTTTTTCAAACTCTAACTTTCATGCTAAAACCAAATTATGCAAGATACAAAAATCACATCCTATGATTTAATATCATGCTAGGACAATAACAAAACACATATAATAAAAATCACAATTTCATTCATGGCAAAACATCAAATGTTTTGACGACAAAGAAAAACCCTTAATGTTCTTGATCTATCCTTCTTCAATTCAACTCTAATAACTCCATTAGTTTAAAAAGCTACACTTAAAATTTTCATAAATCAATCCTAAGGATTATCATGCCTGAACAAATAAATGAAAGACCACAAAAGTTACAAAATATCATCCAACACAACCGGTTTGGACATTTACTCCAAAACCGTACTTTACATGTTTTGGTTTTTGATCAAACCACTAGATTTAATTTTCCATGAAATAAATTGTCAAGAAATGACATTGTATGCTTGATCTAAGCATTAGACTCAAGATCACCTAAAAAAAATTGCATAGAAACACAACACAACCCATGACCATATGAGCATGTATAAAAACTCAATTCCTCAAGATTACAACCATAAATCTTTAAAATAACATCCTAAAATATAGCTAAAAGTCCTAAGAACAAAATATGTGAATATCAAGACCATATGAGCATGCTTCCATAACAAAAGATCCAACCTTTCTCAAAATAGAAACTGATTGCACAACTCCAGTTTCTAATTTTCTAGATTCATACAAAACTCCTACTGAAAACTCTCAACAGTAACAAAACATCAAACTTGAAAGGTAACATGTTAACTTTAAATAATAAAAATATCTAACCAAGATGTTGCCAAGAACTTCATAAAAAAGATCAAAGAATTACACATTATCCAAATTATCGCCCAGTATGACATTGGTATGCTTAAACAGACTTTTCATTAACCAAACATCTATGAAAATCACACAAAATATATCAAAGGAAACAAGAATCAAATTGGAACAACTTTGAATAGAGTTTTGCGAGAATCTACTCACAAACACTTCAAAAAAATCAAGCAAGAATGGCTAGAAAATTTGTTTCAAGCCTCTCATTTTTTGTCACTTTTTAGTGGCCTACCGCTTAGGTTTTTGTCACTTTTTGATTCTATTTTTGGGGTTTTAGGGTGTAGGGTTTTAGGGTTTAGTGTTTAGGATTTAGGGTTTAGGGTTAAGGGTTTTAGGGTTTAGGGTTTAGGGTTTAGGGTTTAAGGGTTTTAGGGTTTTAGGGTTTAGGGTTTAGGGTTTAGGGTTTTAGGGTTTAGGGTTTAGGGTTTAGGGTTTAGGGTTTTAGGGTTTTAGGGTTTAGGGTTTAGGGTTTAGGGTTTAGGGTTTAGGGTTTAGGGTTTAGGGTTTAGGGTTTAGGGTTTAGGGTTTAGGGTTTAGGGTTTAGGGTTTAGGGTTTAGGGTTTTAGGGTTTAGGGTTTAGGGTTTAGGGTTTAGGGTTTAGGGTTTAGGGTTTAGGGTTTAGGGTTTAGGGTTTAGGGTTTAGGGTTTAGGGTTTAGGGTTTAGGGTTTAGGGTTTAGGGTTTAGGGTTTAGGGTTTAGGGTTTAGGGTTTAGGGTTTAGGGTTTAGGGTTTAGGGTTTAGGGTTTAGGGTTTAGGGTTTAGGGTTTAGGGTTTAGGGTTTTAGGGTTTAGGGTTTAGGGTTTAGGGTTTAGGGTTT